>NC_066618.1:100296168-100607786 GCF_025201925.1 Gopherus flavomarginatus | reverse complement strand
TATTCCTGCTAGGGGGGCATGCAATGTCCGTGCCCTAAACACTGCCCTAAATGTAGATGGATACTACTTTTAGTGAGTTAGTGGGAGTACAGATAGCGTGGGTATGTCTACATGAGCTGCCATGCAAACCCATGTCTACAGTGTAGCTGTGCCCCCAAACAGAGTGAACAAGGTTTCCCCAGCAGTTCCTTTTCCCAGCTAATAGAAACCAGCACAATTATGGCTGAGCAGGCAAATAAGTCTTACTCCTTTTCCCAATTCCCAGAGCTCTATCTGCTGCCCACTTCTTCGCTGTGCCTCTCAGTGGGGATGACAAGCACACTCTGGAGAGGAGGTAGTTGTCAACACTGACAACCTCACACCTGTAAGCCCTGAGAAATAGCAGTAGCCCAGTCCCTGCTGGGAGGATGCCATAGCTTTGGGAGAAAGAGGGACAGATTGTGGGCAAAGAAAGACAATGGGATAAAAATTCCAATATATGTTATGCAATGATACTAAAGTTTAAATGGTTCTCCTCTCTCCCCTGCTTCTCAATAGAGACTGTCTCCTGTACCCTCATCTCAGTTAACATTTCAGTGGACTCGCACCTGCTTATGTTGAATTTATTCCACACTTTCCATGTATTTTTGAAGTACATTTAGTGTTAGTGAGAGGTGATGTCCTCACAGCAACTCTGGAGACAGAAATTATCTCTTCATCCCCACAACAAATGCAATATGGGCAGTAACACTGAAAGCTTCCCTGCCAAAATATCACTCACTTCTGATCTGCGTGACCCACTTCTGACAGGGAGAAGATAATGTAGCTTCCATTCCCATTTAATTTTTGATCCCTCTGAAGAGACTGAACTGATTAAATTTATTTTTGGCAAACTGTAATTTCATTTGTGTTTGGTTGAGGTTTTTGGGGGTGGGTGGGCAGGAGGTATGGGATGGGAAATGTGTGGACATTTGGTCTGAGAGGAGCTTTATCAAGACCAGTAACTTGTTTCTTAAAGTTCACCAGATAGCTGTCACAGATAGCAACGACTTTCAGTCACTATCCATCTGGCCTAGATTTAAGTAGGCTGAAAGACTCCATATTAATCCTCTGAGCCAACCAATCCCTCATAGTGGGCAAGATGAATTGTCTTCTTTGTAGAAGACAAGTAATGTCCAAAAGAGAAACACTACTGACCACATTTTCATGCAACATTTATATAAACATATTTTACCATTTTTCCAATGGTCAATGAAAGACAAGTAAGAAAAGCTAAACATGTATCATGTGTCCTTGAAGGAATTCATTCAAAAGTGTTTTGCTTTAAAATAACTATAATGAATAGTTGATACTATTTTGATTTGTTTTGACACTACAAAACAAGTTATTAATGTAAATCTTTAGCTATAGAAATAAATCTTGACTGATGAAATGTCAAGCCATTAGTTTTATGCATCCTTAAACTTCCTTGGTCTAATTATACTATGCACCAGCTTCTAAAGGAATGATATTGCCTTTCTTATTCCATTAATACACTCATGACTTCCATTTCAGATCACAGCAATGGTTGAACATATAAAAATTGTCTTGAACATTATTTATATATGTTCACTCTAGCAGCTGTCATTAGTGTACTTATTTACAATAATGTCTCAACATTACATTTATTAAATGATAAATGACCACTTTAGATACTATGAAATTAAGCAATGTGTTTCTGAATTAATGTCTGACTTTTAAAATATACTTTAAACCTCAGAAACCAAATGAGAAACAGTTCTGAAATGCCAGGAAAATAAATTTAAGACCCAAGACACAATTTTCACTAAAGTTTTTCTTTATTCTTCTCTATAAATTAGCTTACATTATGAAAAAAAAGCAGCAAAGTACCTAGACAGTATTTTTTCCCCCAGCCATGGCTATAACCATTTTCTATGAAGAGTAGTATTTTTCTAGTTATAGCAACATTACATTCAGCTAGTTACACTCAGTTCATTCATTTTTTGCTTGTCACAGGCTTGATCTTGCTCAGCAAGCTGCCCTCATCCAGCAAAGCACTTACGCACATACTTAACTTTCAATGTGAGTAGTTCCACTGATTACTCACTCGTACAAATTACATAATGTTACCGTTAAGTTGACAAGACAATGCATGTGCTTTAAGTTAGTGTGTGCTTGAATGCTTTGATAAATTAGGACCAGAGTGCTGAGCAATTTAAAGGACTGAGCCCCAATTGTACAATCAATATATTCTGCCAGTTTTAAATTGTACACCCTAAAAAAATCTAGGAAAACCAGTTTGTAGTCTATACAGGAAATATACCAAAATGACATTTTGAGGTCTGTGGTCTCACGCCTAGGAATGATGGGAAGGAGACCAAGGTTCTGCTTCCAGCTCTGCAGCAGACTTCCTGGTCAAGTAACTTAACCGCTCCGTGGCTCAGTTTCCTCCTCTGTAAAATGGCAGTAACAATACTTCCTCGTCTCCCGGGGGTGGTGTGCTATGGTTAAATTCTCCAGGCTGAGATCAAAAGAGCCTAAGGGAGTTGGACGCTCAGCTCTCATTGAAATTTGATGGGTGTTGGGCACCTAATTTGCTTAGGCTCCTTTGAAAACCTCAGCCTGGATATTTGTCAAGCACTTTGCATATCTGGAGCTGATTTCATTTGATGACCTATAAGGAATATTGGTATTCGATGATGTAAAACAAATGGCAGAATTATGGGTGTTCTTCCTCTTCCCCACCCTTGCTCAGCCATTTATATGAGGATCAATGAAATAAGAAACAAAATGATTTTAGCTTGGAAATAACAGGATATTAAATATTTTTCTTTACTAAGTATTTCCCTTACCCAGCATGTGCATTCCCTCACTGTGTTTTTTGTAATTCATCTTTCCCTTACTACTGAGTTTAAAAATATGGTCTTTAAATATTAAGCAGTCCTATCCTATCAAATTATTTCAGGTATGTAAGTTCAGACAAATTCTCCAAAGTCACTGCATTAAAAATGTACACAATATCTCTGATTCTGCCTTCCATATTTTTTTCTTTTCAGATCTCCATTAATGACTTCTCACCGTTAACCTGACTTGGTAATAGCAACTGAAAGCAGGTAAACTAATTTCTTAGGGCCAGATTCAAACACCATTATTCCATGTTGAGTTATGCCATAGTCTGCAAATAGCCTCACTGAAAACAATGGGACAACTCAGGGAATATTGCTCAATGTGAAAAAGATAATAGCACTGGTCTTTAATAAGGAGACAGATTATTCCTGCAAGAATATCAGATAGTCTTCACATCACTGTAAACTATAAGTAGATTCAGATATACATGTCAAAAGACTTTCACAAGCAAATAAGCTATACGTTACAACTGATCGTAATATGTAATAAAGAGGGTTTCAAATCACTGAATACTATCTAAAATATTGCATACTATACATTTAGGTAAATTGAGACTATATTGTATGTTGTTGAGGACTGTAATTTGTGTCTACGTGTACTTTATGGCACTGATGATTAACCCAGGTAAATTGTACTTCATTGTTCAATCAAGTGTGTTGACTATAATACAGCAGACTCCACGACATTCACTGTTGACTGTAATCTGTGATCAAGTAGGCTGTACATCCCTGTCCAAATGCCATCGGGTAGATTGTATATCTCTGCCATACTTATTCACTCAGGTACACTGTACATGACCACTGAATGAATAAGTTTTGTAGGTTATATGTTAGGGCTGATTGTGCTCTGTAATCAGGTTGCTTTTACATCACTGTCAACTAGAATAAGACTGAAAGATCATCATGTAACTTTCCCTACAGTAAACTGTTGGCCGACAGAATCCATTGCTCATACATTGTGTGCTTCAGTTGTCTCCTAGGCTCCTTTTGAGATGCGCAGTTTCTATTGAGACTTCTCCCAGGCAAATTTTGCATAGATTTCAAGGAGTTGGCTTTATGGTTTTTCAAATACATAGCAAATGAAGCATCATAAATTAGCATTTAGCACACACATATAAATAGTAGATTAAATCAGAAATTAGGAGGCTTTCATGAACCAGCACATGCTTCTGTTTCACAATGGCCCAGACTGAATCAAATAGTCTGCCTAAACAAACAGTCACCAATACCTGAAAAAGACCAAACCCTCATCTACTATGTTCATGTGCCAACACATTTTATTAATAGAAGTTTATTCCTATCGAAAAACTTTTACATAAGATTTGTTATGAAAAGTTCTAAGAAACTGGCTGATGTCTTTAATAACTATTAGTTAAGGTCAAATCCTGAAGTCCTTACATTGGCGAAAATCCCATTGTAGTTGTCTGAGTAAGGACTGCAGGATTTTGCTCTTTATGCATTATTCTTTAGTTATCAGCCAAAGGGGTTTGAACACTGGTGGAGGAGGATCTGTTCATTCACCTCTCTAGTATAGAAATCCAGGGCCCAAACCTTCAAAGACTGAATCACATGCATAACTTTGCACATGAGACTAGACCCTTCGACTTCTCAATGATACATTACATGTATGCGCATGTCTCTTCAGAATCAGGTCCTAATTCTTGTGACAGTGACAGATATTTAAAAGAATCACTGTCAAGAACTCATAATGGCAATCAATGAAGAGAGGATAAAAACACCATGTAGAAAATAATTCATTGCTAGCTCATGTGATAAAGAGCCATGTGGTATATTATTTCCAAAATAATAAATAACTTATTAAAGATCTCGGGTTTCCACATTTGTAACTCTTTAAATAACTATTCCTTAGATTATTGTAATTTCAAATATTGTGTAGTCTCACCATTCAAAAATGAATTTAAAGCACAGACTTCAATGAGGCATGAAAACCTCTCTCATTTAATTTGCAATGTAAGAGGCCCATGTTTTATGACAGCACTATAGAATAAAAAAATAAATATTCTGGGGATGAGAGCATCAGAGTTTGTTTCATGCCCTTAATGGATCAACAGATTCATAAACATGCTACTAACTGACTGAGAAGGGAAAATTACCTCTAAAAATAAATGGGATTCATGATGTAGAGACAAGAACATCAACAATCCATGCCCTTGTAAGACTTCCTTGTGCAATGCTAAGTGCTCTTATCACATCTAAACTTCCAGGATGCAAACGACTTGCTCCATGTTTTAATAAGAACCTAGTATTTTATGTGGTTATTAAAAGATTTTTTTTATGCACTGGAGGTTCAGTTCTTAATGGAACAGTGCAGAGCCACACTTTTCCAATTAAGCAATGAGAGTTAATGACAGAAAACAGTACTCAGCAAGCTGTTAAAAATACTTTAAAGCAGCAATTCGTCCCAAAAGTTAAAGAAAATCATAAATCATACCAAAATGGATGATTTATTATGGTGTTACTTGCTAAAGATTTGAAGTGTTTTCTATTATAATTTTACTTTAAAATATATATTTAAACTCAATACTGCTTACACAGCCTAGTAGATACAAGTCAAGCAAAATAATAGCAGTTGTGATTTGTAATGAGTTAGAACTATGAAGTTCCCGAATTGCTTGGAATTAAGTAAGCATTACAACCAATGCATATTCTTTGTGTTGGTGTCACTAAGCATAACCCTACGTAACTCAGGAGGGTGGAAGGCCACAAGAGTATGGAGCCTTCCTGGTTTTAGGCCTCAGCAGACAAGAGTCCCTCCATGTTTGAACTTTAATCGACCTAAAAGGCCAGGTGTAACAGCCGTTATCAGTTGCAACAATTCTAACTGGTCTAAAGCAGAAATAATGAGGCCTGTGCACCTTTAGCAGAAGGACAAGATAACTTGCAGAAGGAAAACTTACTAACGAGCTGCCGCGGCCAAGATTACTTAATGCACCTGCGCTTACGTAATTGCTACAGGGGGAGGAAGGAGGAGGAGGGAGGGGAAACGGGGGATTGCTAGTCAGTGAGAAAAGTTCTCATGGATATAAAGGAACAGACTGCTTGTTTTAGGTGTGCTTGATCTGAGTCAATCTCCCTGCACCGCTTTGAGATCTCAAATAAACTTGGTTTGCTTCTCCACCCTGGTGTGTTTATTGGCGCGGCACACCAGGCGACGGACCCCCCCGCTGTTGCTTGGCCTCAGGCAGTTATCTGCCGGCAACAGTTCTTGGCGCCCAACGTGGGGCATTGAGGCTAAAATTAGCCTTGCCTGGATCCCTTCTGGTGGTTGACGGATTGCGGCGACGACCGACGCCCAGCGCGCACCGGTGACTTCACCGGGGGCCTCGGCGGAGACGCAGTTCGACTGACCCCAGAGGGCACAACGGTGCAACGTGCTCGAGTAGTGGAGAAGCAGTTGAGGGCGACGGTGAGGAACCGGTCCCTTGGATAAGGTAGGAACAGTCCAGTGGTCTGGATTTTTGCCTGTTATGACCTGGGGATGCCCAGTGTCACCCTAGGATATGGGGCAGGGACAGAGTATAGGCAGGGCACGGTGTACACCCTTAGAATGCATTCTAGCAAATTGGGAAGTGCTTGGATCAGATCCACTAACTAAAAGCAAACTAAAAAGTTCTGTATAGTAGACTGGCCTCAATATCAACTAGAGGACCAGAAAGGTGGCCACCGGAAGGATCACTTAATTATAACACGATCCTCCAATTACTCCTGTTTTGTCAGTAAATGGGTAGCTTCTGAAGCTGTTTGTATGGAGAGCTCTTGTAAAAATACCCCACTGTAGCTCCAGTTCTTCCCTCTGTCTGGCAGAGTGCAGGGATCCAAAAGCAGGTTAGGGATAGTGCAGGGAAAAAGGAGGGACCTGTTTAGAAAGGGGAGACCCCATGTCCTAGTGCACTCTCTCCCTGTTGTAGCTAAAAAGCAAGATCAAATGCAGAATGGTACTGGGGGCCAGTGTGAATGACTGTTACCGGAAGACGCCCAGAGTACCCTGTGAAGCAAAAGCTCGTGACCAGGACTACTCTAACGCAAGCCCGGTAACTAGTGGATCTTTAGGAGGTCCAACCCATGGTGGGCTGACTTGGCCTGGCATCGTCCGGTGAGGAAGCTGCCTGGGTCTAGGAGTGTGTGTACCCATCTTTCCTTCCCCTTTCCTTTCTGTGTGGGCTACTGACAGTCTGATCATCTCACTGGATGCAATCAGAGTAAGCGGCGCCGTCTCCCAGAGACTAGCCGACGCTCTTTGCTGAAGGGAGGTGTAGGAGGGTCGTGGCCATCCTCGTTAGCCTCTCCTGTGTGAGTACCCTGTAGGGAGAAATCCTTAGTTTATGAGCCGCTAGCGCGGACAGGGCACCCTCCGTGTGTGTGTAAGTGGAAAATGGGTGGGGGACAGTCTAAACATTCCATCTCACCCCCTAAGGGTACCCCAGCATATTACATGTACGTACATTATAGTTCAACAACCTGCAGGTATTTAGAGAATTGGAATATTTACACCGTGAAAATCCATCTAAATAATGCCCACTAGAAGGTACTTCAATCTAGATAAGATTAAACGCTCCTCTTAGATGTATGATCACCAAAAAGCCCTGACACAGGGTGAGCAAATTTGTCTATTGAGGAAAGGAACGGGTTAATTTAAAAATCATCTTGGCCCAGGGATGGAAAGGGGGGGATTGCTCTGCGTTCAGGGTCAGGAATCGGCGCGGACTGTGCTTGGTGCAGGGAGGGGCTGCTTTCGGCCCCAGCTGGCTGCGAAGGAAAAAATATAGACAGAGGCGAAGCAAAGGAAATACAAGTTACAGAATTGAGAATACATTTGCAAAGCTTAACTGTCCAGTAAGATCCAACAGTGTGCCTTTGTGACCCCGGAGCCGGTGTGGCTTGGTGACACTGAAGAAGCCGCAGGCAGCTGACCTGGACTGGAATCTCTGAAAGAGATGCTGCAGAAGATTCCAGGGTGCAAGAGAACAGCCCTCCAAAGAGCAGAAGCATGTTAGAAATTCTGGACAAGCTGTATACAGGATAATCTCCAGTTCACCTCTCCCCTCTTCTCTGAACATTATACACAGAAGTGGCCAGTCTGGACGTACGTGTGTGGGTATGAAAGGGGCTTGGGGCATTAATGTTTTCCTGAGTGATGAGGGAGCGTTCCCAACACTCTCCGTTGTTGTTTTATTATTTTATTAATGGAGCTTTAAAATACAGTTATATGGTGTGTTTTCTTTATCTTCCCCCAACGATCCTGTAGTGTCAGCCTGATCACCAGACACGAGGGATAGATTGGTAACAGAAATTTGTCACAGTTTGGTGAGCAATTAAGAAGGGGGGAGCCCTGCAGAATTTACACCATCTATTTGTTTTACCCTTGTTATTTTGTGTTTGCTTTGCTTGGTACTGTTGGTGTTATATGTTGAGAACTGCATGAGTAAAAGTGAGTCCTAATAGGATAAGAAAACGCTATCTGGTTCTGGTTCTGTTCTGTTTAACCGGTTACTGTTGTTTTTCTGCTCTGTTCATTTGGGCGTTAGGAGTGTGGGCAGAACTGAACCTCTTGTTCGTAATTCCTCGGAGTGGAAGCCATGTGTGCAAGAAAGTTCTGAGGTTGAATTGAGATCCTTCTGTCCCGTCCCCTGTAGCGGTCAGTGTATAGAAGTGGGAAAGTCTGGCTTAGACTGTAATTCCCTCTGCTCTCTGTGTAATTCTCTTTTCTGTTTAAGTGTCAAACAGATGAATGAGTCTCTGGGTAAACCCTCTAAGAATAGTCCTTTAAATTATATGTTAAGTAAATGGCCTTTGCCCAATGGGCCATGTGTTTTTGTCCAGGTGGCAAGCCTCATGAAGGAGGACTCGGGTAGTCTTGTGAGTAAGAATGTTTAAGGGAAGAGACCAGGAGGGGTGGGGGGCTAGTTGAGAAGCCCACCCTCCTAGCTAAACTGGTAGTGGAACAAGTTGGTGCCCATGGAAGGGACGGTTCAGCAAGAAAAGCAGGATCGGGCCCAGGCGGGCAGGCAACAGACAGAGAGATTGGAAAACAGGTTGGAAAACTTTAAGGGTGTAGTGGAAGGAAGGAGTCAGTAAGTGTAAGCATGGAGATTTCAAATACCCAGGACTTACTTGGAATGGTGATTTAAGTTGATAAAAGTGGCTGTTGGGAGACAAGCAAGTGATTTAAGGGAGAGTGAGAAGTTAACTCTGTAGTTGCTGAACGAAACAGCAGTTGAACTTTGTAAAAATGCTAAAGAAAAAAAAAGTTTTTGGTGTCTGTGAAATGTTTGTAAATAAATTCAGGAAAAGAAGTTATTGGATTGCAATCATTTGGTTTGGCTATGAACAATTTAGTTGAATTAGCTGAAGAATGTATACAGTGTTATGTAATTGAAAACCTGGGCTGCCTATGAAACAAATACAAGAAACTATGGGGTAATTCCTCTGTTTTGCCTGAAGCCAACAAGAGTATTTGTATATTTCAAGCGATGATTGTCTGCCCAGAAGGGGTGGGTAGACCTCTCTTTTTTTTGTCTTTCAGATAATCAGAGAAAACTGATGCCAGCTGAACAGCATTCAACGTACCATGCATTTACTGGCACAATAGGAATCATGTTTTGTGTTCTATGTTCTGTCCTGTGGTGTTTGTCTTGTGGCCGGAATTTTTGTGTTTAATATTTTTATAAAATAGTCTAGTTTAAAATCAAACAAAAAGATTAAATTAAAATGCAGATATTTGTTTTGTTCAACTTGGAATACAAAGTGCTTGGATAAATCAGGAGAATGTAATATACTAAAGTCTAATGCATTTCCTTAAGTAAAGAAAAAAAATTTCATTGGCCAAACTGTTAATTGCAAAAATTGTTGTTAAAATTTGCATACCAACAGTCTTTGAAAGCAAAGACATGAAAAGTTAACCCACTCCCCATATTGTACATGGGATCTTTCTGGCTACCTCAAATTTCTAGCCAGAGGGCTGGGGATGGTGAAAGGCTATTGGACTAGAGGTTGTATTGAGTGAACTCCTCAAAGTGGGTGTGCTTGTCCTGGCTTGTTGCTCCAAAGCTCTGTAATAAGGTTATTTTAGCAAAAGGGTGTGTGTGGCATATATTAAATAATAAGACTAATGTACTGTATAATGACAATGTTTATGTCTTCATTGTTGGGAAGAAGGTGTATAAGTAAAAAGTGGAAGTTTCCTTTGCAGGTTAAAAGAAGCCAAGAAGGGAAGAAGGACAAAGAACAGAATGAATTAACTGAAAAAAAATAAAATAAAATAGCAAGCTCAGGCTATAGATAAGATACTGACTCCATTCAAGAACACTGCTCACAGTTAAGACTTGGCTAACAACCAGGAAAAGGAGGGCTTGAATTTGCCCACGCAGCTATGAGATTTGCAAAACATTGCCAGGCACTAATGAAATGTGTTAAGTTTCTTTTCTCACAGGTAAAGAAGCGCTACCCAAAGACCCTAGCAGCCCTACCACTCTTTGGAACCAGGAGACGGGATTGATGTAAAGGTCCACCGACGAAAGTCTGCTCTGGCTCCACCCTGGAAAGGCCCTTAAGTCCCGGTGACTACCACCGTCGCTGTAAAATGTCAAAGACTGACTGCATGGACCCAAGATTCTCACTGCAAAAAGACCCCTCCACATCGGGAGAATTCTCCTACTGATGATTAGCCTATTTCACCTTCTAGCTCCACTGTGCCTTCTGGACAGTAGGGAAAAAGTACAAGGATGCTGCACCACGACTGTTTTGGGAAAGAAGAAGGAACACTCGCTCCACTGAAATTGCCAAAGTCCAGGAATTCCTGACTAGAAAGAACATTAAGAACTGACCCTGGTGAAGAAACAAAGAATTATACACTGGTGGGAGGACATTTGTGGGACCCATGTTTGGGAATGTGGTATTAATTGGATTTTGGGGTTTATTCTACAGGCTGCGCCCTGTGTCCTGGAGAGTGACTAATAATGTAACCCCCCTCCTATGCTATTAATGTCGATGCCTTTTGAAAGTACCTGAGAATAGTTAAATAACAGGTGTATTATAGTACTACACCAAGGAAAGATGGTATTGAATATCACTGAGGCTGGGAAGGCATTGCAGTGGGATCTAGTATGTTTAGGAATTCGGGATTTCCTGAATTACCAGATGATGGCCATTTGAAGTGATCTTGAGTACCAGACTTGGCCCACTGCCCTTACAGACGCATCAGAAATACCATCTGATCTGTGATCATGGAGACATACTTGGACACTTCCTGGGTGGAAGTGTGGCTTCCCAGGGCAGGATGTGCGCCCTTATAGGGGATGAATGCTGTACTTATGTCCCAGAAGACGCACAGGATATTAAAAAGTACATCCTGTCAGCCAAACAGGCTTTTAAACAGTGGAAGGCCCAGGAAAGGAAACCCACTATTTCTGATTCCCTCTGGGGCTGGTTACTTAACCTGGGAAAAATAGGGGAAGGCATTGTTCACCTCCTGCTCACTGGTGTGGTGTTGTGTATTGTTACTCTTCTCTTGCTTGCTTGCTGTAAAGCACTTCAGCTCCCTAGAGCTAAATCACATGTTATCCTTTAAATGTGAGAACACTCAGCCAAAAGTTTGTTGAGTATTCTCAAAGGAGGGAGTTGTTGGTGTCACTAAGCATAACCCTACGTAACTCAGGAGGGTGGAAGGCCACAAGAGTATGGAGCCTTCCTGGTTTTAGGCCTCAGCAGACAAGAGTCCCTCCATGTTTGAACTTTAATCGACCTAAAAGGCCAGGTGTAACAGCCGTTATCAGTTGCAACAGTTCTAACTGGTCTAAAGCAGAAATAATGAGGCCTGTGCACCTTTAGCAGAAGGACAAGATAACTTGCAGAAGGAAAACTTACTAACGAGCTGCCGCGGCCAAGATTACTTAATGCACCTGCGCTTACGTAATTGCTACAGGGGGAGGAAGGAGGAGGAGGGAGGGGAAACGGGGGATTGCTAGTCAGTGAGAAAAGTTCTCATGGATATAAAGGAACAGACTGCTTGTTTTAGGTGTGCTTGATCTGAGTCAATCTCCCTGCACCGCTTTGAGATCTCAAATAAACTTGGTTTGCTTCTCCACCCTGGTGTGTTTATTGGCGCAGCACACCAGGCGACGGACCCCCCCGCTGTTGCTTGGCCTCAGGCAGTTATCTGCCGGCAACATTTGGACACTTCTAACCTAAGTTTGATTCCTGATGTAAAGGAGTGCTTGTTACAAATAACAGAACAGTTCTGATTCCATTCAGTAGAGGCCAGTATTATGCAAACAGAGGTTGCATTATTTCATCTTACAGTTTGTCCATCCTAGTTTTCAAAGTCCCAAACAGTAGTTCCCTTAGCAAAATGGAAAGCTTAAAGATGTATGGAAATCTTAAATACCAAGATGAAGAACATTATTTGAGCAACTTGTGGTGTAATTATGACTAATGAGATGAAATTAAGCAAATGAAAATTTAGGGTGAATATCGAGATAAGATAAACTTTCTGGGATTACAATAGAGCAACAGTTCTCAAACTGTGGGTTGTGACCCCATTTTAGTGGGATTGCCATGGCTGGCATTAGATTTGGTGGGGCCTGGGACTGAATGGCCCTGGATGGCAGGGCTCAGGTTACAGGGCCCCCATCCTGGATGCAATGGAGACAGTAAGGATGTCACTAAGTATATTACTAAGCTGAAGATACTGAAGTCCCGTTGTTTGTGATTCAAAAATAGCTTGGGCAAAGTGCTAAATTCATAGATTCCAAAGTCAGAAGGGATAATTGTGATCATGTAGTCTGACTTCCTGTGTAACACAGGTCATAGAACTTCCCCAAGATAATGCCTACAGGGTATCTTTTAGAAAAGTATCCAATCTTGATTCAGTGATGAAGATTCCAGCATGACCCTTTATAAACTATACCAATGGTTAATTATCCTTCATGTGAAAAATGTACACTTATTTCTAGTCTGCATTTGTCTAGCTTCATCTTCCAGCCATTGGACTGTTTTATACCCTTCTCTGCTAGACTGAAGAGGACATTATTAAAATATGTTCCCCAGGTAGATACTTATAGATTGAAATCAAGTCACCCCTTAACCTTCTCTTTGTTAAGATAAATAGAGTAAACTCCTGTAGTTTATCAGTCTAAGTAAGCTATGTTTTCCAATCATTTAATCATTCTCATGGTTCTTCTCTGAACCCTCTCCAATTTATCAACATTCTTCTTGAATATACTGTAAATGAACTGCCCAGCGCATATGAATATTATTGCCCTCTATGGGATGAAATCAAAACCACTCAACTGTTGGTGACTAAATGCCTCTTGAGGTTAAGTGGCAGGGACCTATGGTAAATTTTTGAAAAGCTCCAAAGTGACAGTGCTTTTGTACCAAGGGGTATAGAGTTCTATCCTCAGCTTTCTCCATGACATTCTAATCAGCCATTCTGTGCAGTGCTGTGACAAAGATGAAACGCCTAAGTGACCACTGTGTGTTTCAGCACTCCAGTAAACAATTCCCCTGCCTTGACGGGGGAGAGAGACTAGAAAAGAAATTAGCTTCTGAACAGAGGTGTTCAAAATATTCATGACAAAATGCTAAACTATTCAAAATTCTAGATTTCTCAATTTCACTGAACATGTCCACTAAGCAGGCCTTTTTTGGGTAAAAGTGGTTTGGGCATTGAAAATAAACATTTTCAATGAGAATATTGCCATTGCAGCAAAACTCGCCATAAAGCAAAAATTCAGAGAGGGAAGCATCAAACATTTTAAAGCAGAATTTCACCAAAACAAAAACAAACATATGAATTACAGACACAAATAATTCTGAACACTGTATCCTTGGCAGGAGGTACATTGGCATATGGACCTGTTAAATACCGGAGCTATAAAATCCTCTCTCCAAGATTCCACAGCTTCACTCTGAATTTCTCTCCTACTGATTAACTGCTCTTTTTCACATGCTCAGTAGTCCCTGATCTCTCCCCTTAGATGTCCTGCAGCCACTGCATTTAGATGAGCTTATTTTGCCTATTTTCAAATCCATTCAGCCATCACAGGTTCAAGAGTTTGATGTGGATGTTGGGTTCACATTCTGTTTGGAGAAACCATGTAGAAAGCAGTGACAAAGACAAATATTCTTATGAAACAAAACGTTAAGCAGGCCAGATTCTGTTCCAAACACTGCTATACCTGCAGAATCACTCCACTATATTGCACAGGTGTAGCTGAGAGCAAGGTTTGGGATAAGGAGTAAAAAATACTTCCAAAGATGCCTGTGTTCTGCCCAGTCAAGAATAATTTTTCCTTTTTTAAAATTTGAGTATGGGGGTAAATTAAGAGCTGATGAAAGCATGGAAATAACAGCTCTGCCATATCACATCATTCCTGAATAACAACACCCCTGCTAACCTTAATCATGGGCACTGCCTAATTAGAGGCTGAAAATGGTATCCATACCACATGGTAATTCTGTGATTTGAACAAATTAAACGAAGGTGCAACCACCTAACTTGATTTGTGACCTAACAACGTTTGAGCTGAGGTGTCCAACTGTGCGAGTTTTAATCTACTAAAACACCTTTTCCCCTGATTGAGAACACTGTATCTAAGCAGTACAAAGCATAAAACCTCTCAACTCAATTTAGGTTATGTATCCTGATGGGCATCACTGTCCATGAAAATTTCTTCTTCTTAGCTGAAACCTGATTTAAGTGGTTTAAAGATTATAAAGTTGAAATCCTGGGTCAATGCAAGTTTTGCCATTGGCTTCAATGGAGCCACACTTCCCCTTCCCCTTCCCCCTCCACTCCATTTGGATAAACAAAGTTCTACTGTTATTTGTTTTTAAAACAAATTAACCTGGAACTGCAAGAAGCCTGGTTACATTTGGAATGCTGAAAACTATTTTAAAATATCACTTGTTCTAATCTGCAGCTCTTGATGTATATCTCTTCTCCAATTCACATCAACAGTCTGATTCCTTGCATCTCAATGCATAACAAATGAATGCATTGCACACCATGGAAAATTATAAAGAATTGTCGTACTCTCAACACCAAACAGTAACAACTAAATGGGCTGATCCAAAAAATGAACTCAATAATTGATGTTTCATAGCCACAGTTGATATCATCAACCGTGAAAGCAAATCCAATGGGTTGGATATTTTTCTTTCTTGATACGCTTTGAATAGTGAAAAGGCAAATGAATTATTTAAACACGACTGGAAAAAGATCATAAGTTTCCTCTTCATCTTTCAAACTTTGGAACGTGAAGTAGAAACACCATCAATTTAAACAGCTTCATCACTTTGCTAGTGGCAAATCTGCCTTTAGAAAAAATATTACATCTACATGTCAGATCAATTAATTCACTAAGTAAGAGCTATTACACTTGCCTTCTTTAATGGATTACATATTATTGTATTAGACCTGTTATTCATTACCTTCAGGTGCCTATATTCTAAGATACTGGTCTCAGTACCAAGAGAGCATCTAGTTTTCCCTATGCAATTTTGAAACATTGGTATAAAAGTTTTATTTAGCTACAAGCCACACAGCGTGTTACATTACAGTGTTAGAAAACATTAATACATCATAATGAATTCAAAAGTCTTCTGCCTAAAAGCAGTGATCATACAGTAATGGTTTCAAACACTAAGGACCTGATGCTCTTCTCCCATCATATGCGGAAATGGGAGCAGAAGCTAGAGAACACTGGGGCAGAAGATGAGAGAAAGGAAAAGCAGTGAGCAGCAGCTCCACAGCATATTCTTTATCTGTTGGAGTTTATAGACTCAACAACATGAGATTCCTGTCCAGGGCTTTGAGGGAGGAAAGACCAAGGGAAAAAATATTATATCTGATTGAATTGGAAACCAACTTGACTATCACTGAGATCTGTATTGATAATATGTTCAATCCCCACAGCTGTGGCTCCTTAGAGAATTTTAAGGGTGAAGGTTTACATCAGCAGAGAGTCTGACCAAGGTCATAGGTTCTACTTATATCCTGTGCTAAAGGCGTAAGTGGGACTTAATGATATATAAGTCTTGCAGAGGACACTAAAGCATTGGGATAGAAAGAACTAAAATTCACTGCTATTCAGAGGATTCATATAAAACTTAAGTGGTTCACAGGCTTTGCACAGGTCTAGTGCACAGCAGTGAATTTCACTTTGGAATTAAATTTATCCTCAAAGAGTATCTTTTTCCTGTCATTCTAGGGGCCTAGATGATGTCTATTAGGTGTGGATGTGCACATTAGTAGCTGAGGTAGTATCTTTTATTGGACCAATTTCTGTTGGTGAAAGAGACAAGCTTTCAAGCTTTACATAAAATAAGAGCTCTGTGTGTAAGCTTGAAAGCTTGTGTCTTTAATACCCTGGGACTGACACGTCTACAACAACACTGCAGACATTAGTAGCCATCAATTCTGATTCTTCTTATGCAAGTTTTACAGGGCTAACACTATGGATGTCACTAGAGTTACAAATTTACTTTACATTGACATGAGGAAAAGAATCAGGTGTATTGGCAGAGATTTTCAAAATAGTCTACCCTCCATTAATTTTATAGAAGATTTATCTATATCCTCTAGACTGTTTTGAAAATCTCAAGTATTGTATTTATAAGCCAAGTATTCTGTGGAGTGCTATTTACATTATGTAATTTAGAACATAAGAATAGCCATACTAGGTCAGACCAAAGGTCCATCTAGCCCAGTATCCTGTCTTCCAACAGTAGCCAATGCCAGGTGCCTCAGAGGAAATGAACAGAACAGACAATCATCAGGGATCCATCCCATCGCCCATTCCCAGCTTCTGGAAAACAGAGGCTAGGGACACCATCCTTACCCATCCTGGCTAATCACCATTGATGGACCTATCCTCCACGAATTTATCTAGTTCTTTTTTGAACCCTGTTATAGTTTTGGCCTACACAACATCCTCCAGCAAGACGTTCCACAGGTTGACTGCATTGTGTGAAAAATATACTTCCTTTTGTTTGTTTTAAACCTGATGCCTATTAATTTCATTTGGTGACCCCTAATTCTTGTGTTATGAGTACGCAAGACAAATCAGACTCCTGAAAGGAGTACAGTAGACTGGAACAGTTGAGAACTATTGGGATAGAAGATTGGGAGCAGTAAAGTGGACTATGGGGGTGTGATTTCTAAATCAAGATCACATGTTTTTCTAAAAGATCAGCTCTAGAAATTATTTTAGGAAAGTTCTATGTACTGTGCTATACAGGAAGTCATTACAACCTAACTGTTCATTTCCTCTTTTGAAGCATACACTTTATTTTAATATTATGATGGTTTGGCATGGTATACATTATTTATTGAACAGCATACTAAAACAGGTGAACAGTATATTTGGGATGGGTTTTAAAGGCTGGAATCCAGTGATGAGAAAATATTCATTGACAGGATAGATCCTCACTAAAAAAAAAAAATCTTGAATTCCTACTTTTCTTAATAAATACATTAAAAAAATGTATTCCAATACTGAAACTACTTCTGAAGGCTGAGAAATTCTACAATATATGTAAGTCAAACTATTCCTCCTAAAGGTTATCTATTGTAATTATTATATATTATCAGTGGAGCATATAGTCTAATTCTATAATTAGCCCTTGTAAAACAAAAGCTGTTACATAATCTCAGAAGTTATGTGGGCACTATCATTAAACATTTTTATCTATACTGAATGATGTTTCTTATCAGCTATTACTTTTCATGGCCCATAGCCAAATAGGCAGAAGAAATCACAGTTCTTATAAATTAAAGTAGACAGAGAAATTAAAGGCCGGTCATATTTGCATGATTTTCTATATGAAACAATAAATCTATACATATTTTAGTAGCCTAACCTAGTTTTTTCCCCAAAAGGTTACCAGGCAGCATGCGCATTAAGGGAGCCATTGTTGTCAGGAAGAAATGGCAAATAGATTGTTATTAGATCAGCAAGGGAAATATGTTTCAAGTGGGCTCCTTTATACAATGGGTTTGTATCTTTTTATGGGCGCTAATGCATTAGGCTTGGCTACTGACTACCATGCTGCTACATTATAAAAGCAATTGCAGTGTCTGGCTCTGTAATATTTTTGAGGGACAGTATCTTCAATCTCTAATAGGTTGTTGGTATCTATACCCACATCAGTTGGTAATAGTCATACAACTAGAATTTCATTACAGGCAACCTTATGTCATTGCAGTGGATCCCTGCCAATGCAAGCTATTGATACTGCAGAGGTCATCCAATCCAGGGACGGCTCCAGGCACCAGCGCAGCAAGCAGGTGCTTGGGGCAGCCAAGGAGAAGGGGCAGCACGTCTGGCTCTTCAGTGGCAAGTCCCTCAGTCCCTCTCAGAGGGAAGGACCTGCTGCCGAAGAATGAAGCAGCAGTAGAGCTGAAGTGCCGCCAATCGCAATTGCGGCTTTTTTAATTTCCCCCCCATCACCTGGGGCAGCAAAACCCCTGGAGCCGGCCCTGTCTACATCATGCTTCGGTGTTGCTATTAAAGTTTCTTCCTTGTAGTTTTCTTTTATGCAGTGGAATGCTAGCCACTCCTCACAAAACAGCCAGCCTTACTATGTTGGCTGTACAGATGCACACATAGGTTCTGTTTATCCAGCCCAATTCACTATAAAAAACCTGAAGTTTTACAAAATATTAAATCAATGGAGATCATACAGGTGAACTTATATAGACCTTCAGGCTGGCATGGCCACCATGTAATTTATCATCCCACATAGAAAAGTAGCCAACTAGTGTATAAAAAGAAGTCCCTTTGAAAATTTAGTTTTCAGTATTATGTTTCTCCAGGAGTCTTGGTAGATTTGTGATATTTGGAATCGGATTTAAAAAATTCAGCAGAGTTCATTAATTATTCTTCAACATGTAGCGTGGACCTTTTTTCATACAATAGCCTCTCCTTTTGAAATATTTATGTCCATACACATGAAGGTCCTGATTCTGCAAAGTCACATAGATGCATATTTCTGCATGCTATGAGTACTCCCACTAGTATAGTATTAAACACATATCTTAGTCTTTTCAGCACTAGGGCTGTTCCACGTTGGTTCTCAATCTTGTGATGGCTCAATAACTGACAACCTGTCTCCCCTCCCACAATCACTCCTGCTAGGTTCTGGTGCATTTTGTGCATCATCTGTTTTCTCTATGTTCCCACAAGTTGCCTACCTGTCTGTCTTTCATCTTTTGACTTCTCCTCATTTTCCCCCTACATTCTATTTTTCATTCTGTTTTTTACTCCTAATTCTTTCCTCTACAACCTCCTCTCCCATCCTTCTAGTTCTTTCTCTTTTTTAACATTTATATTACAGTGGTTTCCAAAGGCCGCCATTAAGACAGGGACCCCATTGTCCCGGACACTATGCAAACGCAGTTAGACAGTCTCTACCCTGAGGGGCTTACAGTCAATACCCATTCTCTTTGTTTCTTGCCCCTTAAGTCTCCACTTGCCTCCTTGCACCATCCTTTCCCCAGTGCTGCTGCATATTCTCTTGCAGCCCATGTAAACCCAATGCATACACTCATAGTCTGTTGCTGTGGCGACAGTGAAGTGGGAGTAGAACTCTGCAAATACCATATAGGTGAGGGGAAGGAAAATGAGAATGAGCTGAAGAGGACAACATACAGTTTGTAGCATCAGGAGAGACAGGGAGCCCCTGCAAAGCCAGTAACCTCCCACAAGCAGCTATATGAATTCCATGGAGGAGGCAGGTAGAGAAGATCTTGGACATATGGATGAATTTGGGCTAGTAGAGGGGAATTGTCTTAGCATCTTCTCATCATCCAATCACACACAGATGGACACATATACACCCTGCTCATTGTAGCTTTGCCTATAACCTACCTGAGACAAGTCTGATGCAATAGATCCCTCACAAATTCAGCTCCCGCCAAGAAGAATATGCAAAGATGTGGGGATGTGCTAAGGTACTACGGCTTGGCGTATATATCTGCACATGTTCAGGCATGTGATACCCCTTTGCAGTTCCTTATCTATAAAAATTACTATTGTAATTCTCAAGAATCTCCAAGTCATTTCTAAATCAGAACTGTTTGAAACATTTTCATCAACAGTTCAAAATGTAGGACCATGTAGAACCATTAATTAATTGTCGCTATTTATTCTACAAAACCTATGGCCATAGAACTTGCTGTGGGATCCACCCCATGTAGCAGAATTATGTTTCAAGCTTTCTGAAGAAAGTCTGAAGGTGAACTGAGTGAAACCAATTCAGTAAAGCCAAGTCAGCAGACAGTCTGAAACAATAACTCTAAAAGAGGTGCAATTGCCCCATTTATTTCAATAGATTTTTAACCTGAACTTAACAACTGACATGTCAGCATTGTTAACCATTTCATTGCTGATCATCTTAACAGAATCATTGAGTTAGCATGTTTACCCTGAAATGCCAAACTGTGTCATGTCTCCCCAATGCTGAAAGCTCCAAATAACCTATCCTCCTAAGCTGCAAATGGGGTCCAGTTTCCCTCTAAACAGCCCCTACAATGCAGTCATACACAGTCAGTACAAAAATCATTTCTATATCTGATTAATTTTAAAGCTCCTATTTTTAAAATTAAACGAAGCTGACACAGAATTCCCTGTCTACTGCAGCAGAATGCCACAGAATCCAGGAACAAGACACTAGGTGTGTGTGGGAGAGGGTGTCTTGAAAATTTGTGTTTATTGTGACAAGAGCAGTAAATACTATTGCACAGTAAAACAATTAATAATGCACTAAGTATAGCAACAATGATAATTACAAAATTATAACAATAGTAAATCAAGTGGGACTTAGGACTTTGCTCCTAAATCACTTAGTTGTTTCTGAAATTCTACCCAATAATCATAACCATGTCAAAACAAACTCACTTAAGTTTAGTATTAAACTAGTTTGACAGAATTTTGCCCACAGTTTGTCAGTCACGTAAGAAACAAGATAAAAAAATTAAATATTTATAAAGGAGTTGGAAAATGGACCAGTGCTCATGTAGAATGTGTTGGTTCTTTTTAAAGCCTCAGTACGGTAATTTCAGAGACTGATTTGACAAGGGAGGAAGATGGGTGTGCAGGAAATCTTGATTCACTGCTTTGTTAGCTCATCCTCAACAGCCCTGATGTGTGGCTGAATAAATGACTATTCTGGACCACTTTTTTTTTTTAATAAACACCCCCATAGAGTGTTGAAAACTACTTTTCTGCTCTATAGTGAAATTGTCAAAACACTAGCAAGGAAGTTGTGAGATTTTCCCACCCGCTGTCAAAATGAGTGAGAAGTCATGCTCTAGGGAGTGTTGAAGGCAGGTGCAAAATTTTTCACAGCATTCATGCAGGTTACTGTGTTAGAACGTGACATTGTAACAAATTAATGGCTACTTACAATTGCTTTGTCATCACTATTTTGGACTGCATGCACACTCAGATGTCTGAAACAAGGAGCATAAATCTCAAATCTTCCTGTCTTAGAACCACAGGCTTCTCATCCTTGAGGTAAGTAACAATCTCTGTCAGCTGCTATTATAGATAGATATATAATTTAGATTGACACTTAAAAAAAAAAAAAAGACTGCCCATACAAAGCCATCGGTACCCTGACAATTCAACTTTCACTAATCACCGTGCAGCATACACTGAAACCCATTAGCACCACCAGCACATTGTCTTCAAAAATCAAAAGTAGCTAACATTTTGCCTCAGCAACTATTTGCCAGATCTTCCCTCAAAACCCTATCAAACAAATAACTTTTTGTAATATGCCCACACTACTAGATTCAGACAGAACTTGAACCTTTTTCCCTCTCTCTCTCACACTGACTACCTTAGATACACTTAGGAATTCAGTACTCCATGGGAAATAAAGAAACTTTCTTGTATTACTCTGTGTTTATTTTACCATTATGTCAGTCTACTCACTGTAAAAGGACAATATTTTTTTTTGACATCAGTAAACAGAGGGCCAGATCCTGGTCCCTATTACGGTCCTTTTGCTCTTCTTCATTTATATAAATGAGGGCATAAAGCAGCCTTAAGTAAAGTAGGATTTAAGTGATTCCAAGTAGTAACAGACAGAATAAAATAAATTACCAAGCAAAATAAAACAAAACATGCAGGTCTATGCCTAATACAATAAGAAACTGAATACAAATAAGATTTCACCCTCATAGATGTTTCAATACATTTCTTTCACAGACTGGATACCTTCCTAGTCTGGGCACAACCCTTTCCCCTGGTACAGCCCTTGTTCCAGCTCAGGTGGTAGCTGGGGGATTCCTCAAGATGGCTGCTCCCTTTGTTCTGTTCCACCCATTTATATATCTTCTGCATACAGTGGGAATTCTTTGTCCCTCTTTGAGTTCCTACCCCCTCCTTCTCAATGGAAAGACACCAGGTTAAAGATGGATTCCAGTTCAGGTGACATGATCACATGTCACTGTAAGACTTCATTACCCACTTGTCAGCACACACGTATAGAGGAAAAAGTACAGGTAAAACAGAGCCACGTGCAGTCAATTGTCCTGGTTAATGGGAGTCATCAAGATTCCAAACCACCATTAATGGCCCACACTTTGCATAATTACAATAGGCCCTCAGAGTTATATTTCATATTTCTAGTTTCAGATACAAGAGTGGTACATTTATACAAATAGGATGATCACACTCAGAGTATAAGCTTTGTAATGATACCTTACAGGAGACCTTTTGTATGAAGCATATTCCAGTTACATTAGCATGTTTTTATAAAATCATATAGAGTGCAGCGTCGTAATATATTATGTATACCAGTGGTTCTCACCTTACAAAAGCTGGAGAGCTACTTCTAAGGTAGCTACAAAGAGCTACAAGTAATCTTGGTTCAGTGTCTTCATGTTGCTTTCCTATATTTGCTTTATGTCAATATGGGTGATGACACTATTTTGTTCCAAGTAAACACTGTGCTGATGTAACAGCTCCCCTAAATTGTCCTGTGATTACTGTGTGGATCTTTATAACTCCATTTGACTTTATCTCCTCTGTCCCTTTCATCCCGTCAGCCCAGGCTTTTAGCTGTTTTGGCTCTCCGTCTCTCCTGCTTTCACAGGAAGGAAGATCATCATTTTCCTATTCACCTCACCTATTCACTGCTGGGAAGCATCAAACTGAGCATCAAAATGTAAAATGAGTTCCTCTAATTTAGGTTCCAGTATTTGGGAACTAGTCATATGGTATTCTTATTGATAATTGTACTGTTCTAAATGTTTCACACAGGCTAATATAAATACACATTACCACAGATACAGTAAAAGGGAGTTTTCAAGATTCTCAGTTTCTCTCTTACTAATCTGAGCTATTTGCAAGATGGTATGAGCCATAGCTATGTGGGGTAATGTGCTGTAGATATTCAAGGGGAGGGTATTGGTTTAGGGACAGATTCTGATACTGTAACACTTGCACTGAGCAGCACATTTGTCCAATAGTCCCTTTGACTTCCCTGGTATTACTGAACTAAGGTACTATTCAGTGTGAACAATGGTGGCAGAATCTGGCACTTAGAATATAGAAAACAGGCTTGCCCAGTGGATAGGAATTAAAAAAACAAAAACAAACAAAAGGAAGCTTACCACATGTTCAGAAAGTAGCAAAGCAACATCTGAAGTTAACTAGAGATTTCTTCACATCCGACGAAGTGGGTATTCACCCACGAAAGCTCATGCTCCAAGACGTCTGTTAGTCTATAAGGTGTTGCAGGATTCTTTGCTGTTTTTACAGATCCAGACTAACACGGCTACCCCTCTGATCCTTCACAAGATGATTATGACAAATATGAACGATATGATATACCAACATTTTTCTAGGATCTAAGAAACCCTGAACCATTATGTCTTTAGGGTTAGAACACAGAAACCCTCTTGGGAGCTGCCACCTGATGTGCCAAGACTACTTTTGCCTTTGCTTTCCTTGCCAGCTGAGGACCCCAACACCCTGTTTTGCTGAGCCAGACATGCCTGTCTGCTCCAACATAGACCCAGGGTCTGAATTACTTGCCCCACAACTGCAGGCTTAACCTGAAAGCAACTTACAGACGTGTAACTGGCTTTAACACTTCGATGCCCAACTTCCAAATTAATCCGTTTTACAGGATAAACTCATAAATTGTTCGCCCTCTATAATACTGATAGAGAGATATGCATAGCTGTATGCCCCCCCCCCGCAGGTATTAATACATACTCTGGGTTAATTAATAAGTAAAAAGTGATTGTATTCAATACAGGAAGTAGGATTTAAGTGGTTCCAAGTAGTAACAGACAGAACAAAGTGAATTACCAAGTAAAATAAAATAAAACACGACAGTCTATGTCTAATCCAACTGAATACAGATAAAATCCTCACCAATTCCAGAATGCTTCCTTTTACAGACTAATCTTTTTTTAGTCTGGGTCCAGCAATCACTGTCCTTTTTCCAGTTTCTTTTAGGTATCTATGGGGGTGGAGAGGCTCTCCCTTTAGCCAGCTGAAGACCAAATGGAGGGGTCTCCCACAGGCTTAAATAGACTCTCTCTTGTGGGTGGAGACCCCCTCCTCTCTCTTATGCAAAGTCCAGCTACAAAATGGAGTTTTGGAGTCACCTGGACAAATCATATGTCCAGACATGACTGAGGTCCTTACTACCAAAGCCACATTCCTGGGACAGCCCAGATGTGGGTTGGTGTCTCCAAGTTCATTGTTGGCTTAAGTGTTTCTTGACTGGGCACTTACTAAGAATAGCAAGAAAGAGTCCTGTGGCACCTTTAAGACTAACAGATGTATTGGAGCGTAAGCTTTCGTGGGTGAATACCCAAATACATCTGTTAGTCTTAAAGGTGCCACAGGACTCTCTGTTGCTTTTTACAGATCCAGACTAACACGGCTACCCCTCTGTGACTGGGAATAGTCTTTTCTCAGGAAGCTGACCAACTGCTTCACTACAGCCTACTTAGAATCAAAACAAGTATGCAGCCAATATTCACAACTTCGAATACAAAAATGATATATGTGTACAAATAGGATTAATGGACTCAGTAGATCATAATCTTTACAGAGATATGTTACATGGCATATGCATCATACAACAGATTCTAGTTATGTTATATATATATACACACATACATAAGCGTATTTCCATAAAGCCTTACGGGAGGCACTGACCATCACAGTAACAAGAAAAAAACATCAGGGAAACAGGTGACTTTAATATTAGCATAAAAAATGTTTAAGTTAACTGACAAAAGTAATGTACAAAGACAACAGCGAACAGCTGAAAAACATTTTTATGAAAATATCCATTCCATTAAATGTCATATTGTATTGCTATTCCACTGTACGCTATGTCATACTATAGTGCTATTCCACTGTATTGCTATTCCATCATGCTAAGGGCTTTCATTACCTCTTTTGGATTTTAAATTGGATGTCAAATAGAATTTGGACAAGAGAGAAATAAAACAGCAAGCGCATTTAGGGAGAGAACTTAATAGCTCTGTTTTTGCATTACACATTAACATTTGCTGAATGTTAAACTGGATTAGTCTTTATTTATTACATTGCATCAACATTCAAAAACTACAAATATTTGTTTTTCCAACATAAACACTGATTTTTTTTCTTTCCAATCAATTTGAAGAGCCCAAGAACTACAGTGATTAGGGGACAAAACTATTTCTGGGTTTCTAGGTTCTACTTAAGTCATCAGTGTCAGCAGTGGTAGTGACCCAAGGAATGGCAGATACAATGAAGATGACTGGATGAGGAAGCTGTAGGATGTACATTATCCTAGAGCAGGTACCCCAAAACAGCTTCATTTGTATGAAGCGACACCTGATACAGTTGACTGAAGACAAGATCTGAGATGCAGATGGAAACTATGGTTGAGTTTCAAAAGTGATTCAGGCAGATGATGGGAAGGCAAGGGAAAGTGAAAGGAAAAAAGTCAAGACTTGCAGAGGCAAGCTGGACTGGAGGACTGTGAGGGTAGACTGCTGGATGAGGAAAGAGGCCAGCGGAAGCATGTGACTATGAGAACTAGGCAGACGAAAAAGCAAGTGAAGGAGAAACAGAGCTCAGGACCAGGTTTGCCGAGTTAGAAAATGAAGGAGCAGCACAGCAGGCAGTAACAGAAGGAGGGAGGGCAATGAAATAGAGAAAAGTCCTACAAGAAGATGGGAAGAGTCAAGGGAGACAGCCAGAGTTCAGAGCCCCAGGAGGATAGAGGATGACATGCAGAAGAGGACATGCAGCCAGAAAGAACAGGAGCAAGGCTCGAAAATCACACCAACACCAAGGAGAGGTATATCTATGTGATTGGTGCCTCTCTACTAGGAAGAGCAGACAGGGCTGTCACCAGAGCTGACCCAGACAACAGAAGTGTGAGAGGTCTCCCAGGAGCTAAAATATAGGAAGCGGAACTCAGGCTGAAGAGGATCCCAGTGGGAGCAGGAAGGAATCCACTGGCTGCTCTTCATGTGGAAACAAATGATACAGCTAGATTTTCACTGGAATACATCAAGGGAGACTATGCCAGGCTAGGGAAGACACTGAAAGAAATGGAGGCTCATGTGATCTTTAGTGGGATTTTAATTTCCCTAGAGGAAGGAACTAAAGTGGAACACGATTATGATGTTCAACAGATGGATCAGGCAGTGCTGCTAGAATGAGAGCTTTTGGCTGTTTAACACTGGGAGGCATTCACGGACAGACAACTGTTCTCATGATTCCACCTGAGTAGGGAGGGAAATAGACTTCTAGGATGGAGGCTAGCACAACAGATTAAAAGAGCTTTAAACTAGAAACTCGGAGGAGATGGTTGAGAGATGCTCATGTAATCTCCACACTCGATTCTAATATTGACCAGGAGGAAAATCAAAAAAGAAAGAATACAGCAATGGAGAACAGAATAGCGGTGGGTAAGAGAACAGTCATTAAGAGGAAATATAGAGCCAATGAAAATAAGCTCACAATCAGGCAGGTGCCACTGTCAGTAAAATTACTGTACCTCATTGGATGAGAAACCTGGACAAAGCCAAGCAGAAACAATTAAGATGTTTGTAAGGAAACTGTGTAACAAAATGGAGGAACTAGAATTAATGGTGCAGGAAGTGAAACTAGATATTATAGAGATAACAGACACATGGTTGAATAGTAGTCATGGCTGGAGTACAGGGATTGAAGGGTATGTGCTATTCAGGAAAGACAGAAATAAAGGTAAAGGTGGTGGAGTAGCAATGCATATTAATGATGAGATAGACTATAAAGAAATTAGAAGTGATGGAATGGATAAAACAGAGTGTGATTGGGTCAAAATCACTTTGGGGAAGAAGGCTACCAGAGGCTCCTGTGAGATAGTGCTTGGAGTATGCTAAAGAGACCCCCAGAGCTGATCTATATACGGACAGGGACCTCTTATATTTTTAATGAAATAAATTCTCTGGGAATTGTGAAATTATGGGAGACTATAACTTCCCAGATATAGACTGGAGTACAAGTGCTATTAATAATAGTAGGGCCCAGATTTTCCTGCATGTGATAGTTGTCAGATTTCTTCACCAAATAGTTACTGAAACTACAAGAGGTGATGCCATTTTAGATTTGTTATTGGTGAGTAATGACAACCTCACAGAAGAACAGGTTGTAGGAAACAAACTTGGTTCAAGTGATCATGACCTAATTCATCTTAAACTAAATAGAAAGAAACAAATATAGATCTGCAATTAGGGTCATTGCTTTTCAAAGGGCAAACTTTAAAACATTAAGGAAATTAGTTAGGGAAGTGGACTGGACAGAAGAACTCAAGGATTTGGAGGAAGCTTGGAATTATTTTATGTCAAAGTAGCAGAACCTATCTGAAGCCTGCATCCCAAGCAAAAGGGGAAAAAATTGCAGGTAAAGGTAGCAGACAAAGCTGGATGAGCAAGCATCTCAAATAGATTATTAAGAGAAAGCACAAAACCTACAAGGAATGGAAGATGGGAAGGATCAGCAAGAAAAGCTACCTCTTGCAGGTCAGAAAGTGTAAGGAAAGACAATTGCCAAAAGCCAAGCAGAGCTGGACCTTGAAAAGGAAATTTAAAACAATGTAAGAGATTCTATAGCTTTATAAATAGAAAGAAAACAAAGAAAGAAAAAGTGGGACCAATAAGTACTGAGGATGAGATGGACATCAAATATAATCCAGGCACGGTCCAATACCTAAACAAATACTTTGCCTCAGTTTTTAATGAGGGTCATGAAGAGCTTTGGGGTAGTGACAGTGTGGCAAATGGAAATGAGGCTATGGATGTAGAAATTACCACCTCAGAGGTGGATGTCAAACTCAAACATCTTAATGGTACTAAATCAGGGGGAGGAGGAAGGGAGCTGAATAATCTCCATCCAAGAATATTAAAAGAACTGGCACAGGAAAATTGCAAGCCCAATAGCAAGGATTTTTAATGAAGCTGTAAACTAAGGGAGTCAGACCCTATGACTGGAGGGTTGCTAATAAAGTTATTTTTAAGAAAAAGAGAAAAAAGTGATCTGCGAAACTACAGGCCCGTTAGCTTGACCTCCATTGTATTCAAGGTCTTGGAACAAATTTTTAAAGAGAAACGTAGTTAAGGACATAGAGGTAAATGGGAATTGGGATAAAATACAACATGATTTTACAAAAAGTAGATCATGCCAGAGCAACCTGATCTCTTTGAGAGGGAAACTAATTTTGAAGACCAAGGAAAAGCAGCAGGATCTAATGCACCTGGATTTAATTAATGCATTTGATATAATTCCACATGGGAAACTATTAGTTAAATTGGAGAAGATGGGGATTAATGCAAGAACTGAACGGTGGATAGTTAAAGCAGTGGTTCCCAAACTGGTCACACTCCTCCCTTACCTGGTCTATAGCCCCCCCCACCTCTCCCAGGAGCCAGGGAGTCAGGACCCATGGCTGGGAAGAGGCCTAAGGTCAGGGCTGGTAGCCAGAGGCCACGGACAGGAGTGGGCTCGCAGTCAGGACTGAGAGCAGGCTTGTGGTCAGGGCTGGGAGCTGGGCCAGAAGCAGGCCCACGTTTGGGGCCAGGAGCCAGGGGCCAGAGGCAGGAGTGCAGCTCTAGCCAGAATTGCAGCTGAAGCCACAGCCAGGAGTGGGGCTGGACCTGCGACCCTGGCTCATCATTGGCTCAGCAAACTGCTTTACCACATCACTCCAGGCAGAAGTCACAGCAGAAGTTTCTAGTCCATTCTGTCCCAACCTCACTGACTAAGCATGCTGGGAAATGGTACCAAAGGGCTTTTTCTGTTGTCGTCATTTCTGTGGTAGTCCATAGTATAGAACCTCCTAGAGGCTCAGTTCAGGGTTCCAAAACTGGCAAACTGTAATTGGGGGTTCCATTTTACAGAGAAGGAAATTGAGCATAGAAAAAAAAAGTGATTTCTAGTTTGTTCAGAGCCAAAATATCTTTAGACAAAATCTGATGAAAAACAGGAAATCGTAACCAAAGTCCTTCATAGGCAAGCAGAGCTAATAACACCGGTCTACAATTTTTGAGAAGTCGCCTGCTTCAGAGATAAAACGTGATATTTATTATGTATTTTGATGTGCTGAATTCAAATATGACAATTAAAACAACTGATTGGCTACTGTTTCTAAGATATTTAAGTTTTTACATTTTATGTCTATGTATATTGTGTAGATAGTAGAGTTTTAATCATAAATTGTAAACCTAGGTCTTTTCATGTGTTTATGGTTGCTTTACATGATAATACTTCACCTGTCCTGTTTATGTAACACTTTAAAAACCAGCAAAAGGGTTCTATAAATAAGATTTATTATGAAACAAAAGGAAAAAAACTATTGTGTACATAGTTTAATCCTATTCAGTGTCTACTCAGCACTTCTTGGCTTGTCTCTTGTATTCATTAAATGGAGCATCTCTTGTCACTGTCCAGCAATAGTCTGCAAGCATTGATGGGCTCCATTTGCCCTGATAGCCTGACAGGAGATTCCACTGCTGTAGTTTGGAGCCCAACAGCTCTGCCTTACTCTTGGGTAGTTCCAAATCCCTGACAAGGTCATTCAGTTCACCTTGTGTTAGGAGGTATTGTTCAGAGGAGGAGGATGGGAGAAAATGTGCGTCCTGTGACATTGATGGTTCAGGACCAGAAGTTTCATCCTCTTCCTCTTCCTCGTCTGACTCAAGTGAGAATGATTCTGGTGCATCAGGAACCGGCAGTCCTTCTCCGTGGGGTACTGGGCGTATAGCTGATGGAATGTTTGGATAATGCACAGTCAACTTTTTCTTCTTTGACACACCTTTCCCAACTGGAGGCACCATGCAGAAGTAACAATTGCTGGTATGATCTGCTGGCACTCTCCAAATCATTGGCACTGCAAAAGGCATAGATTTCCTTTTCCTGTTCATCCACTGGTGAAGATTTGTTGCACAAGTGTTGCAGCATATGTGTGGGGCCCACCTCTTGTCCTGATCTCCAATTTTGCAGCCAAAATAAAGGTGATAGGCTTTCTTAACCATAGTGGTTATACTGCACTTTTGTGATGCAAGTCACTTCACCACAAACATAGCAGAAGTTATCTGCACTGTTCACACAAGTACGAGGCATCTCTGCTCACTTTGGCTAAACTGAAATGTGTCCCTTTGCAAAATCAAACACTGACAAACAAGAGAGCATGACACTGTATGATTTCTAGAGCTGACATAGGGCAATTTGTTCAGCAGAGTGATATAAGCTTCATTATGATTGCATCATCCATGACTTCTAGGAATAACATGATGCAATTCATATCATGTATGACACAATACCAGCTTCAGAGTGCATCATTCATTGTTTTGCCTAAAAAGCAAGTACGGTCCAAACCCAGTCATAGATTTACTCATAGATCCAGTCAAAGATGTATTTTAGTCATTTCTGGTTTAAATTGAGTTCCCTTCCCTTTATAACTCACTTATCCTCTGCCACTCCCAAGTGAAGGGTCGTATACACTGACCCAATAGCATATCTTGAAAACTAGAGCCAATCAACAATTTTAAGCATCATTTTCATTCTCAGTGACCCAGAATTAGTAATGTTGGACTACATTTATTTCAGGAGCATTTTGGCTGTAGAGCAGTGTAATGAACATGTAATCCAAGCTTCAGGACATAGAACAATTCCCTTATCACTGCATTTCACAGACCTCTTTTGAAGCCAAATGCACGAAACGATTCCACTAGAAGTGAAGAATAAAGAATGAAAAAAAATCACATAAAAGTAAAAGTACTCAGAGGTACTTTACAGATTAGTGAGGCCATTATTGGTATACTGTGTCCAGTTCTGGTGTTTACATTTCAAAAAGGATTAAAACATGAAAAAGAGTCTGGAAGAGCTGCAAGAATGCTTAGAGGACTGGAAACTTGGCTTACAGTAATAGACTTGAGAAGTTCTATCTATTTAGTTTATCTGAGAGAAGGTTAAGAGGTGACTTCCTCATAGCCTATAAGTACGTTCCTGGGGAGAAGATTTCTGATAGTAGAGGACTCTTTAATCTAGCAGAAAATGGTATTACAAGATCCAATTGCTGGAAGTTGAAGCTCAACAAATTCATACTCAAAATAAAAGGTTTTTGTTTGGCTGGTTGGTTTAAAAAAAACAGTGAGGGTAATTAACCATTGAAATTATTTACCAAGGGACACAATAGATTTTTCATCTCATGAAATCTTTATATCAAGACTGACGTGTTTCTAAAAAGTAGCTCAACCAAAAGTTGTAGCCTTGATGTAGTAATTACCGAGTTTCCCATGCTGTGGAGGAGGTGAGAGTATAGGAATATAGTGGTCTCTTTTGACCTCAGAATTTATGAATCTATTAATCTATTTGAATGAATATTTGTAATTGTTCCCTTACAGTGCTTTTCACACTGCAGGAAGAAAACAAATCTGAACTCTCAATTAAATGTGTTATGAACACCAGTAGTCGCCCCAGAAACTTCATTAAATAAGTAGGAAAATGTAAATGAATGTGGAGATATCAGAAATTTCTATGTTTAGGATATGTGGCTAGGCAGAATTTTAGGTGCGCAAGTCCAACCATTTTCATTGTAGGTGTAACAACCTCCTCTCCCAGTGTGTCTAATTATTTTTATAAAGACAGAAAGCACACATTAAATCTGTGGTTAAATATGGATTATAATTGTTTTGTTTTGTTTTTTGATTCACAGCCACTTTCCACCCCACCATTGGCAGATTCTTCCCCTAACCCATTACAACTAGCCACAGCAGAATCAATGTAGTATGGAAACTCAGTCATAAACAGCAAATGTAGTAACTCTGCTCCTGGAATAAGGAGAGTAGCTAAGAAAAGGGGGACTGACCTGAGCTTATTTACACCCCACAGCTGCCATGTCTGCCCCTAAGCTGCACTCTCTGCTCATTGGCAGTAGATAAAGATACACGTTTGTATACAAATTCATACAGATTCCATGAATTTATCATTTAGATCATGCTGGGGTGTGTGGAGGAAAAACAACTGTCATTTTTCCTCCCAAGGAAAAATTCTAAAACCTAAACCCATTGATAGATTCTTAAAAGGCATTAAAACCCGTAGGAACGTCCAGTCTTTCCAGTGAAAATTTAATTAGAAATCTAGCAAGGATGACAGATAACTGTTTAAACAAAACAAAACAACAACGTATGGTCTGATCCCTATAGATGCTGATCACCTCAACTCTGCTCTAAGTCAATAGCAGGAGTGCACAGCTTCATTCCACAAGCACTCAGCAGCTCAGAAGTTCAGGCTCTTGGTCCATTCCTGAACAGCACTGTGCTATAGGAATTCATTTTGCTATGAGTAGGTGCCATGTGAAAGTTTCCCTCCCCATGCTTTTGCTGCTCTTCTGAATTATTAGTTTCGCTTTCTTCTTTTCCAGACGGATGGTATAGTGATTGCCTCGCAGTAAGTATTCCACACCAAGTTCCTCAGAAAGGTCTTGACTATTGGGCTGATTTATCACACTCTGTTAAAGTGCTGCCCAAAAGCTAGCAGTGAAAATGAAAGCAATTACAACTGTGTGCTGGCACTGCTTACAAAAGAAGATGCAGTTTTCTTAAGATGCTACCAAAAAAAGTTCGAATTGCCTCCACGTTTCTTTCCACTCGCATATAAGGTGACTTAACAAAAGTGATCAGCACTATTAGAGCTATGGGCCGCATTATGGCTTTTACTCCAGCAGTGGGAATCCAGAAGGAATTTTCAGCTATTCAAAAGTCTTCTGGGTGAACAACACTTTACAATGGGAGCTTTGTTTGGCCTTTTTTTTTTTTAAACCAGATGTGATATGCTCTTCCAATATCCACTCTGGCTCACCTCATTTGAAGAGTCCAGAACCATTTGTAATGAGAGGCCTGGACCTGACATGACTCTCAGCCATCTTGTATATGGACTTAGCATAACCCATAGTCATCCTGTATGCTCAGTCACCATACATTCAATACAAAAACTAGGGAGTGAGGAGAATTCAGCCTTGGCGTAGGCAGACAGATAGGAAAGTACAGGCTGCAGCATTACTATCAGAGACAGATATATGTTCACAAAGTTATGAGAATGGGGAGAGAATGGAGTTCCTGCAGCTTCCTCCTGATAGTAAAAAGTAAAAAGTTTTGCTGTTGCAAATGCATTCCACTAACTAAGTATAAAGATAAATGGACCTGAAGAAATTTTTACTAACTTAGAAAGACACAAAAGTTAATGAGTAGGCAGTCTTAGGCATGTGAACCCCTGGATGGAGAAAATGATTGGTTAGTGTTTTTTGCATAGAAATGCTTTGAGTAAAATAATTAGTTAAGGTATTGATAAGAAGAATTCTCATTCTAACTATATAATGAGGGTCAGGAAACAAGCTCATTGGAACTTAACTCTGGGATACAGCTCAAGACCAAAGCTGCTAGGATTTTTAACCACGGCACAACTAGACTACATGGAAGATGGAGCCCTGAGATCGGATCCTGACTGGCCATTGTGAGACATCGTCTGCTTTATTGGGAGTGGTGAGCATTAGATGTTGGAGTGCGTATTCTGATTATTTGTTGATTGCTAATAAATACATGTACAAGTTTAAGAATATTTAATGTGTGATAAAGTCTCCTTTACTGGGACAAGGTCCCATTAACCCGTAGGGAGCCACTGTGTTGGTAACACATTGGCAATACTAGCTCAATGCAATCCTTGAAGAAAGCTACCTTGGGAATTACTCATGGTTTCCAAATCACCATCATGTTGGAGAAAAGAGGCTTGCTGGCTTGCAGAAGAAGTAGAGGGGATAGATGCTCTGTTATGATGCACACTCCCCACCAGAGTATCCTCCCCTCCTCCCTGCACATCAGGGTACATCATTGCTGGGACCCTCATCTTCATCATCCCCTGCAAGTCATCTGCCTCTTGTACAATACAGCCCTCAGGCTGAGAATCATCGAGTGCAGAGCCCTTTCAGAACAACAAAAAGCTCAAACTAGTTTCTAGAATCTCAACAAATCAGCCCCTTGCTGAGGAATTTTACCATACTGGGTGGCTAGTCCTAAACCATCACTCCTCTCCGTAAGTCAGGTGTTTGCAAGGAAGGATTTCAGTTATTCTGGTTTTGGGAAAGGAAATGCTGCTTTGTCCACTCATTCCCCCTTTCCCGTCCTCCACCCTGAACTGATCTACCTTCTCCTAGCCAGCAGATTACAACTTCTTCCTTTGTTAAAAAAATATCTGTCTAAAGGAAGGCTGACTAGAAGAGGAACTCTGGCTGTGGCTGGGAGAAGCAGGAAAGAGCAAGGGTGGGGTAGGTGACAGAGTAAAGGATGGGTAGTATGAAATTATTAGCCTGTGGGAGTGAGTGGGGTTTAGGCACTCAAAGCTCCAGTTTGGGGAAGAGAGGAGAGACTGATGGTAAGTTTTTGTCTTTGGTGCTGTAAGAGTTAAAGTAACTCCATGGAAAGCATTACTTGTGTTTCAGATCAAGCTTATGCATTTTATCTATTTATTGATTTGGAAAATACAGTTCCAAAGAACTATGTATTCTCAGTTCAGATTTCTTCTCTCTCTCTCAATTTAGTTAGAAGCCAATTAAAGTTAAAAAAGAATCTACAAAGACATATGTGAGTCTTGGACTTCAACCAGCTAAGATACTACATAATTGGGACAGATCCAGCTTTACACTAACCTCCAGGATCCATGACAGACGTGTAAGTAACAGTTTCCAGAAATAGAGAGTGGTGAACATTCTACTCTGCACTTGAAACATCTTCTAATCCCTTTATTATAAATAATACCTTACATCTCTATTAAGCTTTTCATCTAGGGATCTCCAAGCATGTAACGAATGTTAAGTCACTCACAATACCTATATGTATTATATCCATTTTATGAATGGCTAAACTGAAATGAGGTGAAATTAAAATCACTTTCCCTCCAAGATCACATTCACTTCACCATGTTTAGATGAAGGCCATATTATAGATTTTGACTACACATGTGACATCATGCAATTCTATTTCTATAGAAGTAGAATTTTTCTATACTACAAATATATATTCTCTCAAATTCCTTATGAAGTTTCTACCTTAAAGTTATAAATATTTGTACAAATGCCTAGAATACACAGAAGTAATCTAATCTAATTTACAAAGATCAGTTCATCCAAACCAACCCACAAAATATACATCCTGCAAATAACAATGTTTTTCATCATGCAATCCCTTATCATGTCACCGGAAAACAGAGGAACATTGCAGTATTCTCTGAAATTCAACAAATTTGTATTCTGCCATATCAAATCTCAGAATACAACACAATATAATGACTGTTTATATCTAGAAGATATATACAAAATATTACCAAAAGAAATATCTCAATTCTAGAAATTATCAAATGTGAATCTACATAACATAGAAATTCCATCTGGGGGTTCTAGCGACAAGTCACTGAACCAGTTGATGGCTGGAAGACGGTGATTTGTCATGGGTAAAGCACTGGGCTGGAAAGAGGGTAAGCTGGGTTATACTTTTATTTTGTCATGGAGTAGATATGTGATATTGGCTTTGTGCCTCAGTTTCCTCATCTATAAAAGGGATAACTTCATAAAACACTGAGACATTCAGATTAGGGTAAACAGATGCACAATTTTATCACTAATATGCTATATGATTGTGAACATGTATTATAGAATTACTCTAATATTTTATTATATTACACCTACATGTGATGCACTTGACTGCATAGAACTGGGATTAGATAAAGTGTAGGACTAGCTCATGAGAAGGCTGAAGGTTTGTATTTAGTGTGTTATGTACTCGTCTTTACTGCAGATAAATGGATAGATATAACAATCACTAGCTTTATCCATGTAACAGTTTATTAATTTTAAGTATAATAACCATAACATTTTACCATTAAGTATATTGGGTGTTTTATTAACACAGCAGTTGTGCAGCAATTCACCATCAGGTGTTCACCTACAATAAAAAGGGAATAGCTACAGTTTGCTGCAGGGCTTAGTCCAATATTGGCTACTTGCTCATGTGGGCAATCACTATGGTTTGCCTTTCAATGGGACCAAACTCTACTCTAATCAAACAAATCTTAGGCACAGTAGATAAACCTCCATCAGGATGCATTGGTCATTTATAGTAGCCAGTAAAGGGCTAGGATTCTAGGCATCTTATCTTCATCATAGTACACTAAAGGAAGCCTGGGAGCAAGGCAGCATTCAGTACTATAACTAGAAGGGTCTGCTTGTCTTAGGACAGAGAGGGAACAATGGTATGACTAAAGTCTCCACCAGTAAGGAGAAAAGGCATAGAAGGAAGATAATTATGAAACTATTGTAAGTCACTGCACTAATAATGGTTAGCAACCATGTTAGCGTCTCTTAGAAAAAAAATAAAACACAGCATCTGAGTCTCACTGACCTGCAAGTGTCTTATAGCTGGCTAAGGCAGGAAGTTGAGGCAGTTAGTTACAAATGACCTTGATATAACGTTCAAAACAGCCTATTATGTGCTCGGAAAAGAACTAATCCGGGCATACTACATTTTAAACTATCACACTAAAGAGAGGAGTAAACTAGCTTCTTTTTCAAATGGACACATTATGACAACCTTGAAAGACGGCATTCGCACTAATGGGCTTTTTTATTATATAATTTAATGCCATTTATTTTTTATCTAGTGTCCTTCATACGCTATATTAAAAAAAAATCCTTGCAGAGAGTCAACAATAATCTAAAGCAAAGAGTCAGTGAATAAGCGTAAGGATGGAAAGTTTTTAGCCTTTCTGATGAGAAGGCCAGGAAGGTTATCAATTATGAAGGTGGTTTTTAATGATCATTTACTAGATTGCTGACTGCTCCCATTGTGCTCAATGTTGTTCATGTGTCCTTGGAACTGGACTTATATTTAACCTTACAAAGAATTCCTTTTTGTTTAAGGGCAGTTTTATTCTAACATCTCATATCACAGCAAAACAAGAGAGAAACTGTTTTCTTATGTGCTGGTTGTGAAGAAATATGGAGCAAAACATAGTTAGACATATTTCTATGAAGTCTTTCATGTACTGAACACAGTATAGTTAAAGCTGACATTGGTTAAGGAAAGCACTTTGAAATCCGTAGTACTTATTTTAAAACAAGTTCAATTCACTTTTTTGGCCGATAATGTTCGTTTTTGGTCCTTTAGGCGTGTCCCCCTAGTGTGTGTTTTCATAGCATACAACTATGTTGAGTTTTAAAAGAAGCTAAAGAGAGACTAATGATCAGAGTCTAATAAATCAAAGAGCTAACTTCTGTGCTAAAGACTGTGGGTACGCTTTGTGCTATGGGGACTGTGTTTTCATGAAAAATATGGGGGCAGATTTTGCCCTGATATCCTGCATTTACTAGTGCAACACCATTTAAATCAGAATTATGCTACTGAAAAGCAGGCATAAATGAAAGCATAATCTGGTCCATTTATGGAGTCTGGGCTTTTTGATATTTTATTATTGAATCTACTTGCTTAATTACTTTCCAAACTGACAAGAAATAAAAAAGGGTGACATCTGGTCAGAATGCCTATTGGCAAATTCTGTTCTCAGCTAGAACTGTTTCTATGCAAAAACACTGAAGTCAGTGGAGTTGCTCCAGCCTTCCAGTTTGAAAAATAAAATGGTGCAGATGGGGGACAATGAATCGGGTGTTTATAGGCAGCACATTTTTATATTAAGGGCCTGCTTCTCCTTTCTTTTACACAAGCATACCTCTAGGAATTACTTCTGATTTACATTGATGTAAGTGAGAGGAAAATCAGGCCCCAGAGTAATAATAGCAAATTATATTTAAGTAGTTAGTTGTGAACAGTGACTATACTTCATACAGAATTTCTGTTCAATCCGGCAAGTTACACGCAAGCAGTGACAGAATTGGATCCTATGTCATAATTAGAGCAACTTAAATGTAGGGCCTGATTGCCTTGTAGCTTGTGTAATTATTTACACCAGTGCCAATGCTACCATCAGTATAAGTGAGTGGAGAAATCTGATGTGGTAGGGATTTAAACCAGTACAGCAGGGATATACATCACTGCACAAGATGGAAGGCAGGAGAATTAGGCCCCTCAAGTTTATAAATCCCCCCTAGTCACCTCCGCTGCAACCACACTTGCACTAGAACTCAAGTGACACTGAAATCCTAAGATTTTCTTACTTATAATCACATAGCTTGATTCGTGTCCATGGTCATTGTAACAAATTATGCATGCCTTGGTTATACAATGCTGTTTAAAATGAAAGTTTCTGTACTAAGCCTGTAATAGCTTGTGCCAATTTTTCCCTTGATTTATAGTTATTTCCCTAACAAGTTATCTTTTTCACATCCTTTCTGACTCTAGAATGAGATGTAACACTAATCTTTGTGCAATGCCACTTATAAGCTCAATTTATGTAGCAGATTTGCATGTTAAGTGCTTTACTGGTAAGAGCAGCTCTCGAAGACAGCATGTTTATGCCTCCATTTGTTTAAATTTGAATGCTAAAGCAGATCCAAGTGAAAAAAAACCAGATGATTTTAGATCTTTGTTTTAAATAAAATATGGAGTACTTATTTTAATTGTTGACTTGTGCCACCCTCTTCTGTGAGAAAAGGCAGCTATTAGCACCAGCAGGATGCCAGTATACTTGCCACTTGTGTTGCCTGCCCTGGGGCCGGTAATCCAGTTTACATATGCTTTTGAAGATCATAATTTCTAATGTAGTGATTGCTTTCCCTAAAAATTACCCCAGGTCATCCCTGAAGAGAGACTAACAAATGGCATATATTAGTCTTATATTACTATATATTCTGTTTAAAATACATGAGTTCCTGCTTGTAAACACAAGGCAACATTCTTTTTGTTTAAAAAAAGAAAAAGAAAAAGAGCCACCTATGAAAAAACGTCACGTATAAAATGATTGGAGTTTTGTTTAATTTATATATACACACTCATACATACACACAAACATATATATATATATATATATATACATACACACACACACATATATATAGCTGTTCGTTTATTTAAGCATAATGACAAATGTATTGTGTGTTTAGTCACAAAGCATATATAAAATGCACTGGATTTTGCTGTTATGATAATGTCCATTATTATGGTAGAACCCAATGTTGCCAACTTTCCTTGATCACTCATCTCACAGTATTTAGTGTTTTCTTTAAAGCCCCATCTCCTTGAGTCCTGTGATTACTTGAGAAAATCAGCTTTCTTTCTAGTATATTTCTAGCGTCAGTGGTTGAAGAGAAAAGCTTGAAAACAAGAATTCAAAAACCAAGAGGCAAGTCAAATATCATATTTTTTAAAAAAATAATTAAATCAATGTTATGATTTAAGAATGACCGGTTATGGCAAAATGGAGCAATTAGAAGCTTCGGTTCGGAATGAGGCCTCCATGTATTAAACACTCTGTAAATACTTATGTAAACACCAGTCCTCGTAGGAAAAAAATTCCAATGTAGTTCAGTTTTGGTCCCTGTAATCCCTCTGATATATAGTGGGGTAAATCAAAGCAAAAGTCTGCTTTGCGCAGTGGCAGTTCTGGGCAGGAAACTATGGAGGTGTGATCACTTTCCTATTCCATCTCCTCCAGTCCCATAATATCAGAACTCTGTGCCCCAACTTTTACAAAGAAAAGCTTTAAGAATTATCTTATGCCCTATACTCCCCCTCACCCCAGCCATTTAATGTTTGTAAAGCATCTTGAAATGTTTGAGTGGAAAGTATTTATATTAGACTCAGACTCATAGGTCAGAAGGGACCAATATGATCATCTAGTCTGACCTCCTGCACAAGGCAGGCCACAGAACCCTACCCATCCACTTTTATAACAACCCCTAACCCAGAACTGAGTTATTGAAATCCTCAAAACTGGTTTGAAGACCTCAAGCTGCAGAGAATCCACCAGCAAGCAACCCATGCCCCATGCTGCAGAGGAAGGCGAAAAACCTCCAGGGCCTCTGCCAATCCGCCCTGGAGGAAAATTCCTTCCCGACCCCAAATATGGCGATCAGCTAAACCCTGAGCATGTGGGCAAGACTCACCAGCCAGCACCCAAGAAGGAATTCTCTGCAGTAACTCAGTTCCCATCCCATCCAACATCTCCCCGCAGACTCATCTCCATTGAGCAGACTTATCTGGTGATAATCCAAGATCAATTGCCCAAATTAAACTATCCTATCATAACATCCCCACCATATACTTATCAAGCTTAGTCTTAAAGCCAGATAAGTCTTTTGCCCCCACTACTTCCCTCGGAAGGCTGTTCCAGAACTTCACTCCCCTTATGGTTAGAAACCTTCGTCTAATTTCGAGTCTAAACTTCCTAATATCCAGTTTGTACCCATTCGTCCTCGTGCCTACATTAGTACTAAACTTAAATAATTCCTCTCCCTCCCTAACGTTAACCCCCCTGATATATTTATATAGAGCAAGCATATCCCCCCGCAGCCGTCTTTTGGCCAGGCTAAACAAGCCAAGTTCTTTGAGTCTCCTTTCATAAGGCAGGTTTTCCATTCCTCAGATCATCCTAGTAGCCCGTCTCTGGACCTGTTCCAGTTTGAATTCATCCTTCCTGAACACGGGACACCAGAACTGCACACAATATTCCAGACGGGGTCTCACCAGCGCCTTATATAATGGTACTAACACCTCCTTATCCTTGCTGGAAATACCTCGCCTGATGCATCCTAAAATTGCATTTGCTTTTTTAACAGCCGTATCACATTGGCGGCTCATAGTCATCCTGCTATCAACCAATACCCCAAGGTCCTTCTCCTCCTCTGTCGCTTCCAACTGATGCGTCCCCAACGTATATCTAAAATTCTTATTATTAATCCCTAAGTGCATGACCTTGCACTTTTCACTATTGTATTTCATCCTATTACTATTACTCCAGTTTACAAGGTGGTCCAGATCTTCCTGAATAGTATCCCTGTCCTTCTCCGTGTTAGCAATACCCCCCAGCTTTGTGTCATCTGCAAACTTTATTAGCACATTCCCGCTCTTTGTGCCAAGGTCAGTAATAAAAAGGTTAAATAAGATCGGTCCCAAAACCGATCCTTGAGGGACTCCACTAGTAACCTCCTTCCAGCCTGACAGTTCACCCTTGCTATTAAAAAATGAGAGTAGGGACAGTTGTAATGGAAACTAAAACAGAAAAATATGCAGAAATTCAGAGAGTCAGACAATCTCCTCTCCTTAAAGCTTTGAGTTGAGGTTTTCTTCAGAAAATCTTCAGTAGTATTGCAAAACCTCTCCCCAGATATCTATTATCCGTGTATGTACACTGTAGTCCTACTGAGCAAGAGAAGGCCGTTGTGGAAGAGGTAGATAACACTCACCCTTGGGATGTGGAAGGGAGTTTTGTTTACCTTATGATTGAAGTAAAAGGTTGGCATAGGTATGGAAAATGTACAGCAAATGACAATCAGAATGGCACAGAGGCACCTAGATCTTACGATAGGTTACAGAAACTATATCTGAAGTGTCTCAGAAAGGAAAAATGATGGAAGGGCCAGCCTCGCAGAAGTATACAATATTCCATTGGAGTAAAAAACCACTACAATGTGTGTTAAAGTGAAGAGAAAGGAACAAGAAGTCTGGCAAAAGAAAAGTTATTGTAATATGGAACTGTAGACTGAAAGCAAGGAATGTATTCTAATTGCTGTTTGTAGGATCACTACCTATTTGCAAAAGACTATTTCTTCTAAAGGCTACCCATGCACCAGCCTGCCTCTTCAGTTGAAACAATATTTACTTTTGGCAAGAGTACATTTCTAGAAAATAGTCTGTAGCTTGCCTCACTTATTTGGCCTCTGACAGTTTGACTATGGTTACACAGACAGAGAGATTCAGATCTTATTAGCTTGTACACAGAAAAAAAATCATGAGGTTGGTGGAACTGACAGCAGAAGCAGCATTACCTTCTCTTCACTTTCAACAGAGGCTGTTAACTGTCTTGGTGGACACTCCTTGTCTCGTTGTGTCAAGGCTGACGAGTCTATGGGCATGTTCCTGCCTCAGTTTCCCCTATTGAGCTTTCATTGAGTTCTGTGGGACTTTTATGCAGTGAGCAGAGCCCCTTCAGGGATCTAATTTATTCAATGAAAAGTTCAGTGTGACACCCAAGCAAGTCTACATCTCAGCATCCTGGCTGTGTGGGGAGTGGGGAAGGAGGGCAGTTAACCTTAGTCTGTCACTCCATCTGAGTCCACCCATCTCTTCTCTACAAGCTCCTTACTAGTGAGGCCTTCTTGACCTGCAGCCCACCTGTGGAATCAGGTCTCTTGCCATCACCAGGGGAAATGTTCCTCCTCTGGGCTTGGAATCCCCTGCAGAGGTCAAAACATCGCACCTCTTCTCCAGAGCAGTGTATAGCTCCTGCTGCTGACTGGTAAGATCTTTCCACTGGGACCAGGTCTCCCTAGGGCTTGGCTCGGGTAGTTATTCTCCTTCAGAACCTCTTCTTTCTAGAAGCACCCTTCCAATGTTCCTTTTCCTAGTAAGCTCTCTAACGAGCTCCTCTTGAGAAGTCACTCTCTTCCATAGCGTCATGTCTTCTGGAACCTCCCGACTAAGCCTTCATAACCCTCTATTTGACCCTTTTTTATATTCCATAGGTAATTACCTGCTCCTGCTACCCAGCCACTCAGATAATTTACTCAATGGCCCATCTGGGTTGGCTCATCCTCCTTAGCAGAACCTGTCACAGATAGGTTGGATGCAGGGCCAGCTATCTCATGACCCTGGACAGTTAAAAATAAATGCAGGCATACGTGAGCTGTGAAACTGAGACCTAAAGCCCAATAATAAGGGATAGTGTCATATTTTAAGATATCAGAGGGGTAGCCGTGTTAGTCTGGATCTGTAAAAGCAGCAGAGAGTCCTGTGGCTCCTCATAGACTAACAGACATATTGGGGCATGAGCTTTCATGGGTGAATACCCACTTCGTCAGATGTCATGCATCCAACGAAGTGGGTATTTACCCACAAAAGCTCATGCCCCAATATGTCTGTTAGTTTATAAGGTGCCGCAGGAGTCTTTGCTGCTTTTACATATTTTAAGATATTGACTCTAAAATCTGATGGCCAGTTGGAACGTGCTTGATCGGAGGAGTCACCACTGCTTTTGCATTACAATCATCTTCGTTTTTTCTCCTTTTCTTTTTCTCCTTTCTTCCCTTGCTCCCCTTCCATGTTGTTCTCGTGTGACGTTTAGCTCACCCTTGAATTACGGGTAACACAATTAACAGAAGGGGAGTGGCAAACCAGTAGCTGTATATGACTATTATATATTGGAATGTGTGACTCCTAGTAGGTCACCTGATTATTACCAAAGTTGAAAAGGCTATAATGTGGCTTTATGCCAGCATTTCCTCAACTTTGGAAAGGTCAAACCCCTTTCAGGAAAATGAGACCAACGGTATAACCCTGCAACTCCACCATCTGCTGTTAGAAGCTATATTCTGGAATTTTAATCAAATGAAGCTGAATCATGTCCTTTTAAATTTTTTATCAAATGCTGGACATTCAACATTGATGTTAAATATCTTCCAAATATGATGCTTATTTTTCTTTCATACGTCCTTTGAGCAGTGAAATTGTTAAAAATGTTGTCATCTATGAGTATTTGAGTTAGCAACACTCAGTGAGAGGGAATAGGGTAGCTAACACTGCAAAGCTATTGTTTCCGTATCTTTACAGACTCGGGCAGATTTTCTTCTTCAGTTACACTAAGGTCATTTTTAAGGCTTTTTTCACAATTGTTTCAGCTTTTGAAAAAAAATGAAAGCGGAAGCTATGGAAAAAATTAAGCCCCTCCAGCCCTCCAAACTAGTTCTTCATGCCGCTCCATAAGGGCATATCCCACACTCTGCAAACATGGCCTTACGTTATGGCTCATACTGGAGGGGTGCACCTTTCCAGAACTGAAGGAAGCTCGCACCTTTCACACTGCAATACTGTCACACACGTGCTTTCTCAAAGAAAACATTGTTGTCTTTTAATATCTAGGACTGTCGTCGTCGTCTTTTTTTTTTTTAAACTTTGGTTAGAAACTAATTGTAGCTTTTCATATTGTAAATTAACAGATTTGTTATGAAGCAGCTAAATGTGTGAAAGGAAAACCATCTTGAATTGAACAAAACATATTTTCTCTGAAACATGTGGTTGCTCTTTTTTGATTAAAAAATTCTGTCCGTCAGAGTGGCCTAGTTATACCAATAATTACAACCATACAGCTTTGATTGCTATTCCTCATCACTTCTGCAGAAGCTGGAAGTATTGGGTTCCAGCCCTGAAAGCTGTTTTTTGATGTGCTTCTCATCATTGTTCCTACAACTGATTATGGCATAGCACTGACAGCTCCAAAAGGAGATATGTTCAGTTCTTCTCAATGATAAGAATGCAGGATGGGATATTCGACACATAATGACAGTGAGATTAAAAAGAGGCTGAAAAATGGGTGGATTAGTACAGTATATAGAAGGCCTTTCACAGGCATTAACCAGAGGCCAACACCGTCCTCAATATGCGGAGAACTCAGGCTATGTCTATACTAGAGAGCTTAGAGCAGCACATAATTAAACCACCCCCAATGAACAGCTGTAGCTATGTCAGTAGGAGAAGCTCTCTTGCCAACATAGCGCTGTGCACACCACCGCTGATGTCAGCAAAATTATGTCTCTCAGGAGGGTGTTTTTTTACACTCCAACATATGTTTTGCTGACATAAGTGGTAGCGTAGACATGGCCTTAGCCTTTTCTTGCAAATGGTTTTAATCATCAAAGAAGGGCAGGAAGAGACTGATTTCTCTTCCAGTTTTTCATGCTATACTGTCTTTATGATTGCAACACCACAAACATGATTGAAAGTGACCCTTTCCATTTCACATGAACTAGAATAGGATACAGTGTCTCTGGCATGTCTGAGTGTAGTCTAGTGACTGCATGATAAATGAGGCCTGTAAGTACAGCTCCCTGGAAGGGACATTGCTGCAATTTAGAATGGTGGATTCTCATTTCTATTGCTGGTTAAGACTCTGCTTTACAACAATTCAGGCAGCCCCCTCCAGGAAATGTATAAATACAATTAAAAAGTCAACCAATGGGAGAACAGGGAAAGAATTCTATAAAGTTTCAAGTGGCTATTGACAGAGCTGGGGTTTGCCTATGAGGACAGCTAATATGCGGTTCATCTGGGATATAAATCTACAGTGCAGTAGCTTGCAGCATATTAACCAGCCTTTTGGTCCCTGCAGCCATACACTGAAAATTCTGTAGCTTGCTTTGACCTACTCCTATTTCAAATAGACTTTTAGTGTGGGGTAGCAGGGCCCCCATAATCAGTTAGTATGCGGCAGGCTAGAGTGCTATATATTTACCCTCTAGCTTATCACGCACAAACTGTCCTTATAGACACGCCCCATTCTCTAAATGGCCACTTGGAACTTTTTATAGATTTTTTCTTTTTCACTTTGTCCACATAAGAAACTCTCTTGTAGTAGTTTGGTGAGACTAGCTGGTTATCTCAAGGAATCCAGTGCATCCTTAAGCAGAGAGAGAGAATTATAGTTTTGCCAGCCAAATATTTCTGAATTTACCCATCAGCTCACTTCACTTGGCATACAGAGTCTGCATCAATATTTCTTCAGTTTATTCTTCAGCTGGAAAGCACAATTGGACATATGGAATCTTCTAAAAATTGTCAACTCTTCTGGAATACTGCCAGAAGTTTGGGCAAAACCCTGACATATTTTTCAGTATGTTACAGTTCCTCTCTTTTTCTAAGAATTGGACTAATTACTACTTGTTTTATTTTTCTGAAACAAATCCAGATTTTCAACAAAAAGTAGCAGTGTGACAGGTCACTGGGCACAACACAGTGCCCACTGAGATCAATGGGTTAATTACAGCTCAATATTCCCTACTGGTTGTACAAGTTATCTGGGAATGGGCTTGAAGAACATTTCCTTAGGAGACAGAACAGGAGAATGCCATGGGGAAGATGGGGCTTTACACCTAATATTATAGGACTAGGATCAAGTCCAACCTGGAGAATTTTCCCTCTTACTCTTTTCACTTACTCATTAATGATCAGATCTTGCTGACCAAACTTTGTCTTAATAAAAACAGTTTTCAGGTAAAGTAGAAGAACTGGCTACAATTGCAGCAATAGGCAGTCAATTTTTTTGTACTTTTAAACAATTAACTGTGGACAATTGAACAATTTCCTCTTTCTTCCCCCAGACAAGAGAGAATGACTGAGTAATGTGGCTTATCGGGCAATCCATTCCCCTATCCCTTTTAAGAAGAAAGTCCATCCTTCATACTTCCTCTTAAAGATATTTTAATGGTTAAAGTAAAATATTTTGGAAGTGCACACAGTTTTAGATCATAAAACAAAATACCAGATGTTAAAGACTGAGTGCTGTATGTTATCTAAGATTTAAAAAGCATCAAGTAGTGACTGAGGTGTTCTACTGTTATTAGAATTTAATTTCAATGGCTAGATTAAAAAACAATTGCACAGAGCCTGATACTGGATCACTGAAGTCAATGGGTATTTTGCCATTGACTTCAATCAGTGCAGTATCAAGCCATTAAGTCTGGTCTATAAAGGTAATAGGAGCTGTCAGCTGTTTACCATCCAGCTAGTACATGCACTCATCCAATCCAAATATTTTATGCCTTTTAGTATCAACAAAATAATCACTCTGTGACCCAGTTCTGCATCCTCACCTTTTTCTCATTGTAACAAAGCTTTTGAAACTACATGTTATATTTCTAGAATATCCCCCACAAAAGATTATTTTTCTGATGACTATAAACTATCTTTAAATAGTACAGCTGTGTGAGCTGGGAATTTTATTCTGGCTCCATGGGAGTGATTTAGTGATTGTTCCCCAGGAACTAAAAGCAGTGGGAGAGAGGAAGGGACTGACTGCACATCTCAGGATAGATGAACCAAACCACCACCCCTGCGGGAATGGCATATACTGATAGAGATTAGGTTCAAGAGGCCCAGCAGACAAGTAAAGAACTTTTGCTTTAAAGGCTCAGCCTGAACCGTGTGACCCTTGTTTTGATTAAAAAAAATAATGACATAAACCTGTAATCAAGAAGACAAAATCCTACGAGAAGGGTTTGAAGGATTGGAAGCCAGCAACCCCTGCAGGTCCTCCCAGGGATTCAGTCATGGTGATGCTTGGCACTGCAGCATATAGGGTCCTGACGAGACATCACACAACCTCTTCGCTTCCTCTCCTCCACCCTGCACAACAGAATTGCAACAGTTCTGCTATATTTTGTTCCTTCAACAGCTGTGTGGGTGAAGAAGGATTTACCCATAATTATCACATAGGGGAAATGCTGAGAACATCCATTAACTGGCCTTGCTAAGACATCAATTTAAATCCATTTTAGGTCACTGTTGAACTTGTTCGACAGTAGCCACCAAAAGCATCACCCAATTCAGCAAAAAGATGTTAGAAATTGCTCAGAAAAGGTCAAAGACTGACCTAGCAGGACAGTTATTGTCCAAGTCTAAGACCATTTGTAAGATGCTAAACTGGTGTAAAATCAGCATAGCTCCATTTATTTCAGTGGGCCTGTGCGGAAGGTCTAGGCCGAGGAACCTCAGTATAAAAGTTTTTCAGAGTTAGTAGTCCTGGTCATTCATTCCATAACTGCTACAAAATACAAAAGCTGACTAACACTGGTACAAGGTCTTCTGCATTGCTACTAAAATAGGAAAACTTGGAACTTTTTTATTATTTATAAAACTGAAATTGATAGTGGTCATTAAAAATGGGTATTTTTAATGATTATAATAATTTTTGTTACATTGTCGTACATCATGATGTCAATATATAATAGAATGAAAGCCGTGTAATATAATCTAGCAGATTAATTATGAAGGAGACCATTCCTATTTTTCCACTCCTCAAAGCTTATATGGATCATTATTTCACTTACTGCTTTCAGCCTTGGCATGGCAGCAGAAATGGTCAGTGTTGAATAAACGTGTCAGAAACATGCTATTGAAGTCAAGTTTGAACAAATGATACAATGTGCTAAGTTGAAATCTTTTAAACTATGTACAGTATGAGACAAAAGCAGCAACATATACCTCATTGTTAGTTCTGTGATGCACTGCACCAGTGCAAGCATATCTTAGACATATCTGCAGAACCAATCAATTGGAAGCACCCTCTCCCTTGTAATCCCTCCATTTGCCCCAACTCATTCTTAGAACTGAAATTTTAAGAGGCGATCCAGAGACAAGCACTGACATCGATGGCAACCAGATTGAAAGCATTCTATTCTATTTCAGATAGGTTTTTATACCGTGGTTTGAGCGTCTTCCAGTAGTGCATTAACCAACATGACTATACATCTGTCATGAGTGGTTTGTTTTCTCTTCCTCTATGTGCACCTTGACTAGGAATGGAAAGCAGCAAGGTCTGTGATGTCCGTAGTTCCCGGGGGAGTTCATACCACAGTCTGGGACTAGTCCCCGGAGAAAGTTCTGTCTCCTGTACAAATAAGCTTTAGGCTTATTGCTGGGGTGGCATTATTCTTAGCACTGGCCAAGGGGCACTGAAACAGCCTCATTCAGGGCCAGCCTCAGCTGCCATCACAGCATCAGCAACCACCACAGCAGCTTATAGGCCACAGCATCTGGGTCCCCTGAAACAGGAGACCTTGACATCAAATATACCCTCTTCCCCCTCCCTTTAATCTATGTAAGAAATATAGGTCAGCAGAGCAACATCAAAACGTACAGGCTGGGCCTGTGAAAAAGAAATCAGTGGCTTGGTTTCTCCCCGTTTTCCTTAGGCACAGTTCATTGACCCCACATGTGGTTCAGGCAATAGCATCAGACTCAGGAGACTCCAAGCTCTTCCACAGACTTCCTGTGAGACCTTGGCAAAGTCATTTAGTCTCTCTCTGCCTCAGTTCACCATCTGTAAAATGGAGATAAAAGAATTTCTGTGCCACACTGAGGGGTCTTTCGGATTTCATCAGAGCTTGTAAAGTTGAGCTGCTTGACAAATTTAACAGTTTTCTGTCAGAAAATGCAGTTGCTTTGAAGTTGAAATGTTTAATGGGAAGTTTCAATTTCAAAGGAATTTTCAAAGGGAAAAGGCAAAATGATTTGTTTTGACTTTCTTGCTTCAGCTTGACAAGATAAAAACATTTAGCCTCAACAAGGTAAAAATGTTTCATTTTAACTTTCATTGTCTTTCCTTTCAACCATTAGAATATACTTTATATATGTGGATAAAAATAAATATAAAATAGCCATATTTTAAAATGTTTCAACATTATTGAAACTAAACGATCCAGCATTCCTGAAGCAAAACATTTCAATGTTTCCGAAGGAAAGTTTTTCAGAATTCCCATTTCATGATAAATTTCATAACTTTGACTTATGTTCTTATTCCAGTGGCATGAAGATTCCATTTTCTGAGCAGTTTAGTGTTCAGATTCTACAGTGGGGGCCACAAAAGTACTTTAGACAGATGAAGAAGGGAAGACTGAAGAGGAGTCTTGAAACATTTCTTTTCTAAAGACTAAGCCTGCTTGCCAGGGTGAAAAATATCTGAATCACCAAGCTCCTAACACTTTAAAACGGGTCACTTCACAAAAATAGAACTCTTGGTTCTAAAATGAAGCTCTTAGCCAGGTAGAGGAATGAGACTCATTGGCTAGAAGAGCCTATCCCAATATGGGTCTGGATGGGAAAAAAGGCTCATGCAAGTCAACTCTCATCTCTCAAGCAGCTGTGCGTTGATCCTGTTCCCTTTTCCCCACCCTGACACAGTAAAAGTCAAGATGGGCTCTAAAGATTATTATTATTATTTTTAATTTTTAAGTTTCATCCTGGTCAAGAGTAAGAGTTTTGTATATGCACGTGCACATGTTGCTTCTGCATGTACACACACACACACAGAGCTGTAAACATATCTATCCTCATGATACCAGCTAGCATGCGGGGGGATTATTGCAAATATTTAAAGAACACAATAAACACCAGTTCATAATTAAGAACATAAGTGACTATTACAGTTGTCTAAATGTGAACAGTAATAAAGGTCATAATAAAGATTTTTTTTAATCTAGTCCCTGCATTTACAAAGGCAATCACACCACTGGATAGACTGTTTCTCATAATAATGGTATATATTACGTCATAAATTTCTAATAACATTATAATCTCATAAGCTTTTTCTATATTAGCTGTAAAAACTAGAAATCTATTTTTAAAGTACCAATTTTTATCTGCTGCCAAAACAATTATATTATAAGGAGCTGTTAATTTACAAAAATCCATAAACTTTTATAGGAACAAGAGATTTATTGGCATTGATAATACAAAGTATTTGTTTACTTTAGAGCACAAAATGAAACCTAAATAAATTATATTACCTTGCCAGAATAACTTTTGGCTGGGAATTAATATATAATAGTCTACAGCAAGGGAGAATTTCATAGAAGTGCAGTGGGAAAACACTTTCACATAGGTGTCTTGTACTCAAATAATCAGCATCCTCAAAGATCCAAATAGCCAAAAACAAACGTGTGTGTAAGTACATGTACACAGAAACCATACCAAAGGTCATATACGCCCCAGTCCCTACCAAAAAACACAAACACACAGAAACCACAATTAGTAGGACAATTAAAAAGGTCAAAGACCACACTGATCAAAACTTAACACCGCTTACTACATATTACTAGCACTTTTAAATGTAATTCACCACCCAAAATTTCACAATAAAGGAAAATCCCTAAAACAACAAAATATACTTAAATATTAGAAAGCTTTCCAAATTGCAAGATCGCTGTTCCAACTTTCAAGGGAATTGACAAAAAACACATCCAAAATTGAACTGGGAAAACACTGGAGATATATTCTTCTGTTGGAAGGGAAAACATATTACAGCAACAAACAGATCTTTAACTACTCTAAATCCTTCAGTGTGGGTGAGAGAAGAGGAATTCAGTTTAACTGATTTTCACAAATACTGTAAGAAGCACATAATGATCAATTTGTTTTTACAAAATCCCAGGGTTCTCCCTTCTTACCTTGAACTTTGCCCTATACATCCATCCCAAAGAAATGTGGATCTACCATTTGTATACCACTACATGCTGAACTGAACTCTGAGATGTACAGACTAGTTCTGGCTGGAAAATTGTCAGTGAAACTTTTTTCCAATCAGAAAATGCTGATTTGTTGAAAGCTAAAAGTTGAATGAAAATGTATCAATTTTGATTAAATTTAATTTGCGGAAAAATTAGAAAGCATTTTGATGTTCTCAGAACAGGACCCTTTTGATTTTTTGTTTAAAAATAACTTCGTTTAGATTTTTTTTAAATGTAAAACTCAGAAGGAAACGTTTAGATATTGTCAAACAAAATGTTTTGATTAACCCACTCAAAATATTGTTCAGCATTTAGTTAAGTGGGAAATTACAATATAATTTTGTTTTCATTAAATGCTTTGCAAGACTCCATGGAATCTGTAAAACTGTTCCAAATTAGGATATTATCATCCCATCAGTAATCTCTCAAACAAATAAAGCGCATTACTTGTTTCATATTCATAAATGCCATTAATTTAATTGAAATGTTTGAAAAGTACAAAGCACAGTTTCTTTTCCACAACTAAGCTTTAATTAAACATGCAAATGTCTTTCAGCCATGGAGTTATGGTGAATAATTGACTTAAAGAGAAAAAAAATTGGTCAATAATTTACAACTTATCTGTTTTTCCATATCATAAAATCAGTAGAAGTCAGACAGAGAACAGAATGTTAAAAAGTTCCAAGTTCTGAGGATTTACTAAGTATGCATAATAAATTAGACAACCCTCTCAGAGCACTCTTTTTATCACATTAGTTCCATAAACCAGTTTAACCTAGTGCATTGTTCACATGGAAAAAATTCTCATTTGTTTATAATTGCCTAATCAACTGAAACTTAATTCCATTAAGGACCTTTGATGAAGCTTTAAGATCTGCATAAACATTAATAATTTGAAACCCTAATTAATAGTAGAGGAATAAAATATAATTAAACTTTACTTTATAAAGAAAACAGCGAGCTGTTTTTTATTTCATAGTAGGCTATTTGTTGCTGAGGACACAATGGCAAAATAAGGACACATGCATGGAATTAAGCAGCAGGCTGCTACTTCTATTAAACACAGAGAAGAGTGCTACCCCTGCCCCATCACCCATTCCGTCCTGTACCAGGCATTTAATTTGCACCAGTGTGGTGGTTACCGGACTCCTTACCACATAACCCATAACACAGTTGTGGGCAGCCTGTGGCCTATGGGCTGCATGCAGCCAGGGGCGGCTCCAGGCCCCAGCACGCCAAGTGCGTTCTTGGGGCGGCAAGCTGCGGGGGGCGCTCTGCCAGCGCCACGAGGGCGGCAGGCAGGTTGCCTTCAGCAGCATGCCTGATGGAGGATCCGCTGGTCCCGTGGCTTCGGAGGACCTCCCAGAGGCTGAAGTCGCAGGACCAGCAGACCCTCCGCAGGTAAGCCGCCAAAGGCAGCCTGCCTGCCGTGCTTGGGGCGGCAAAATGCCTAGCGCCTCCCTTGCATGCAGCCCATCCGGATAAACTGATTACGAGCCACGAGACATTTTGCGGACAGTCCGCAGGCACAGCCCCCACAGCTCCCATTGGCTTGGAACAGAGAACACGGCCACTGGGAGCTGCAGGGGGCCGTGCCTGCGGACGGTCAATGTCAGCAAAATGTCTCGTGGACCACATTCTGTTTATCATGATGGGCCGCAGGTAGCCTACCATTGCCATAACTGAAGCCCCAGTTACAGGGCTCCTTACCATACAACCCATAACACAGGGTACACTCTTTTTGGTCTACGCCCAAAACTCACTTATCTGAGTCCTAGCACCTTCCCCCCACTGAGGGGGACAGAGTGTGCAGATCTCATCCTGTCAGGTCCACAAGTTCTGACCTCAGCCTGTGAAGACCACAAGGTTTCATCCTATCACATGAGCCCAAGGCCCCAGGCAAAAAACTTTTTGGCTGCCCTACAACCCATTCCTGGGCTCTCACCCCCCTCCCACCAGTGCCCCCTCCCACCTGCACCCCCCCGCCATCCCAGCACTGGGCTCCCTTCCACTAGTGCTAACTCTGCCCACTCCGCCCTCACCTCCAGCTGGTCTGGTGCTGCCAGGGTCAGGGTAAGCAGCAGGGATCCCAGGCCATGCCTCAGCCCAGGGTCCCTCCAGCCAGGGCTCCCACCTCCAGGACCAGCCGGGACCCGGGAGGGCAGAGCTGGGAGACCACTCTGGTAGGAGGCTGAGGAGCTGGGGCAGGGTAGTCCCAGAGGAAGTGGATCCCCGGGAGAGCAGGACACAGGCCCTGTATGGCAGTGCCCCGCCCTCTATGACCCCGCTGCTGCTGCTGCTTCTGGCCACCCTGCCACAGTCCCTGGGCGGCTTGGGCCACTTTGCCCACCTCCACCTGTGGAGCTGCGGGGCAGCCGCTCTGCGGCACCTGCAGGTGGCTCTGTGTCCCCGTGGTGTGGCCCCCAGCCCGAGCATCCCCTGCTTGGAGCCTGCCTGGCCAAGCCACAAGGGCTGGGCACTGCTCCCCCTCAGCACGAACCGCAGCAGCCCCAGGGCACCCCTGTACACAATGTGCTGCTGCTGCCATGGCCGGCTCCAGGCTTTTGCCGCCCAAAACAAAACAAAATAAAAACAAAAAGATGGCCGGAATGCCATCCCTGAAAATGTGCAGCCCCAAGCACATGCTTGGTTTGCTGGTGCCTAGAGCTGACCCAGGCCACAACTTCACCCCAGTACCTCAGTTAGATACTAAACATGTTCCTACTCAACCCACTGTAGTTTGAAGGTGCTACGAGGAAGGCAAAAAAACTTCCTGGTCATCTGCCAACTGACCCACAGGAGAAAAAATTCCTTTCTGACCCCCTAAATGGGTGATTGACTAAACCTGCAGCCTCTGTCAGCTTTGGTTTCCATTTCTGCACAAGCAGGGCTGTTGGAATGGAGCACAAATAGGCTCCACATAGACCCTTCACCAGGCAAAATCTTGGAGCTGGGGAATGCTGGCTAATCAGCACCCCTCCTCCCCAGCTGGCCAATGGGTGCCAGAGGCTCTCAAGGGAGAAGCTACCTATTGTCCCTCGGCAAGTATCTACCTCACTTGCTGGTGGTACTATCTCCTTTTCACTGCTGGTCTCATCAAATCACCCCACCCACTCGTGGGTGGGTGGCATTTTGTGCAGTGCTGTACAGTATTCTTTAATCACTTCTGATTTTCTATTTATTTGCTTTCACAACAACCTACAAGAATAAGAAAGCTACTATGAGGAAGAGTTTGATATCCATTATGCCTATAAATTGCTCTTGACTTTAAATAGATATAATAATAAATGAAAAATAAATAATTGAGCTAATTGGCACAGTAAAATATCTTTATAATTGAAGAAAGGCAGAAGACTAAGAGGAGATGCTGATAAAAATCATACTTCTCTCTCACTAACATATTTTTTTAATCCTGAAAAATATGTTTCTGTGATGGGTCCAATTGTAAATTCTTCAATATCAATGGAATCATAGCAACATAAAACTGGTGTAAGTGAGGGAAGACTTAAAGGAGCAAAAATAAACGTTAGCTGAGTTTACTACCACTTGATCTCCAATCTGAACTCAACAGAAACGTGCTGGAGGCATGAAAGAAGAAAACCTACCACATTATTGTATGTTGTAGGACCTGAAAAGCACCAGACAGAAACCACATGGTGCTTACTGATATCCTGCATAGAGGCATCCAAGCTGCTAGGTTCAGACCCATCTCCAAATATTTCCAAAGATTAGAAGAACATTCATGTTTGGGTAACTTCCCCCTGCTAGAGACAAGCATCATTTGCAACGTTGAAATCCAGATCCAGGGGCATTCAGGAAGACTCACTTCTTTAACACATCAATTGTTTCCTTCAGCTCTGAGTGCTGTGTGACATAGCACCATACGACCTTTATTATTCTGTAAAAGCAGCCCAGAGCCCTGTGGCACCTTATAGACTAACAGACATATTGGAGCATGAGCTTTTGTGAATACCCACTTTGTCGGATGCTAGTCTGTTAGTCTATAAGGTGCCTGTCATGGCATAATTCCCCACTCTGAACCTCAGCGTCCAAAAGATGGGATACCAGCATGAATTCCTCTAAGCTCAATTGCCAGCTTAGTACTTGTAGCGCTGCCACCAACCAGGAATTCCAGTGCCTGGTACACTCTGGTCCCCCCAAAACCTTGCCCGGGGACCCCCAAGACCCAGACCCTCTGGATCTTAACACAAGGAAAGTAAACCCTTTCCCTCACCGTTGCCTCTCCCAGGCTTCCCCTCCCTGGGTTACCCTGGAAGATCACTGTGATTCAAGCTCCTTGAATCTTAAAACAGAGAGGAAAATTCACCTTCCCCCCTCCTTCTCTCTCCCCCTCCCAGACTCTCCCTGGGAGAGAAAGCGATCCTAACACAGAGAGAAAATTAACTTTTCTCTCCCCCTTCCCTCCTTTCTCCCCACCAATTCCCTGGTGAATCCAGACCCAGTCCCCTGGGGTCTCACCAGAATAAAAAAACAAACAGGTTCTTAAACAAGAAAAGCTTTTAATTAAAGAAAGAAAAAACAGTAAAAATTATCTTTGTAAATTTAAGATGGAATATGTTACAGGGTCTTTCAGCTATAGACACTGGGAATACCCTCCCAGCCTAAGTATACAAGTACAAAGTAAAATCCTTTCAGCAAAATACAAATTTGAACTCCTTCCAGCCAAATATACATTTGCAAATAAAGAAAACAAACATAAGCCTAGCTCGCCTTATCTGCCTAGTACTTATTATTCTGAACTTATAAGAGCCTGTATTGGAGAGACTGGAGAGAAACCTGGTTGCACGTCTGGTCCCTCTGAGCCCGCAGAGTGAACAACAACCAAAATCTAACAGCACACACACAAACTTCCCTCCCTCAAGATTTGAAAGTATCCTGTCCCCTGATTGGTCCTCTGGTCAGGTGACAGCCAGGCTCACTGATCCTGTTAACCCTTTACAGGCAAAAGAGATATGAAGTACTTCTGTTCTATTAACTCTTACTTATCTGTTTATGACAGTGCCACAGGACTCTCTGCTGCTTTTACAGATCCAGACTAACACGGCTACCCCTCTGACACTTATTATTCTATGTTACTGTCTCTCATCGCCTCTTTATTTTCCAGTGTAATTCCACTGTCTCAGTTCAGCTGTAATACTAAATAGTGACTATTCTCAACCTATTTCTAAACCATCTGAAATGAAGTAGTACAAATAATACTTTGAGAAAGTCTCTTCCAATGAGATTTCCTACACACTTTCTACAGAAAAGCAATTTTCACAAATGTCAACTAATTGTGAATTGCTGATTTATAAGAATAAGCAAACTCAGTTCGCCTAATTTCAATCTTTCTATGTCGTTTTTTGCATGGTGGTGGCGCCTAACAGTCCTGGTCACAGACCAGAAGTCCATTGTACTAGCGGCTATACAAACACGTAAAAAAAAAAAAAAGGTTGCTCTGCCCTATGCATCCCCAGAGCTTACTATTTAAGTATGAGACAAGAGACAACAGGTGGATGTAGACAGAGCAGCATAAGGAAACAATGAGACAGTACTGGTCAGCATGATAGGCAGTGGTCTCAGCACACCCGCTACCTAAACACTCTTAAGATTCTGAGAGACATCATGGCAAGAGAGTTTTACAGAGAGTTTTGAAGAAGGACAATTACATGGCTGTGTGGATGTTTCTAAGGAGCGTATCCCAAGTATGAAGGACAGCACGGGAGAAAACACAAAGGTGCTTGTTTGGGGGAAAAAGTTATTGAGCTTACATTTCACTTAGGAAAAAAACTCTGGAGGAGAGGGGGAAAGGAAAGAAAAAAAAAGACAAATTAGCAGCTAGGGTGAAATACTCAGAGGAGAGTGAAAAATTCTAATGAAAAATAAATACTGAATACATTGGGTCTCATCCTAAGCCTATTGAAGTTAATGGGAAATAAGCATAGTGTATCAGATTCCCTAGAGGTGTAAACCCAAGACAAGCAGTACAGAGGAGTATCTCCTATATATATATATATATATATATATATACACATACACATATACATATACATATATATATATATATATATATTAAATGCTTACATTTAAAAGAAAGCATATGTCATATGGTGGGATTTTGATGGAAAAACGTTGCCTGGTAGGCGGAGATAAAACATTACTTGTCCCTAAGCCAATTTGAAAACCACTGATTTCCACTGCAAATCTTCCCTTAGAGATCATCAATCTCTCTTGTTTCTGCATATAAGTCTGCCTTCTTGATCTCTTAACATTCACCACAAACTAAACACTCAAGCACCCAAGACATAGAACCAGACCAAAATAGCAGGCTGATAAACGGAAAGGTCTTTTAAATTGTCATAAACAGATAACTAAGGGTTAATGTCTCTTTCACCTATAAAAGGGTTAACAAACAGTGACCTGAAACACCTGACCAGAGGACCAATCAGAAAACAAGACTTTTTCAAAGCTGGGTGCAGGGAAGTTTGGGTGTGAGTTCTTTGTTCTTTGTCTCGGTTCGGTGACTCTCTCGGCTCTGAGAGTGATCTCTTTATCTCCAAGCTTTCTACTCTTCTGTTTCCAAGTTGTAAGTACAAGGATAGTAAGACAATAGGTTTATATTGGGTTTTTTTGTATTTACATGTGTGTAGTTGCTGGAATGTTTTAAATTGTACTCTTTTTGGATAAGGCTGTTTATTCATTTTTTCTTTTAAGCAATTGACTCTGTATATTGTCACCTTGATACAGAGATCATTTTTATGTCTTTTTCTTTTCCTTTTATATAAAGCTTTCTTTTTAAGACCTGTTGGAGTTTTTTTTTAGTGGGGGCTCAAGGGGATTGAGTCTGCAGCTCACCAGGGAATTGGTGGGGGGAAGAAGACAGGGGAGAAGAGAGAATCTCTTTGTGTTAGATTTACTAAGCCTGACTTTGCATACCCACTGGGTGAGGGGAGAGAGAGATTTGATCTCTCGGTACTTGTGTTTCAAGGACTTGAAGCAGGGAATATCCTAGAGTACCCAGGGTGGGGAAATCTGGGAGGAGGTAAAGAGGGGGAAGGGAAGTGGGTTATTTCCCTTTGTGGTGAGACTCAGGGCATCTGAGTCTTGGGGTTCCCCAGGGAAGGTTTTGGGGAGACCAGAGTGAGCCAGACACTGGAATTCTCTGGCTGGTGGCAGCGATATCAGATCCAAGCTGGTAATTAAGTTTGGAGGTTTCATGCTAGCTTCTCATGTTCTGAACTCTAAGGTTCAGATCTGAGTAGGAAAGTTACGACATAAATGTAAACAGTTTTATGGAGTTTTAGTAGAATGTACTGTATTTCCAATGATAATTCAATGTTCATCAGTACATTTGCTAAACACCTCATTTCACAAAGGTATTGTTTTCCATGACGTCATTCATGTTCTCACTTAAGAAGCAATGCACGTCTGTAAATTAACCAAGCACATTGCTTTAAGGCCCTAAAGTTCTGCAATATGGCAGTAGACAAGCTATCAATCAGCTCACTAGACTTCATGCACAGATTACAGAAAGTGAAGTCAGAGAATATTATTAAAAATGGTTACATGCATTTCTTAGCCAAAAAAGGTTAAACTCATTTCTTAATCTCCCCACACATTCACCCACACAGAGTCATACGTTACCAGCTCATTCAGAACTATATTTGCTGCATGATTTTTCTTCAGTACATTAAATAAAAATGAAGCTATGAATAAAAAAAGCTATGCTCATGTATTAACTAAGCTATGTATGAATTATACTATACATCATATTGCTACACAGGTGTTGTGTTGGTGTAGCAATTCAGGCTTCTTCTTCTTGTTAACTTGAATTTTTGATCATCCAAAAAAGTGCTAGGTGTTTCACAAGAACAAACAGACCATAGCCCCTGCCCGACAGACCTTGCAATCCAAGATCTTACTCCTGAAATTGACTGTGTGTTTGTGGGCCCTCCCGCTGAACTGATTCCCTTTGAAAGAAAATGGGGCTCTATGTGGGCTCAATCATACGCATAGCTTTCGATCATTGGTTTTCAATCTCTAAAGGTAAGTATTCAAATTAATGAAAAATATTCAGTGCACATGTGAAATGGAAAATGCCACATTGCTATTTCTCTAGCTTTAAAACACTTTTGGGGGGAAGTTGTAATATTGGGTCATTGCTAATCATGCCAGAGAAAAGATAAGTAAATTTTGAAAGATGTGAAGGCTTTTTTTTTTGTTTGTTTTAATATTCTGTGACAATTTTCATTCCCCCCACCCTCAGTTAGGATTGGATGTATTCCTGGAGATTTCATCACACAAGGTAGCCTTTAATTAAATATTAATCTTTAATTCCTAGATACTCCAGGAGAATCCTGGAGGGTTGGCAACCCTACCTACAATAAGGAAAATAATTTCTAAGTGGAATTTTTGAAGGAAAAAAATCATATTGTTGTGGGGAACACACACACAAAAAAAAAGAAAGAAAGAGAGAGAGTGCAAAAAATAAAGGAATGTGGATTCCCTCCACCTAAATGAAATAGTAAAAACTCTTGAAAATTTTTACCACAAAAAAACACAAAAGCATTTTAACTAAAATGGAAATGTTCATGGCACTGTGGTCAAAAATGCATTTTCCATTGCAAGAAGTTTAGATGGCAAATCTTCAACTGATTATAATCATTACCAAAAAGCACAGATAAATTGCCACCCCGATGCCCCCACTGCCAACTAACAACACTGGCCAGTCAGCCACATTTGAAACTGGGTGCAAGAGTCTCAAATTCTGTGTGCTAGCAAGTGGTTTTAATTTCAGTTTAGATTCATTAGCAAATCCTTTGATACAGTCCTAAGTATTGACCGCTATCTCTCTTATAAACATACATAGAGAGAGGGCTGTGTTGAATTAAATGTGGGAATGAAATATGGTAGCAGGATAACATAGCCCCTATAAACACTGCATACTATTTTAAGGCTAGATGAAAGCAGGATGTAAGATTTTATATTAAAAGAGCTACAGGAGATGTAATAGGCACTCTAGGCAAGATAATTTAAAGAGGAAGTCATGCTAAATCATTTTTGTGCCATTAATCTTGGATAAGTTGAGCACCTATTACATAAAGAATCAGGGATATAGCAGCACACGGTACTATAATACTACATGTTCCATATTACAGCAGGAAGCAGTAAAATGACTGTAGGACTTTGAAAGTTAACATATGTGGCAGTTATTGCTAAAGTTAAATTTAAGGGCCCTTCTAGGCAGCAGAGGTAAGTTTGCTGTCAAGCCAAAAGTGGCAGAATCTATTCCTCTATAAGAGATGAAAGATTCATTGGGTGGTGTGCTAGCACTTGGGTGACTCATTTCACAAGACAACAGGCTTATGGGTGACAATTTGTTGCCTGATCCTCCCAGAGGAGGATGGCAAGACGACATTTGTAGGCCACCTACCATTTCAGAGATAAAAAGGACTTGCCTTATGAACAGAAAGAAACTTCACCCCATTGTGAACCTTCTTTTAAAAATGAATCAAAATAAGATTAAAAATAATTTAAGTAGTCAAGATAGTTTGTTAAAAAAATGCAACATTTTAACGGTGCCTCTAGATCAGTGGTTGTCCAGCTAAGTTCAGGTGATACAAAGAACAGCATCTGTTTATATAGTAAAACATTTATCAGCGCTCAGTCAGTGATGCCTTCTGTTAGCTGTATCCTAGTCCTACACTCTTCTAGAGTTCCCAAGGACTGCTCTGACCAACTAAACTAAAAAAAACAATCTATACACTTATCTGAACCATGTGTGACTACTTTATAGGTCTAAAGTGTTTCTTTGATGGATCTTCAACAACAATTAAATCTGCCAACAATATCAACATATAGGAGGACAGACTTAAACTGCAAAAGAGAACTGCAGCAATTAGATGAGTGGAGATTCCACACTAATACAAAGTAATATATCACTTCCAGAGAGAGGGGCTGGGCAGACCAGGTACAAAAGGAATGGAAGAGTTAATGACAAAGTTAATTGTTAACAATTATTCATTCCACAAAATTGACATTATTACATTGTCTCTTCCCTGACTTAATATTACTTTTTCTTCATGCAATCAAGCACAGAAATTGCCACAAGGAAGGGTAGAGATTTGGAGTGGGGAGTGAAGCTAGGAAAATGTGCACAAAAGGACTTCCATTTGAAGATTAAGTCCTCACTACCAAACATCATTCTAGATGATATTATTGACTGTGCTTTGCCCAGACTATTTACACCATTTTTGCCTGCATTTCCAGTTCTAGGAACTGAAGGCTTTCAAAAGAGATGTCTCAGTGCTGGCCAATAAATATTCCAGCTGTGACTAAATGGAAAAAAATGAGATAGATAGATAATATAAACTCTAGTAATCCCGGCACCCAGTAGCTGCTGTTGCTGCTGCTGACGACTGATCTCTTGCCTGTTCTAAAGAACTCATATAGTATAAAGCCACAGTCAGCTTCATTCCTTTAGGCCACTGAAATCTAGCAAAGATCAATACTAATTTTATCTTGTGCACAACTAACAGGTTATTAAATGGTTACATTTCATCTACACAAGTCATTTTAGAGTAAAATTATTAAAGTAATTTCATATTAAAATCAAAAGAAGCCCTCACCCCAGGAAATAATTGGTGTGATTTCCATCTTACCTCTCCTCCCCCCTTCACTAAGGTAAATCAGAGTAACTCCATTGTAGCATATGGGCCCAATTTTCTACCACCTTACATTTAGTGTAGTCACTTACACCTCTCTGAAGTGGATATAAATTGCAGTATTGATATTAAGGAGGATTTTAAATCCACTTTACGCAGGTGTAAATGACAACACAAGATGCCAGGCAGGAGACAATTACATCTGATGGAGTTATAGCATTACACACTGTAAAACCTTTTGTAGGTGAGAGGAAAGTCCTGATATCTTACTAATGAATGGATCTGAAGGTGCAAGTGACCAAGAATGAGATTGGTCCACATGTAATTTACCAGCATCATAAAATAGGGGAAAGAATTAAATTGCTTTTGCAGTTCCTTCCTATAACAACCTGTCTGAAATGGACGGAAGACACTAGAATCATATAAACTCAAAAGTATACTCAGTGAAGGCTTTACTTCAAGATTATTGCTTTAGCAACAAACCAGAAGAAAGCTTTTCTACAGAAGATACATGAACAAATCATAGCTAAAAAAAGAGGCTTAGATAGGCATGAGGACATAGTGGAAGTGAATACTTCCGAAAAGAGAGACAGAGAGACTGAGGGCAGAAAAATGAAACAATAAGCAATCAGAATTTTTGGCTGGGAAGGAGATTGTCCACAAGAGCTTTAAGTATTTACATATCCATTTCAGAAACAATGAAAATTATGCCATCCATTTAACATTAAAGTTGGTCTAAATCTCACAGAGACAAGGTGGGTGAGGTAATATCTTATATTGGACCAACTTCGCTGGTGAAAGAGACAAAGTTTTTGAGATCCACAGAGGAGTTCTTCAGGTCTGTCTATTCTCACAATCAGTTACAGAACCAGCTGGTAGTATTTCCAGTCTGTTTTTCATTTTAAGAATCTGTAAAGACACAGATACTCACATACAGTAGGAATCTCTTTTATATCCCTCCAGTGTTCATTCTTATCCTTTGTCCATCAGAGCCAGATCAATAAACCCTCCATCTATTTGCACCTGTGCAAGGACAGTTCCAATCTGGAAGTGTTTGAGCTTCATTTGCCATCATTTTGCACAGACTTGTGAATTTCATCCAAAAGTCCTATAAAGTCAATGGGCTTTGGATCAGGCCTATATGACCACACAAGGTGTTCCCTACCATTCATGGGAAGGTGCAGGGTATATTTTGATGTTTTTATTATTTATTGTATGCAGGGCCACATAACTGGAGGGTTAAATGGAAAATCTCTCTACAGATTATCTTCTAGCACAACACTGAATTTCTGTTTACATTCCTTCTTGGAAGGACTTTAATGTCCTACATGCCCAACAGTTCTGTGGTGAAAACTTTCTTCTGATTCTTCAAATTGGTGAACTCAGATGCTTTGATGAAGAGGGGTTCTTTGATGCTGTTTTCTGACTTTTCTTTTTAGACACAGTCAGAGTCTTCTTCCAAAGCCAACGACGACTTGCAGCTATCAGCCACAAAAAGCATGCAATGATTTGAAACCTAACAGCTGGACTGAGTCTCCTATTAATTTCTTTGCCATGATGCTGGGCTGCTTATTTCTCTTCTGGCTATTCTTATTTTACAAGAATCAGCCAGGAGGAATGAATTGCCAACATTACTTTGGTTACTGGCTAGCTGGTATTTTGCTCGTGTGACTAGTATTCCTAACACTAAGAATAAGGAATTTTACCAGTAATGCAAATCCACTTTTCCTGAATATTACCCTAGCCACTGGGAGCTAGTTGTTGCTACTTAATTAAAAGCTATGCAGCACCTTCTTGGCCATATTTGCCACCATCTTCATTAGGACTACTCCTGCAACAAAGGTCTATTCGGCATAAGGCTGGCACAATCTGGCCCTCTGAATCTTGGCTTCACAGACAGAAAACAGCCATAATACATGGCCAATATTTTATTTTTAACATCCTTTGACAGAGTTTGTTGTTGTGGTTTTTGTGAACAACAGAGTGGTGAGACTACAGTAAGATGGTTTAGCGTCACATATGTGATAGCTGTAGCTTTTAAATGTTTAGTCAGTTTAAGAGTAATTACAAAAACTTTTAAGGACTCCGGAGAGTGAAGACAAATTTACATCTTGTCACAGCCAAAAACATATGGCTATATGCTTTTGACATATCAATAGTCTCATTCTGTGTATTTCTGCTAGAGGCAAATGGGAGGAGATTTACTATCCAGAACTACTTATTCACCTAGTTCTCTATGTCCTACATATGGCACCCATATGAAAATTTGTAATTTCTGGGAAAGAAAATTCAGTTCAAGCTTTGTAAGGAAAAAAAAGAAAGGTCATTCCATGGTTTAGGATGCTTAATGAACTCTCTGTGAAATGAAAATCAGTTTCAGAAACTGCAGTGTTTTCCACAAATATATTTACTTTCCTTGACATTCTAATGAGGGACCTACAATACAACAGGGATCTAGGAGCAGTATATTATATGGGACTGTTTCATGAGTGAGAATGACAGATAATCTAGTACCAGCAGCCAAAAACCTTTGGATGGGAAGTGGAATGAGCATTTTTGATATACCATTGTGTAGGGTGTTTCTGGTTTTGTCTGCCATGCGTTTTGTTTTTGCTGCTCAGAGTTTTATTAGGTTATACATCATTTTGGTGGCCTAGTATCTGTTGCATATCATACATTTTAATCAGCATCCTTCTCTGTTTTATATATATATGCATACTGTTGGACTATACATTTGAATGTGGACAAAAATTAATTGATGACAGACACTTAGGTCCAGATTCTGCAAGTGAATCTGTGTGGTTGTTCTCCACATGGATACAAGGATCTGCATATACAGATCCAGAGTGCTCCTGAACATGTGGTTCAAGTGATTTGCTCAAAGAGTCACAGAGCAGGATGGCATCAAAATTAGAACCCAAGTCCTCTGGCGCTCATTCATAATCCACGGAACTGCAGTGTCTCTATCTTCCCTCTGCCTCCACAGCAATTCACAAGTCACCAGAAATAATGTAAGCTCATCAACGGGTATATTTAAATCAGCAAATACAACACACGTGCACTGCAACATTATAAGATTGCATGGACCAACAGCTCTTCTAGATGTTCTGTCATTTTAAAATATGCATTTGACATAATTAAATACACATCCCACCTATTTGAGCAACTTATTTTTTCTGTAAGTTCTCCAGATTTTCTGTGACTTCCCTGGCAAGGGCAGATGACTATACTATCATCCTTTTTATTGGGGTAGCACTTTGGAACCCAAGTCATGGATCAAGAATCCATTGTGCTAGGTGCTGTAAAAGAGAAACAAAGTCTCTGCCCCAAAAATTACAATATATACTTGCTGCTGGATTAACTGGCAGCAGAAAAAAGGACCAACTGCTTAGCAAACTCAAATTCTTATACTTTCCCTGCTCTGGATGCAGTACACCCTGGGGCACTGGGTTTTCTTTCTTGGGGATCATAGTGGGCACTGGGTTTTCAGTCCTGATGGTTACTACCCCCAAACTCTATAGGGTGAATATAGGGTACCCATAGCCACCTAGTGTCCAGCAGTGGTTAGTTAACATGCAGCAATAGTATTTCACAAGGCAATTATTAAATTACTTTGTTCTACTGTAATAGCCAACCATTAAGCTTTCATAATACTGACATTACATGCTTTATTTATCTAGCTCTTACACTTATTCAATTATTGAGGGGGTGAATCTTAATAGAGGAAAATTGTTCAATTATCTTTCAAGGTTAAAACCCATCTCCTACTAGGAAGCAGACAAAGAGACACATGGAAATTAGTTAAGGGATAAGCTTTAAAATGTTGTGTCTTAGAATTGCCAGTAAAGATCCAGGAGCCATTTGAAAGTGAAGGGACAGTTTCATGGCCTGCTACAAGATTCTGCATACTACTCAAAGACTTTAACTGAAAGATGGTATGCCAAATCTTGAGCACTGCCAATAACACTACAGTATTTTAGGTAAGGTGAGATACACAATGGGAAATGATCACTCTCACATGTATTTCTAAAAAGAGGCAGGAAAAAGAAAACATCTCTGTGGAGGGGTAGATTCTTGACTTAGTTTGTTGCTCTCTTGCTAAGTATACATGGTATAGGACAAAATGTTCATGAGTTCCAGGCCTACATACAAAGTAGGTCACTTTTTGAAGGTGTGATAAATAAAGGAGGGATAACTCCTTTCGATGGACACCCAGCCAGCCAGTTAGATGTAAAATCCCTCTTGATAGCTGTGCTTTACTTGCTTTACCTGTAAAGGGTTAAAAAGTCCCCTAGGTAAAGAAAACAAAAAGTGGGCACCTGACCAAAAGAGCCAATGGGAAGGCAGAACTTTTAAAATTGTGAAAGAAACTTTCCTTTTGTCTGTTGTTCTCTGGGCTGAAGAGACAGGGTATCAGGAATGCTGTGTAAAGTTTGAACCAAGTATGAAATTATCAGATCATATCTAGAACTATTTTTAACAACCCAAAGGTGTAAGTAAATCAGAATGTTTAGCTAGACACAATCAGGTTTATTTCTGTTTATTTTTAAGGCTTGTGGATCTCCTGTGCTAACTCCAGATGCTTTTGTCTGCTTCTAACCTTTAAGCTGAACCCCCAAGAAAGCTATTTGAGGTGCTTGATTTTTGAAAATGCTCCTTTAAAATCTAGCAAAAGCCTAAGTTCCAGATGTATTTTCTTTTTGTTTTTAATAAAATTTACCTTTTTAAAAAACAGGATTAGAGTTTTGGTGTCCTAAGCGATTTGTGCATGTTGTTTGATTAGCTGATAGCCACAGCTAATTTCCTTTGGTTTTTCTCTCAGCTCTTCCCTGGGGGGTGTGTGTGTGTGAAAGGGCTTGAGGGTAACCCACAGGAAGTAATTCCAAGTACTCCTTCCTGGGTTCAAAGGTTTTTTGTTTGTTTGCATTTGTTTGGTGGCAGCGTTTATCAAAACAACAGGGCCGGCTCCAGACACCAGCAATCCAAGCTGGTGGTTGGGGGGGCAATCTGCAAGGGGCAGCAGTCCCTGTTGTTTTGCCCCCAAGCAGCGCCCCAAATTGCCACTGTGGACAGTTGGGGCAGTCCATGTGCCTTAGGGCAGCAGACACGTTTCCACGGTGGCGGCAATTCGGCAGCAGCTTCTATGTTTAGCTGTCCGCGGCGGCTTCTGCTAAATATAGAAGCTGCCACCGAATTGCCGCCACTGCGGAAATGCGCCTGCCGCCCTAAGGGCACATGGACTGCCCCCGCTGTCTGCAGCAGCAATTCGGTGTGTTGCTTGGGGCAGCGAAAACTGTAGAGACGGCCCTGCAAACCAAGGCCAGAAAGAAGCTGTAACCTTGGGAGTGTAATATAAGCCTGGACTGACAAGTATTAATTTTTAAAATCCTTGCGGGCCCCCACTTCTGCACTCGGAGTGACAAAGTGGGGATTCAGCCTTAACAGAAGGGAATGCTACCATGTGGCTACGGCATTACTTGGTGGTAGAACCTCTGCTCACAAATGTAAGATCTAGCACCGAGCCCCACTGCTTACATAAGACAAGTATATCTGTTGTTACAATGAGTTCTGATGGAGCTGATCGATAGGTGCTTTCTCTAATCTCCATTTGTATGTGGAGGTAGAGTTAGAGACTAATACTGTCCCTGGACCTAGTTCTCCATTCCCTTGCACACTGTATAGTCTTTTACACTAGTGTTGCACAGGTGTAAAACATTTTATATCCACTTTGTACTGGAGTAAATGATTACACATAGTGCAAAGCTGGGAAGGATCAGTCCTCAACTCTGGAAGACTATGCTGTCTAGCAAACCCATGAAATGAGTGCCCCTTTCCTAAATCCACAACTGCAACCAGTAAAGTAAGTTCAGGTTGTATGTTTGCAGTATACATGTCCAAATTCAGACCTTTTCATAAACAAATCACAACTCCATCTCAGTTAATGGGATTATGCCTAGCGAGCGAAAAGATATCTTTGGCTTTATATCCATTTGTTTTGTTCTGCTAGAATTCTCTGCACTTCCTTAATATCTCAACACTTCAGTAATATGAATCCATGTCGCTCGTCTTTATTCTGTAGCTATAATAGCTCTTGGATGAGAAAGAACATGGCTGGCCATAAAAACCCTTTTACCGGAAACTTACATACACCAGCCTGAACAAGCTGTCCTCTCACCTGTAGTTTAAAATTTGGAGAAGTACCTGATTGTCACATTAAAGATTTCACTGCTCTCTTCTCCTTGCCAGCAGCTGGTGCTGTTATCATGTGTTTCAACTCAATCAAGACATGCAAACATCACCACATTCAGGGAAACAGCCTAGCCAATTGGAAACGTTGCTGATATGTTGGTTTCTGAATGGCTTGAGAGCTCTGTTAAGTAGCTCCTACATATAGCACTGCCTGAGGTTTTCCCCAAGGCGTTACTGGGTAACATTTAGCCTGGCAGTCATTTACTACGTGAGCAAAAACAATGGATTGAATAAAAGTGAGGGAGTGCGCTCGGAGAAGGAGACAACCAAAAAGACCATTGTTACAAAGATTCAGGGTAAAACTCTCAAGTCAACAGGAATTTTGTCATTTGGCCAAACAGGCAGTGAGAATATACAGCTGTCAGAAGAACTATTAGGAGCGAAGTAAAATGGAAAAGAAATACTGTACAAAGCAGACATGAAGGCCAAAATGTAAACAGGAAATGGCACACTGAGCCCTACTATAAGGCTCCCACAATGCAGTGTCCCCGAAACATGTGGTAAGCTACAGCTCTCCCCTAGTGCGTGCATGTGTAAGCTTTCAAATAATGACACAGTTAAATGGATTTTGTCTTAATTGTGATTCTCTCTGTAGCTGGAAGAGTGAGCATGGCATATTCATGGCATTTCTGAAATGGCAGGATAGTTTCTGCTCTATTAAACAATTTGACAAGTTTTCCACAGACTCAAGCACTCCTCGTTTGGGATATTAACATGTACATCAGATAATAAAACGTTGCATGGCACAAGAAAAAGCAGGTGAACTTCAGAGGGCTCAGTCTCCACTATGAAGAATCTTACAGCAGTTAAATTATTTTAAAATTGTAACTTCATACCCTTTAACTAGGTCATGGGCTGGTTGTAGCATTATACCCTTAATCAGAATTGAAACCTGTCAAAAATGGATGCGATTTGATTAGAAACACTGGGAAGCTGTCCATCTGCATCTATTTTTAAGCCAGTGCCACACTTCTTTGCTGTTTTTTGGGTTGAATCTCCCTTAACAGAAGCTCATCACAGCTTCCTTTAATATAAGCATCAATTAGAAAGGTTCAAGTTGTTTTAATTATAGCCTTACACAGCAGTATCAAAGAGTTTGTACAAAACCATGTTCTCGGCTCTTAAATCCTTGCTTGAAGCTATACTGAATTTTTAATGGTATGGCTGCCTATTGTGGCAGTGTTTGAGCAGCATTTTTTTAAGTGCACATGTGCAAGCTCCAGAATGGTTCTCTTTTTTAAGAAGCAAGTGGAAAAACTAATAAGTTTTCAGAGCTCTTAGCAGCCTATAATCAACTGCCTCCCTTCCTAAGGCAGGTCGGATAATAAATGGCAATGAAATACGTTCTAATGAATCACCCACATTTTTCCTGCTTGAGGCTGGCTGCCTGCAGAATGTTCAGACATATCTCTGAAAACAGAGCTAAGAGGTGCTAGGTTCCAGGGCACACACTTTTTTACAAGGGCCATTACATCAACCTAAGTAGCTCATTTGTTTTCCCTGTCACAGTCTTATAGAAAGGAGCCTATTACAACAAAAGCAGGTCACTCATGTCCTATATTATATTCTGGTCATTTAGTCTGATGGCAAGTTAATGCTTGCAAAAACTGTTAAGTCTTGCAACTTTTTTTTTTCTTCCATAAATATTGTTCTCCAGGTAGTCTGTACAAGAAAGTTAATTGTCCAGTAAGGTGGTTAGATTGGTCTAACTACACTGCTCATCAAGCGTGAAAATGACAGTCTCCAGTCTTCAACCCCTAATCTTCATATTCATCAGTTATGCTTTACTTGTCTAATAATCTCCTAGAAAAGAGCAATATGATTTATAGTATTGATATATAATTAGAGAGCAGATTACAATTAGTTTCCTATTCACATCCCTACGAAACATAACAACTTAATATTGGAACAAGATGACTGACTGCCATATATCACAAAGGCATGACAGAGATCAAGATCCTTTTCCACTTCCACTTATACATATTCCTTGACTTTTTCTTAATTATGAGCATTTGTTTTCTGTCCTATGTTTGGCAACAAAAACATAACTAAAAACATTCAAATGTAATGCTTTATAGTCCAGATGTTCTGCTGCAGCCATGACAGGCAAAAAGGAGCTACAGAGCTTTGCAGATGAAAAACACCAGTTTTTGGACACAAGAGATGTATTTGGAAATGTGTCTGTCCTCCAACAACCAACAACCCCCCGAGGTCAGATGTCAAATAACTAATGGAAGAATGTTTCATCTTTAGGTTGTAAAGTGAACAAAAGAAAAAAACCTTTAAAATATGAATGTTACGGCCCTGATTCTTCAACTACTTACACACAAGTAAATAGACCCCGAGATTAACAGGACTACCCACATGCATGAAGTTTCTCATGTATTTAAGTGTATGCAGGACTGGGATTTAAGGGAGGATCGCTCAGGTCTCTATACTTTCTTCATTTCACATTGGACATTGAAACTAGACATGTTTATTTCTAGTCAGGTTCATTTTCTACTTCTCATTATAATAATACTGTTAACTATTATGTTACGTTTTGCAGTGTCATAAAACCTATTTAAATCTGTTTTTCACTGAAATTCTCTAAGCTGATGACATCGCTATAAAATAGACATTATTCCTTAATTCATCCTTCTGCGACTGCATTCTATAAAGGGCTCAAAGCAGTGCAGCCTACTATGTTTGAGTACTTTAGGGTACTATAGAATGGAGGGAGAGATGCATTTCTAACATGACTCTTTTTTAGGCTTATTACTACCTATGGTTTCAATAGGAGCCATTCAACAAAAGCTTTATACAGCCAGTGGAAAGTTTATTTCAGAGCGTCTGCCTCAATTTTAAACCTTACATGCACAGATATTTAGAGTGAACTTTATAAGATTACTGCAATGTAGACTAAATAAAAATGAATATTAAATGTCTATCTGAACTGCATAAATATGAAAAGAAAGAAAATGGAGAGTGAAGTTCATACTAGCAATCAGTGGCTCATACAGGCAGGCATGGTAGAAGTCAATACAAATGAACTGTTAACACCTGCACTTTCAATCAGATTAACTGTTATGGATCCCTGTGCCCATGCAAATCTGCTTTCAGGATCAGGGTTTTAGTCTTCAAGTTATACAATGAAAACTTTGGGGAAACTTTTCTGGAGAAATCAATAGACCTACTATTGACCCTTAATACACATGGTGTGCTAGAAGTGTGCTCAGGATCAGATTCATGTTATGTATTTTTTTGGTTTGTTAGTTTGTTTCAACTCTAGTGGGATACATTTGCACTCATTAATGTAATACTTAATCAATGGGACAGATGTGTTAAATTATTAATGTTGATTTAGCTGTTCTTTTGCATGTTTTGAATAACAAAGCTCTCAAACAGATATTCACACACTGGTTAAGTGAAGTAGCAAATCTTTTAATGAATAATCTGTAATTGGTGTTGAAGACGGATATTGGTTTATTAACTACCGCATGGTACATTTTCCTAGGTTTCTGTGCAAGCGCGAGAATAGTCGTGATGGGTCAGATTCCAATACATTATTCCAGTTTAGTAATACTTTACTCCCTGAGCTGTCTCTGACTTTAGTAGGGTTATTTGTAGAAAAAGATACTCTCCAATTTGAGTACAGCTATCAGAGTTTGGTGGATGGTAACTGTTCTGAAAGTATAGTATCATTAACAGAGATGGGACACTACAGAACCTCTTGTCTGAACTTTGGTGGTTGCGGTAAAATGCAATATGGATCGAAAAGACCCCGGATTTTTATTTTTACAAAATCAAATGAAACTCTTTGGCCCTTGTCTAGTCAACATAAAGACAGTGGGCTTCTTAATATTAAGGTCTTATAGAACAGTAGATAACTAAAGAGCTACTTAATGTTTCTCCATTTTGCATATTTTTCAATTCCACTGAGATTTCCTGTACTAAAACCTGATTCAGAAGTCTAATTGCTATTTGTCTGCTTATGCCAGCTGTGGCATTTCATTCAGGAACAGAAAATAAGTCTTTCCATTTCCTGTTCTGTGCTTTGCTTGGACAAGTTATTTTCTTAACAAATAAAGTTATAAAAACAGCTCACGTGTGGATGTATACACCATCTGAGCAGATTTCTTTTACTAGAGCCATGCTCTCCACATATTCTTCTTCGAGTGCTTGCTCATATCCATTCCAGTTAGGTGTGCGCGCCGCGCGTGCACGTCTGCCAGAAACTTTTTACCCTAGCAACTCCAGTGGGCCGGCAGGTCGCCCCCTAGAGTGGCGCCACTATGGCACTAGATATATACCCCTGCCGGCCCGCCCACTCCTCAGTTCCTTCTTACCGCCGTGTCGGTTGCTGGAACTGTGGAGTGCGGTTCGCTGACCTCCACGTCCCTAGCTCTCCTCGTCGTTTAGCTTATAAAACCTTTTTTCTCAGTTAGTATAGTTACCTTTTCAGTATAGTTGTAGTTAGTTAAGTTTTTGTAAATAGTTATTGAACATTGCCTGTGGGTGGGCTGTTGCCCTCCCCGGCACCCGGCACCGGGCCCATGCCTGGCTCGCCGGGGTTTAAACAGTGCTCGACTTGCAAGAAGCCGATGCCTACAAGCGACCCCCACGACGCGTGCCTGAAGTGCCTGGGGGAGTCACACATTAGTGACAAGTGCCGCATTTGTAAGGCCTTTAAGCCGCGCACAAAAAAGGAAAGAGACCAATGTCTCCGCGCCCTTCTCATGGAAGCGGCTCTCTCTCCGGCACCGGCAGCGCAGTCCACCACTTCGGCTCCAGCACCGGACCGCGCTGGCACCGGCAAGACTCCCCGGCACCGACCATCTCCGGCACCGGGAACAGACCTACGTCCCTCGACGTCTGTCTCCACACCCAGGCAGACCCGAGTGGACCGCCCGGCTCCTACCTTAGCCGTGGCACCGCCTGCAGGACTGTCGACTCCGGGCCCGGAGGGTCCGTCGATTCCAGCTCCTCCTAGCTCCCCAATACGATCAGGGGTCGAGCTAAGGGTCCCGTCAATGCCGGAGACTTTCGCCTCGGCTCGGGACTTGATTGCTCTCACGGAGCCAACTCAACCACCCACGGGACGCATAGTATCCATGGGAAAGCCGATGCTTCGTCCATCCTCTCCCGCGTCCCGACGCCGATCACCCCGATGGCGTGACCGCTCACGCTTGGGGCACCGCTCAGAGTCCCGGCACCGATCGCCTAGACGGTGCCGGTCGTACTCACGGCACCGATCACCATCCGGCCGGTCCCGATCGGCTTCATCTCACCATCGGCACCGAGCCTCCACGAGTCGTTCGCCTCGGCGTTCGGCACCGCGGTCGACCTCCCGGCACTGAACCGGTGGCAGGTCCCGCACCCGGTCGACCTCCCGGCACCGCGCTGGTAGTAGGTCCCGGTCTCCATTGCCGTCTCGGCACCGGGCCTCCAGAAGGTCGCGATCTCGCTCCAGACATCGTCATCGCTCCCGCTCCAGGTCGAGATCTCGGCGCAGGTCATCACGCCGCTCTCGGTCTCAGTCCCGGTCCCGGTATGAGTCACGGCACCGACCCCCGGCACCGAGGGCAACGTCAGTCGCGGCACCGGCGGCGCTGTACCATTCCAGCTCAGCGCCCCCCTGGCCTGCTACGGAGCCCTCCGTCTCCTCCTTCGATGATAGTGCACTCGACAGGCACGAAAACCGCTTCCCGGAGCAAGATAGAGGACATCCGCAGTGGGGATTCTGGACCCCGTGGGCATACGCCCAGACGCAAGGTCCTCGTCAGATCACCCCCCGTCCATTGGCGGAGCGTAGACCACCGGAGGCTACGGTGTCCAGGCCACCCCTCTCTCCACAAACGGAGGACACTTCCCGGGACCCGGAGCTCCCTCAGGATACCGAGGTGCAGACCCTTGTGCAACCCCCCGTGGATACTCTGTTGCCCGGAGTCTCCTCATCTTCATCCCCGGATGAGGCGGTGGCCGGTACCTCTTCCTCCAGCCCCCCGCCACTGGATTTAAGGGCACATCAGGATCTCCTCCGCCGAGTGGCTCAAAATCTAAACCTACAGGCGGAGGAGGTAGAGGAAGTGGAGGACCCAGTGGTGAGCATCCTGGCAGCCGATGCACCAACCAGGGTTGCCTTGCCCTTCATAAAGACCATACAAAATAATGCCAATACCATCTGGCAGTCACCAGCCTCCATTCCCCCGACCTCTCGGGGGGTGGAGCGGAAATACATGGCTCCATCTAAAGGGTATGAATATTTGTACGTTCACCCGGCTCCCTGCTCTCTAGTGGTCCAGTCGGTGAACGACAGGGAGCGCCACGGACAGGAGGCCCCGGCGCCTAAGTCAAGGGAGGCCAGGCGCATGGACCTTTTGGGCCGCAAGGTCTATTCCGCAGGGGCTCTACAGATCCGCGTATCTAACCAGCAGGCTGTCCTCAGCCGCTACTCCTTTAACACCTGGGTAGCGACGGAGAAGTTTGCGGAGCTCTTTCCACAGGACGCACGCCAGGAGTTTTCCACCATCCTGGACGAGGGCAAGAAGGTGGCGAGAACATCACTCCAGGCCTCCCTTGATGCCGCTGACTCGGCCGCACGAACCCTGGCTTCCGGGCTCACCATGCGGCGCCTCTCGTGGCTGCAGGTCTCCGGCCTTCCGCCGGAACTCCAGCACACGATCCAGGACCTCCCCTTCGAAGGCCAGGGTCTGTTCTCCGATAAGACTGACCCTAGGCTGAAAGACTTAAAAGATAATAGGGTCATCATAAAGTCGCTCGGAATGCATACTCCGGCGACCCAACGCAGGTCCTTCAGACAACAGAACCAGCAGCAGCAGCGGCGTCCATACCCCCCGTTCCGCCCGAGACAGGACCCCTCGCGACGCCGGGGCAGGAACAACCGCCGCAGGCAGTCGGGAGGTCAGGTGGGACAAAGTCAGGGTCCCGCTAAGGCCCCCCCAGGGCCTAAGCCTTCATTTTGAAGGTGCGCCTGAGGGCGCAGTACCAGCCTCCCCTACGGATCCTTTCCCGCAGTTTTCCAACCGCCTTTCCTCTTTCCTCCCGGTGTGGTCCCAAATAACATCGGACCGCTGGGTCCTACGCACGATACAGGACGGTTATCGCCTGCAGTTTTCCTCACCCCCACCGTCCCACCCTCCTTCCCCGTCCCTCTTCAGGGACCCCTCTCACGAGCAATTCCTCCGTCAGGAGGTGCACACGCTCCTGACCAAAGGAGCCATAGAGGTGGTTCCGGAGAACGAGAAGGGCAAAGGGTTTTACTCCCACTATTTCCTGATCCCCAAATCCAAGGGCGGTCTCAGGCCCATCCTCGACCTGCGGGAACTCAACAAGTACATCGTGAAGTTGAAGTTCCGCATGGTGTCCCTCGGAACTATCATCCCATCCCTGGATCCCGGAGACTGGTACGCCGCCCTCGATATGCAGGACGCCTATTTCCATATTGCTATCGCCCCCCATCACAGGCGTTTCCTCCGCTTTGTGGCCGACCGCCAGCACTATCAATTTGCGGTCCTCCCATTTGGCCTCTCTACGGCCCCACGAGTATTTACAAAATGTATGGCAGTAGTCGTCGCTCACCTCAGACGATGCCATGTCCACGTCTTCCCCTACCTGGACGACTGGCTGATCAGGGGTACGTCAGAGCAACAGATCAGGGATCATGTCACCAGGATCAGCTCCCTTTTTGCAGCTTTGGGCCTCATAATCAATGCCGACAAGTCCACTCTACTCCCCACGCAGCGGATAGAGTTTATCGGAGCTGTTCTAGACTCTACCCTCGCCAGGGCCTTGCTGCCCCTGCCCAGGTTCCGGTCATTGTCAGACATTATTCTCCGGTTGCAAGCGGCCCCGCTGACCTCAATCCGAACGTGTCTGGCCCTATTAGGCCACATGGCGGCCTGTACGTTTGTAACAGCGTACGCCCGTCTCCGCATGAGGCCTCTTCAATCATGGCTGATTGCTCAGTATCGACCGACCAAACGGTCCTTGGATTCAGTCGTCACCGTCCCTCAGGCGGTGCTGGACTCTCTACACTGGTGGCTGGACCGATCCGTGGTGTGTGCGGGGCTCCCGTTCCATCCGCCCCAGCCTTCCGCATCCCTAACCACAGACGCTTCCGACCTGGGCTGGGGAGCTCACTGCGGCACCCAGAGGACTCAGGGCTTGTGGACCCCGCAAGAGATCAACCTCCACATCAACGTAAGGGAGTTGAGAGCGGTCCGCCTTGCTTGTCAAGCATTTGTCCATCTCCTCCACGGTCGTTGTGTTGCGGTATTCACCGACAACACGACGACCATGTTCTACATCAACAAGCAGGGCGGCACCAGGTCCTCTCCCCTCTGCCTGGAGGCGATAAGTCTCTGGGAGTTCTGCATAGCCCATTCTATTCACCTGTCCGCCTCCTACCTTCCCGGAGTGCGGAATACCCTCGCGGATCGGCTGAGCAGATCCTTCCTCTCACACGAGTGGTCCCTCCGTCCGGACGTCGCCCTCTCACTCTTCCAGAGGTGGGGTCGTCCCCGGATAGACCTCTTCGCATCCCGGATGAACAGGAAGTGTCGAACATTCTGCTCCTTCCAGGGTCGGGAGCCCGGGTCTCTCGCGGATGCATTCCTGATCCCTTGGACAACACACCTCCATTACGCTTTCCCGCCGATTCCCCTGATTCACAGAGTTCTAATCAAGGTGCGCAGGGACAAAGCCCAATTGATTCTAATAGCCCCGGCATGGGCCAGGCAGCACTGGTACCCCGTGTTATTGGACCTCTTAGTGACCAACCCCGTTACCCTACCTCTTCATCGGGATCTCATCACGCAGGACCACGGCAGGCTCCGTCACCCGGACCTTCCATCGCTCCACCTCACGGCGTGGCTCCTCCATGGTTGACTGACTCTGAGCTGCGGTGCTCCACCCCGGTCCGCGAGGTTCTCTTAGGCAGCAGAAAGCCTTCCACCAGAGCGACTTACACAGCCAAGTGGAAGCGCTTCTCCTGCTGGTGTGCAGAGAAAGCTCTTCGTCCTATGGAGGTTCCCGTCACCACTCTTCTGGACTACGTCTGGTCCCTTAAGGCCCAGGGGTTGTCATTGTCGTCCCTACGAGTTCACCTCGCTGCCATCTCCGCTTTTCATCCTGGCGTGGACGGCTGTTCTGTTTTCTCTCACCCCATGGTGGCGAGATTCCTGAAGGGGCTGGAGAGGCTCTATCCCCAAATTCGCCCTCCGGCCCCCTCATGGGACCTCAACCTGGTCCTGTCCCGGCTCATGATCCCTCCTTTCGAGCCCTTAGCTACCTGCTCTCTGCTTTACCTCTCATGGAAAACCGCCTTCCTTGTGGCCATTACCTCAGCTAGAAGGGTGTCAGAGCTGCGGGCCCTCACGGTGGACCCGCCGTATACGGTCTTCCACAAGGATAAGGTACAGCTGAGGCCGCACCCTGCTTTCCTTCCTAAGGTGGTCTCAGCTTTCCATGTCAACCAAGAGATTTTCCTCCCAGTTTTCTTCCCTAAGCCCCATTCGTCCCGCAGGGAGCAGCAGCTTCACTCGCTCGATGTCTGACGGGCGCTAGCCTTTTACATGGACAGGACAAAACCCTTCCGCAGGTCCCCTCAGTTATTCGTGGCAGTGGCGGACAGGGTCAAGGGGCTACCGATCTCCTCTCAGAGGTTATCGTCATGGGTTACGTCCTGCATCAGGACCTGCTACGGCTTGGCCCAACTCCCGTCGGGCCAAGTGACTGCTCACTCTACCAGAGCACAGGCATCCTCGCTGGCCTTCCTAGCCCGAGTGCCCATTCAAGAAATCTGTAGGGCAGCGACCTGGTCATCCATTCATACATTTGCTTCGCATTACGCCCTGGTCCAGCAATCCAGAGATGATGCTGCTTTTGGATCTGCAGTACTCCAGGCCGCGACCTCTCACTCCGACCCCACCGCCTAGGTAAGGCTTGGGAATCACCTAACTGGAATGGATATGAGCAAGCACTCGAAGAAGAAAAGACGGTTACTCACCTTTGTAACTGTTGTTCTTCGAGATGTGTTGCTCATATCCATTCCACACCCGCCCTCCTTCCCCACTGTCGGAGTCGCCGGCAAGAAGGAACTGAGGAGCGGGCGGGCCGGCAGGGGTATATATCTAGTGCCACAGTGGCGCCACTCTAGGGGGCGACCTGCCGGCCCACTGGAGTTGCTAGGGTAAAAAGTTTCCGGCAGACGTGCACGCGCGGCACGCACACCTAACTGGAATGGATATGAGCAACACATCTCGAAGAACAACAGTTACAAAGGTGAGTAACCGTCTTTTCTCATACTCTGAATGGAGGGCTGCATAACAAGGGTGAAATCCTGACCCCATTGAAATCAATAGGAATTTTGCCTTTGACTTGAATTTGCAACAGGAACAATATATTTGTAAATTATAGCACCTTTTGGCTAGGATAGTGACTTTTTGCTTCAGGAACTGCTCTCTGAAAGCAAGCTAAAATTATGGCCTCAGCAGGCACAAAAAGTATTTAACTTCAGAGAATACAAGCATAACCACTGGTGCACACACACATGCACACTTACGTACTAGTGAAATGGTCAAAAAGCCCAACATTACCAATAAAAATAGGTATTTAGCTTATGAATGAAGGATGGTACCTTGTGACTAGATCCCATATATTACGCTAAACCACAGAGAAAAAAAAAGTTTATTATTTATCTCTCAGTGTGAAGACTCAGAAGAAACGTGTTTGCCATCTTCCTATGGGAATGCACAACTCTCTAAATAAATGGGACAGAAGAGTCAGTTAGTCTCTCTTTATCCCAAACTTTCACAATCTGAAGTCAGTGGCAGCTAGAATGATTTTTGGGGGGCTAACTAACAGCCATGGTGATCTACATTCAGACCACTACTATAGCTTCTTTTAGCATGATCCCCATTTTCCCCAACCCTTTGGAAGCAGGAATCATGAGCACTGAAACTGCAACACTGCATTATGTTACAGGATATGGCTGGGAATTCTATTTGCATCCAGATGGAAAGGGCAGATGCAGTTAGCCCCTATATGATGACATGATTTGTATCTTCCAGGGCATTATTTGTTCATTTGCTGCTATTAGCGACACAGAGCAAAGGACATTAAGGTGTGAATTCATGTGTAATAGTGCCTAAGGTTTTGGACTATTGATTAAACACGGACTGTCTCTCTGTAATACAGTTGAGAGGGGATGAAAGATTAAGGAGGATTGGGATTCAGACAGACTAGTTTCAATTCCTGCATCTGTCCCAAAGACTTCCTGGGTCATGACCCTAGACAAGTCACTTAACCTTTCTGGGCCTATACTCCACATCTTGAGGATGATCATACTTACACTTTAAATCAACAAAGCGTGGGATCAAGTCAGTTCTTTGGGGCAAGGACTGCCTGTTAGGATAGGTCTACCCTGCAAAGGAAGACCCACCAGTAGTGAGTCTCAGAACCTGGCTCAAGTAAATCAGGTTCATGCTACAGCACTAAAAATAGTATTGCAGGTATCCCTGCCAGGCTCTGAGCACCAGCAAGGGGAAAGGGTCTCAGAGCCCAGGCACCAGCTCAAGGAGGAACATCTACATTAATCTCTTTAGCCCTCATAGCACGAGTCCAAGTGAGCTGACCTGGGCTCTGAGACTTTTTTTTTTCCAGTTGCAGTGTAGATGTACCCTTAGTATGCAGTTGTACAGTGTCTAGCCCAATGGCCCCAAATTTCAGTTGGAGTCTCTACATGCTAAAAAAAAAAAAAGCAAGCCTATCCATAAACTAGGGACCATGCATCCCTAAAAACTAAATATCTCCTTGTCTGCATTGTTTGTTTCAGAGTTTCTCACCATTTTACAAAAATGAAAAATATTTTGTACCAGTCATTGTCCTTTTGAATTGGGAAAACTAACATAATTTGGAGGTCTACCACCCATGACCAGTCCTGCCAACTAGCCTTCATCACAAAGATTCTAGCTATCTCGATGCTTCCTTACCTCCTATCTGCCGAAATCATAATGCATGCACCTCTCTGACAACTTACCAAACTTATTTCCTGAGCAGGCCACATAGTTGTTCCAACTTTTTGCCTTGAAAAGTCGATCATCCTAGTAAATGGCCAGTCCCACAAACACCCATCCTCAAAAGGGAGACAGAGAGAATTCCACATGAGACCTGTAAGCTGGCTGGCAGTCTGATATCTACTCAAAAATCTTAAAATATGTGTGCAATCCTCCCTGAAAGGAAGATTGCATTCTCAGGCTTGAAAGCTCTCCCTGCTGTGCCAGGGTCTTGCAGACATTTCAGAACACTCGTATGTGACATTTCTATCAGCACTACTATAGTCACACACAATGAGGCATGCTACAGATTAATTCACAGCCTTAACTTTGGATTTTCTGGCCTTTGTACATTCGCTTTTGTCGCAAATCTAAACATAAAGTGCTTGTATTTAATGTATCTTGCTCTCAATTGTTTTGTTTATGAAGATTTCCTTTAATGTAATGTTGGCTTATTAAGTTAATCGTTTCACTTCCTCACTGCTAGTGCCAATTGTTAAACAAGATCTGGCTGGAGCCCAGGGGCCTTTCCACATATGATGTGCAGTTGATTGTGTGATTTAGTTGAGCAATAAGAGACAACAAGGCAAGTGTTAGTGTGAGATAACATATGTTTTGTGAGCACTGTAAGGAAGGTGAAGCCCAGAGCTTTCAACATCTTTGGCTGTCTATTATCATATGCTAACACAAGCCTTAATATAGCTTACTGTGATTATGAAACAAAATTGTTTCTCCTTATTTATTAAACGTTGGATATTCTCTGGCTAATGACAAGTTCAGCAACAAACTTCTGGGGTGAGTTTCTCCCTAGGCAAGGGGGAATTTGACAAACATTTATGCTCTGCATTTTTATCCCATATGCAGCGTTTTAATTCCTAATTTTCTTTTAAGTGCACTTGGAATCTCACATAATTTTCCACATTGTCACATTTAAAACTTTGAAATGAACAGCCCTATATGCATTAATGCCCAGAGATGAAAAATGTTAGTTTTCAATTCCATCATAAAAGAAAGCAAGTTTTTAAGTTATTTTTATTTATTTTGGACAATAGCTGATTTAAATTGGACTTGCTTTGGATTATCTAGACATATTTTAAACTGCTGTTGCTCAGAAATAAAATGCAACTTTGGAAGATGAACAGTTAAATTGGTAGACAAGATACAGTTCCCTCTATTTTCATGCACTTACTAAAGAATATTATACCGTAAGAAGGGAGTTCTGTGATTCATTAACGATGAATAAGCAAGGAAATTATGACCATGTTTGTGTGTTTATACGGTAAGCAAAATCTTATGCATTGTGGCATCCTATTAAGAATAAGTGACTGGAAAATAAGAATTCGTTATGAGAAAATTTCAAGGTGTCAAAGTTCGTTTTCATTAAACATCAGAATGAAGCGAGAGCTTCCAAATTTTGAATGAGAAAACAAACACATACAACCCCAGAATGGCCAATAGCCTATGGGTTAGGGCACTTAGCTAGATAGGAGAATCCTAGGTTCAAGTCTCTATCGAAGCAGGCAGAGTAGGGCGTTAAACCTGACTCTACTACAGGGGTAGGCAACCTACAGCACAAGTGCCAAAGGCAGCATACGAGCTGATTTTCAGTGGCATTCACACTGCCCAGGTCCCGGCTACCGGTCTGGGGGGCTCTGCATGTTAATTTAATTTTAAATGAAGCTTCTTAAACATTTAAAAAATCTTATTTACTTGACATACAACAATAGTTTAGTTATATATTATAGACTTATAGAAAGAGACCACCTAAAAAATGTTAAAATGTATTACCAGCATGTGAAACCTCAGAGTGAATAAATGAAGACTCGGCACACCACTGCTGAAAGGCTGCTGACCCCTGCTCTACCACATCCCACGTGAGAGTCCTAACTACCAGGCTAATGACGCCTGTGGAGTAGGGCTCTCTCTATTTATTCAAACTGATATACACCGCTACCTCGATATAATGCCACCCGATATAATACGAATTTGGATATAACGAGGTAAGGCAGTGGTCCGGGGGGGTGGGGCTGTGCACTCCGGTGGCTCAAAGCAAGTTCAATATAACACGGTTTCACCTATAACGCGGAAAGATTTTTTGGCTCACAAGGACAGCGTTATATTGAGGTAGAGGAGTATTTCCACAAAATGTTTCACTTTTACCAGAATTGTTATCTTCCAAAGTAAAAAATGCTTTGTCAAAAAAGTCCCAGTCAGCTCCAGTTAGAGTATTCTTCACTTATGTTTAAGTATATTTATATTTTCAAACATGGAATCGAGGCTGCTCAGAGAAAGCAACTGTTTTCATCCCATTCCCAGCCTTTTCAGGGACACTTGTAGCTGTGACTTAAATAGAAGCCATTCTCTTTGACTTCAGCGGGAGTTGCAATTGTTTATGTCAAGGATGAATTTATTCCACAGAATATTGAAATTGGTGCAAATTACAGTAATGTGCCATTTTCAGATCAGTTTACACTGCCGTTTAAATCACTACTAAACTTGGCCTAGGTGCCTATCCATAAAGCCATATACACTTTACTATGTTTGACAGATGTTTCAGAGGAGAACAAGAAACTAATCTGTATTGATTTATTTTCCACTGGAAAAGTATTAGCTATGTCAAACAGCCGCAGGTGACCATAGTAACATTTTACAAAAGACACTGCTGATGTCTACAAGTTTTAGATTTTATGTAGTGCCTTGATGATTTATGTAAAACTACATCTCTTGGGGCTCACTGCTAACCTCCAATATGTAAGCGTACATTGCAAAGGTTCTTAAGGGAAAAAAATCTGCCACTGGGACTTCCCAAGAATGCATAGGAGCGATTTTAAGTAAAGAACACCACTATCAAGTGCACCTGCTTTTCAAACCTTGATTTTACACTTTGGGTCAGATTCTCTTATGCACAAAGAAACTCTCAGTCTGAAAGAGGTGGCAGAGGCAGGGATTCTGTCATGACCACAACTCTCAGGCTGTCCCAGTCATAGAGTAAGGGTATGTCTACACTACGGGATTATTCCGATTTTACAGAAACCGTTTTTTAAAAACAGATTGTATAAAGTCGAGTGCAAGCGGCCACACTAAGCACATTAATTCGGCGGTGTGCATCCACGTACCGAGACTAGTGTCAATTTCCAGAGCATTGCACTGTGGGTAGCTATCCCATAGCTATCCCATAGTTCCCGCAGTCTTCCCCGCCCCATTGGAATTCTGGGTTGAGATCACAATGCCTGATGGAGCAAAAACAGTGTCATAGATTTCATAGAATATTAGGGTTGGAAGGGACCTCAGGAGTTCATCTAGTCCACCCCCCTGCTCAAAGCAGGACCAATCCCCAGACAGATTTTTACCCCAGTTCCCTAAATGTTCCTCTCAACGATTGACCTCACAACCTTGGGTTTAGCAGGCCAATGCTCAAACCACTGAGCTATCCCTCCCCCCATGGGTGATTCTGGGTAAATGTTGTCACTCCGTCCTTCCTCCGTGAAAGCAACGGCAGACAATCATTTCATGCCCTTTTTCTCTGGATTGCCCTGGCAGACGCCATAGGATGGTAACCATGGAGCCCATTTAGCCTTTTTTCACTGTCACCGTATGTGTACTGGATGTTGCTGACACATGCGGTACTGCAGTGCTACACAGCAGCATTCATTTGCCTTTGCAAGGTAGCAGAGACGGTTACCAGCCCTATTGCACCATCTGCTGCTTTGGAAATTGGCGATGACGGTTACCAGTCATATTGTACTGTCTGCTGCTGTCATGGGTGCTCCTGGCTGGCCTCGCTGAGGTCGGCTGGGGGCGCATGGACAAAAATGGGAAATGACTCCTCAGGTCATTCCCTTCTTTATGTTTTGTCTAAAAATAGAGTCAGTCCTGCCTAGAATATGGGGCAAGTCTACTAGAGAAGCAGAGAACACAGCCACTCCAGATCAGAGCCCCGGAGATCCCGCAGAAATGATGGGCTGCATGTCATTCTAGGGGGTGCCCCTGCAACAACCCCACCCGTTGCTTCCCTCCTCCCACACCCCTCCTGGGCTACCGTGGCAGTTATCCCCTCCGTTTGTGTGATGAAGTAATAAAGAATGCAGGAATAAGAAACACTGAAATTTTAGTGAGATAAAATGAGGGGGAGGCAGCCTCCAGCTGCTATGATATTCTAGGCAGGACATCTCCATTACTCATTAAAGGGTGGGAGGGAGAGAGGAGCACAGCCTCCTGCTGCTATGATAGTCCAGAATCTCCATTAGACATTAAAGGGTGAGGGGGAGAGGAGCTCAGCCTCCAGCTGCTATGATGAGGACCGTTACCAGCCCTATTGCACTATCTGCCAGGACTGAATCTCCAGGACACAAAGCTTAAAGAAGGGAATGACCGAGAGTCATTCCCATTTTTGCCCAGGCGCCCCTGGCCGACCTCACCGAGGCCAGCCAGGGGCACTCACGGGATGATGAGGAGGACGGCTATCAGTCATATTGTACCGTCTGCACACCGGGGAGGGGCGGGGAGGGGAGAGGATGCTGCTGTTTAACGCTGCAGCATCTCCGTCTACCAGCAGCATCTAGTAGATATACGATGACATTGAAAAGAGGTGAGAAATGATTTTTTTCCCTTTTCTTTGAGGGAGGGAGGAGGTGTAAATTGACGACATATTACTTGAACCACTAGCGACAATGTTTTTGACCCTTCAGGCATTGGGAGCTCAGCCAAGAATGCAAATACTTTTCGGAGACTGCAGGAACTGTGGGATAGCTCGAGTCCTCAGTCCCCCCTCCCTCCCTCCCTGAGCGTCCATTTGATTCTTTGGCTTTCCGTTACACTTGTCACGCAGCATTGTGTTGAGTCCCTGCTGTGGCCTCTGTCTATCATAGCCTGGAGATTTTTTCAAATGCTTTGGCATTTCGTCTTCTGGAACGGAGCTCTGTTAGAATAGATTTGTCTCCCCATACAGCGATCAGATCCAGTATCTCCCATACGGTCCATGCTGGAGCTCTTTTTGGATTTGGGACTGCATGGCCACCCGTGCTGATCAGCGCTCCATGCTGGGCAAACAGGAAATTAAATTCAAAAAGTTCACAGGGCTTTTCCTGTCTACTGGCCAGTGCATCTGAGTTCAGATTGCTTTCCAGAGCGGTCACAATGGTGCACTGTGGGATACTGTCTGGAGGCCAATACCGTCGAATTGTGGCCACGCTAACCCTAATCCGACATGGCAATACTGATTTCAGCGCTACTCCCCTCGTCAGGAAGGAGTACAGAAATCAGTTTTAAAATCCCTTTATATCAATATGGGCTTTGTTGTGTGACGGGTGCAGAGTTAAATCGGTTTAATGCTGCTAACTTCGGTATAAATGCGTAGTGTAGACCAGGCCTCTGTTAGAACATCATAGGGGCTGTTCTAACTTATGAGAGCAGGCTATGGTTACTATGTGACTACCTGTGATGGGGCATACAGGCCCCCACACTAGCAATAAGGTGGTTAATGAGGGCCCATGGAACCAATTATCCCCGCCCCACTATATTTCCAGATGATATCAAGAGTGGAGAAGACAGTTGAAAGGAGAAGACCCAGCTCAGTTTGGGGCTGCTGAGGGAGCAGATCTTGGTTTCAGCCAAGAGTCTGAAAGAGCTTGCTGCTGGAATGGACCTTCCAATGGATGGGATGACTGGATACGCCCAGGGAGACTGATCAGAAGACTGGTTATATGAACACAAGTCCCGAGTAGAAGGGTAGGGTCCTGCTAAAGATGATTCAGATAACCCTAGGTCTGAGTTCATAGCATTCCTTATTTTTGGACTAATAATCTGGAAGGGGTAGGACTCAAGTCAGAAGGGCCAACGCACCATGGTACCAGTTCCCATGGGGGCGTTGACAACCCACTATCCGATCCCCTGCGACTGGGTAAAGAAGTTCCCTGTTAAGCTACAAAGGGGCACTGCCACTGAGCTCCACTTGAGAACTCTCCTCCAAACAGGCCCTCCGAAAGCAGATTATTCCCCATCTGAGTCCCTCGCTAATTGGGACTGGGAATCTGGCCCTTAGTGCCTGTGCCCTACTAGTGGGCATTTACCATGTTACATTCTACTGAGCTTGAATATTCCATAGTATGCGTGGGAAGTTGAAGTGCAACAATCCAATAGAATCTTCTTTTAATAGACGGATATTCCAATTTCCACAGGAAGAATTTATTTTTAATATCCCTATTTTACACATCATTGGCATAGACTCTGAAATATCTTAGTACTTCAGGAGCCCAGTTTCTTAACTCCTTAGTTCCAGCTATTTGGAAATCCTGATGCTCAGTACAGTACATTTTGTCTGAACTCTTATGGCTGACACACCAATTCCCAGGAGATTTCTGGGTTGTATGTCCCATGATTTTTTAAATGTACTCTCATTAAAAAAATGTGATTTTATTTCTGTAGCACCATGCAAAATTATCATGGCTTTACCTGTACAATCTAGTATGATGCATAAATCAGTGCATGAGACACAATTCATTTTTATGAAAACAAAAGATGTTGAAATAGGATTGAATCGCTGCTACTTGCCACAAAAGCTTTAATTTCTCTCCAATGATCCAAGTATCTTATGTACTTTTGGAGTATCTTCCATAGCTGAGATATCTTTGTTTTAAGTTAATTATGTCTAATCTGCTGCATAATTGATTGTATTTCTTTTGACTGCTCTCGACCTGATTCTCCACTGCCTTGCGTGATATGTATCCATTCACAGATGTGCAAAGGGAATCAAAAGTGTGTTTTAAATGCTACCCACTAAGGATGTTTTTTGAACAGATATAAATGAATACACAACATGTAAGGCAATGGGGAAAAAAGTCGCCTGACTTATTAGAGGATGAGATAAACAGACATGGGGTTTACATTTCCTCTCTCAAGCCCCTGCTATTTTGGCTGTAGTAGACATTCTGTGGAAGTAATGAATTGCAATTAATATGCCTTAACCTGTTGTCTAAAATCCATATATATTAATATTACCTTTCAAACTTTTACCAATTCAATTGTAATGATTGTTTTTGATTTTTTCCCCCATTAGATCCTACAATCCTACAATATTTGCCTGTTCATTTCCAAAACCAAACCTTCAGACTCTGGATCTGCAGTCACACAGTGTTCTGGGGAGCTAAATTTATTTTACACAAAAGAAGTTTTACAAGTGACCTATGTCATTGTAATTTGGTGCTGTCATCTTTACAGGTAATAAGCTGCGGCTGATGAGATGGGAGAAAACCCAGAGAAGCAGTTTTCCCTATAGATTATAACCATAATCAGCAACCTGCAGAAAAATCAACTACAGAGAGCTTCTAAAGAGAAGCATTAAAGACAGAAAACATGCAGCAACCCAAACCTTTTCAAATGCAAATATGAAAGCACATGGATGAGCTGAAAACCACAAACACTACAGAGCAAGCACTGCTGAAACTGGTATTGCATGTCAACCTTTTGAAGTGACCAAGGGTTTTTTGTTTGTTTGCTTTAAAAAAAAAAAAAAAAAGACAGACAGACAGACCTAAGAGCTCTAATTGACTAACGCCTTGGAGACTTAACATGATGCAAAAACAGACATCACAGGAAATTAGGGTGACCAGACAGCAAGTGTGAAAAATCGGGACGGGGTGGGGGGGTAATAGGAACCTATATAAGAAAAAAGACCCAAAAATCGGGACTATCCCTATAAAATTGGGACATCTGGTCACCCTACAGGAAATAAAACAGACATATGCTAAGACATCTAGACAGACCACCTCTGAACAGCTCACACTAAGGCCATCTCCTCCTCAGCTTCATGTAGAGAACTACCCTAGAAAAGTACTGTGATAATATACTACTTCTACACAACAGTTACCATTACCAAAGTGACCATCTGTGTCCTTTGCTGGAGAAGCTGGGGGAATAGAGGTCACCACATACACATTTTCTGAGACTTCCCTCAGATTCAAACATTCTGGACACACATGACCAATAGCCTGCACAAAACCCTATCCATATAGTTAACTGAAACAACTTTAGTAAATGCTGGGAAATACCCTGCTATCTGGGTACTTGTCTGGTTCCCATGGTCATAATATCTGATCATCTCGTAGATATTAATGAATTAAACCTTGCAAAAACTTATCTGATTACCGTCCTTTTACAGTTAAGTGAAGGAAGTTGAGCGCTTAAGTGACTAGCCCAATGTCACACACCTGATATGAATCATTTACATTTCAATTAAAAATTTTAAAAAATAAAAAATCATGAAGTTCAAATGTTTTATTACAAAAGTTTTTCAGGACTTTTTGAATATTTTTAAAAACCAAAACAATTCTGTAAATTTGATACAAATTTGCAACATTTTTCAGCTGACTCAAATCATTTTTCAATGAAAAAATTTTGGCTGTAAAATTTCACTCTGCTCTAACAAGAACACCTTCATCTCCACCTTCAAAGGCACAGGAGCACATTACATTACAAGTACAAATAGCAGCATTCACTATGGGATTTCCTTAGGTCTTCCAGAGCCCCAAGCAAACTTCGTTTACTATGACTTTCCTGGAATTACCCCAAAATATCCTTTCTATTTCTCCTCTTGGAAACCAATGTGGCACTGAGGATTCTGAAAAGTCATGAGATATATACAGGCACAGACCTCAGAGGTGCAAATCTATACCTCTGGGGACCATAATCTGTTAACTGAAATTATTTACATACTGTTAATTGTAAATCCCTTGTATGTTGACACAATAGATTCCATTAAGCCTCCTGAAACTGCGTTTTTGGCAAATCTAATTATTGCCAGAATATACGTTGAATGAATCTGGCAAGGGTCTATGATGATCTTAGGTAAATAAGGCTATAAGGAAAAAAGTAAACAAACAGCACTGAAGTGGATTAACATCTTAATCATGGAATTTGTAATTTAGGATAACTGCTTGCTGTCTCAGCAGCACAGGCGAATTATTAATCACACTAATACGCAGCTCAGACAATACTGAAAATGCAGTTTCAAGTAGCTGGGTTCCAGAACCAGGAAACGGAGGACAAAATTAAAGCTTTGATAATAAATGCATGGCTCAAATGGAGAGAGATAGGTGGTATAGTTCATGACAGGAAGAAATAAGTAAGATTAAAAGGGAAAGTATGTAAAATTGGCCAGACCACCATTTTAAAGCATGATGATGGTTGTGGGCAACACAGAAGAAACATGAGCAAATTATCTATTCCTCAGAAATGTAAACATTGAGATGGATAAGTGGTGTCAGCAAGAAATACCACATGAGGAACGTGTACGTTAGAGGCATGCTCAAAGTAGCATGCATAAACAAAAAAAGTGAGGGAGGGGAGGCTCTGATGGTTAGCTCATGTAAAGTACAGTCCTGAGAACTTTGTGGTTAAGAGTCTGACAGATGAAGACTGAAGGAAAAAGACAAGCCAACTGAAGAAGGTGGTGGTGTGATTAGCTTGTGATGAGACAGAGGATATGGCACTGAACATGGAGGAAGGTAGAGGACTTATAGAGCATACCTCCATGCAAGAAAGAATACAGATATGCAGCTCAGGCAGACAAGGAGTATGATAATGTAATGATGATACAGTAAACATTTTCCACAGCTACAAAAGACTGCATGCATCTTTTTAACTCCAAGTGCACTGGATAATTTATGAAGTGATTCATTTTATCTGGAAAGACACGTACACAACCAAAGATCATTCAGTAGTCGTCATATTTTCTTTCTAGCCAGCTCAGAGTCTATTTGACCAATAGTCATTTGACCAATTAGAAATAATCTGCTTTAGCACCTATAAACCGCCTGCAATCTCAATTATTTCATTCTCTTATGCAAAAGATCTGATGATGATGATCAATGAGATCATTAAATTACGTAAAAACTATATGAACAGCACTCAGTCTTCTTCTAGATATTGATATTTTGATTAGAAAATGCTATTGGCTAGGATGTTATTAAAGAGATTTTTTTATAGGTGATAAAATGTATGCGTGTTTGTAGGCTACAAACTTAGAAACATAGGAATTTACAAACTATAATTTCAGTCAGACCAGAAGCCCATCTAGTTTTACGCCCTGTCTCAAAGAGTGACTAGTATCAAAAGGTTCTGAATAAGGTCCAAGGAATGCATTACTGGACAATTATGCCCATAGGAGATATTTCTTCCCAATCTTTACCAGTTAGCGACTGGTTTATGCCCTTCAGTAGGATGATTTATGTCCTATTATATAGTTTCCATAAGTTTTGGCAAGACAAAATGTATTTCTCAATTCACCATTATAGGCTGATGTAACTCATTTGACGTCAATCTAGTACTGACAACAATGGAGTTACACTGGCTCATAGTATAAGAAGTTAGAGAATTTCTGCAGCTTTCCAACTTCCTTTTTTTACATCATCTTCTGTGGAACAGAATGCCAGTGTTATGTTAATTTTCTCAAATTCTCCTGGATAGCACAATTTTAATTACGTGAGAAATTCTTACAGTGACATCTGTCACCATAGTTTGAGACTTATCTTTGCCAAGTGCTTAAGAATCAGTTTAATCATAAAAACAGGTTACCAAAGGTTATGTAGTTTATGGAGATATTTGTGAATACATATGAGCTGATGTCTGTTGTCACTCTAAGGAGTGCATATTGGGCAAGGCAAATGTTATTCAAAGAGTTCTAACTATTTTTGGTAACCAGGGCTCCAGGCACCAGTGTAGGAAGCTGGTGCTTGGGGCAGCCAATTCAAAGGGGCAGCACTCCATCCAGTATCAGGGCGGCACATCCAGGTCTTCAGTGGGAATTCGGCAGCGGGTCCCTCACTCTTTGAGCTGCTGCTGAATTGCCACTGAAGAGGAAGAGAGGGAGGATCCGCCGCTGAATTGCCGCCGAAGAGGAAGGAGAGGGCATACCCACCACCAAATTGCTGCCGAAGAAATGGCATGATTGAAGTGCCGCCGAAGTGCGGTGGGCACCACTATTTACCTCTTTCCATTACTACCTCTTTGTTTCCTATCTTTTAATCAGTTACCAATCTATGAGAGGGCCATCTCTCTTATCCCATGACAGCTTCCTTTGCCTAAGAGGCTTTGGTGAGAAACCTTATCAAAGGCTTTCTGAAAATCTACACACACTATATCCACTGGATCCCCTTTGTCCACATTTTTGTTGACCCCCTCAAAGAATTCTAGTAGATTAGTGGGCATGATTTCCCTTTACAATAACCATGATGACTCTTCCCCAACAAAACATGTTCATCTATGTGTCTGACAATTTTGTTCTTTACTATAGTTTCAACCAGTCTGCCCGGTACTGAAGTCAGGCCTACCAACCTGTAAATGCTAGGGTCACCTCTGGAGCCCTTTTTAAAAATTAGCATCATATTAGCTATCCTCCAGTCATTTGTTACAGAAGCTGATTTAAAAGGATAGGTTATAGACGACAGTTAGTAGTCCTGCAATTTCACATTTGAACTCCTTGAGAACTCGTGGGTGAATACCATCTGGTCCTGGTGACTTGTTACTGGTTAGTTTATCAATTTGTTCCAAAACCTCCTCTAATGACACCTCAATCTGGGACAGTTCCTCAGATTTGTCACCTAAAAAGAATGGTTCAGGTTTGGGAATCTCTCTCACATCCTTAACCATGAAGACCGATTAAAATAATTCATTTAGTTTCTCCGCAATGGCATTATCGTCCTTCAGTGCTCCTTTAGCATCTCAATCGCCCAGTGGTTCCACTGGTTATTTAGCAGGCTTCTGCTTCTGATGCTTAATTTTTTTTTTTCCGCTATCTCTTTGAGTCTTTGACTAGCTGTTCTTCAAATTCTTGTTTTGGCCTTCCTAATTATATTTTTACACTTCTCTTGCCAGAATTTATGCTCCTTTCTATTTTCCTCATTGGGATTTAACATCCAGTTTTTAAAAGATTAAAAGATGCCTTTTTGCCTCTCACTGCTTCTCTTACTTTGTTGTTTAGCCATGCTGCCTCTTTTTTGGTTTTCTTACTATGTTTTTTTTTTTATTTGGGGTTTCCATGCAACTTGCAGGGATTTTACTTTTGGTGCTGTACCTTTTAATTTCTGAATATATATTTAAATAATATATATATTTATATATTTCTATATATTTGTATATTTGTACAGGGCTTAACTCAGATGGTCCCCAATTTCCAGGGAGACCTCTAGGTGCTGTTATATAACCACAGATTCCATCAAGTCAGTTTTGAGACACGATACAAAGATCGTTTATCACATTTGCTGGCAAGTGCCTTGCTGACCTGCCCAGAGGAGGAAGAGTGACAATGGGGGGGAAGAACTAAGCAGGTAAATAGACAGAAGGAAAGTGGAACAAGGAAACTTGCGTTGAGATGAGAGGACCAATTTAAAAAAATCCTTTATCTTTAAAGAGTCTGTTTAAAAACATTACTCCCAGTATGAATTAAAATATTTGAATACTTCAGGTATACTAATTCAGTAATAGGTGAAGCTGGCAGGGAAACAGAATTTCAGTCTCATGAAAAAACAAGTTTCTGAAGATATTTCCATCCTGAATCATGATTTGGGGAAGGGGTGGGAGATATTTTTCACAAGACTGAGATGCTGCCAACAACCTTTTTGTTTTTCCAAAATGAAATATGCTTCCCAGAATTCCCTGGCATGCTGCCCTGCTCTCCATTATGTGTGAAGGGGTAGACAGGCTGAGTAAGAAGGCAGAGCGTCTGGCATGCTGGCATTCTAACAGCTAGAGATAAAGGGCGGTAGGCAGCCCATGCAGTGAAGCAGCTCAACAGCCTATCTGGAAGGCAGAGGAGTAGGAAGGTGGCCTAGGGGCCTGGAGCAGCGCACCAATCCTGCAGTAGGAAGGAGGAGTTGGCTAGTGGGCAGGAAACCAGGGAGATCAGCCTTTTTCTGTCCAAAGTTTTGATGGAGTCAATGTGTTCTTGTGAAACATTTTAAATCTGTCAAATCAACATTTTCCAACTGAATAAATTGTTGACCATAGCCATAACCTGGGCAAGAAAACTCCTGGATGAAATCCTATTAAGGGGAATGGGAGTTCTACCTTTGACTTCAATGGGGCCAGGACTTCACCCCTGATCCCTTCAGTGCTGGTTGCAGTTATTACGGAGTTAATTAGATGCACTCACACTACTTAGAATAAATAAGATTTATTGGCATACTCTGCATATACACTGTTGTTTGTGTAAAAGACTCCACACAATACTATATTTGATTGGCACTATGTAAACCTATATTATATTAAATCTATGATACAGATACTGAATGGAGAGGAGGTGCGCATTCAGTTCATTTCTAATTTGTAACACATTTTAATGCATCTTCTGCATTAGTTTTACAGATGATGGCACCATTTATCATCATCATCATCATCATCATCATCATGAGCCATATAGCCCATCTGCAGTGTCACTTTTGAAAGGCATCCAGTTCCAAGGAGCAAGATGATTAAACTACTTAATATGATATAGAATACTGACAGTCCAGGATACTTCATGGACTTGGATGAAATATGTATGAGTTTGCTTCTCTGGTATCTCATCATGCTGTTAAACAACATTTACTCCAGTTATTTAGCCCTATTAACATTATCCCCTTCTGGTCTGCTAATTAGACATAAATCTATTAAATCAAAATGCATTTACTGTACTCACTAATGCTTAAACAAGCAGGATCATATTTAAAATTACCATCTTGTTTGAAGAGACCTCTTATAAATTAAAAAATCTGTTTTCAAAATGATGGTAAGATCAGAATTAAAACTAGCTATCTATTCTGAAAGCCGCACTTAATGCTAAGCATATATACTGGACTTCAGCAACCTAGGTCTTAGCTTGTATCCTCCTAATAAGTGTGTGGGTAGGAACAGGATGTAATGGTAGAGATGGAATGGTGTGTTCATCTGCAACTGATCTCTCAAGATTGAAGATCCCTCTAGTCTCTGATGCGTTAGAATACCAGTTTCATGGCCAGCACTGATCTGAGTGAGGAAGACTGTCTTATGCATGCAGCTACTATGGCCAATCATGGGTTGCTGCAAGGCCTCAAGACTCAAGGCCTAGAGGTATGCAGCATACTTTATTCAGCATCACTGCTTCTCAATAGTAGCAATAAGGTCATAATATTACAAGTTTTTGCACATCAATTTTTTTGTTCTATGTTTTCTTGCTCTTGGTTTCTTCCAGTGGTCCAGAGGTTGAAATGGTCCAGACATGGAGGAAGGGCGTCCCTCCAGGCCACTTCAAAGGGAACCACAGAGAGCCCACTCTCCATGTCCATCCCCACAGAGGCTATACAGATTATTTGGGGGACAAGGGCAACCGATAAGTCACCAAAAGCCACTTGTCACCATATATTTGATCCTGTAGATTTCAGCGACACATTAACACTACCCCTCACTTCACACAGTGCAGGACCTCACAGTGCTTTATAAATATGAATTTATTAATCCCTGAGAAAACAGATAATTATTAACTACACTTTAGAGATGAGAAACTGAAGGCAGAAGATGATAAAGGAGTTAGACTAAATGATTTGCTCAAGGTCATACAAAAATCAGACATCCTGCTACTCAGGCTTGCACCTTCATCAAGACCATTCTATTATGGTCTAGAGAAAGTAAAATGTTTACATAGAGTCAATGAGCCTTTTAAAAATAAATGTATATTCATTTGATGGGGGTCACCAAAACAAGTAAAAGCAAAGGCCAACCTCCCCCTCACCCAAACTAACAAAAAAACAAAACAAAAACCCACAACCCAACAAATTCTACTTCCCATCTATCATTAGGCAGAGCTTGTGAAGTATGAGTATGTTGGTTAACTGACCATAATTTACAGCTGAATCAAATCTGCCACACTCCCGATGTCCAGAACATTTTGCCAGCTGAAGTAGGTAAAGCTGTACAACTCCCAGAAGCAGGTGTTTAATAAGAGAGTAGATGATGTCTGCTCTGCCAGATTCTGGGCATCAGGCTTTTCGACCCCTAACCCTCAATTTCCACCGCAACCATTTTAATTACTGATAATTTACTGAAGCTCAGTTGACGCTTAGCCATTTAGATTGCTGGTTCGTGAAATAAAAATCATGATAATTTAGGAGGCCAATAAAATGAAATAATTTGCTTTAAGGAAGGCTGTTCAACTCCCTCCTACCTTCTCACCTCCACACCAGCTTCCCTTTTGAAGGCATCAATTAAAAACAAAAAAAACATAAAAAACACTGATCCAAACTTGCCATAGGTCAATGATTTAGGGTAAACTTTTCTTCTTGAAAACCATTGCATTCCTTTTTTTTAGCCCCAATCCTGCAAGTTCATACACACATGCAGAAATGTATGTACATGAGTAGCCCCACTGAAATCAATAGAACTGCTCAACTGCGTAAAGTTATTGTTGCAGGATCAGTGGTTTAGAGTGTAAGTTTCTCGGGGCAGAGGTGATAGGCATGATTCTGGTCTCTTGCTAGTTCTACACTAGGGTTCCAGTGACTTCCATGGAGTTATTCCAGATTTACACGGATGTGAAAAAACAGAATTAGTCCCAATGGTTGTGCCAACATGAACAGCATAAAGCATGCTGTTGGTGCTTAACAGAGGGAAAACAACGAATTGTTATATATAGATATTTCTTGAATACTTAGAGTTTTATTATTAAGTTAGTTCATGGTACAACCATACATTTCAAACTGCCTTACAAAAAATAGCTGAGTCTGTGATGACAGAGTACTGCAAGAACTACCTGCTGACATATAGACAGCCTTATAGGTAATGCTGGAGAGGAGCCTGTGGTTGTGGTACAGATAGGCACCAATGACATAAGGAAAGTTAGGAGAGAGCTCCTGGAGGAAAAATGTATGCTGCAAGGTAAAAGAGGCAGAACAGCTGCTGGCAGGAAACACCCAGCGAAGAGGGAGCTGCTACGCCATTCCTCCCACAAGGAGGCTCCAATGTTGAGTCTATCCCTTTTCAGTCAGTAGACACAGTAGTATTCATTACATCTCAGGCACACAGGATGGTTGCAGAAGAGAGCTGTTTTCCCCCACATCTGAGGTCCGGTTGACTGGTGCGCACACACACACACACACACACACACACACACACACACACACACACACACACACACTCCTCCCTTAATAAACACCTTCTCCTCAGTATCCGGGATAGCCTGCAGGAATATCTTCCCTTCTCTTTGCCCACAGTAGACTGCTGTCATTTTCTTCTGGTGGCCCTGCTGCAGGAGTGGTTAAAGAACCAGGATTTGAGGAATGTGTGCAGAAGTGAAGTTTCCAGTATAATCTGTGCCCTTTGTATCAATTAGGTTGGACGAACAGAAAGTCAATATGCCTGTCAAGAGAGACTTACAGGTAGGTACACAGGCAACTTGCATTTAGAAGATGACAGTAAAAGCAGCGAGGAGGAGGAGGAGGAGGCGACATTTCCCAGACAATATCACCATAAATAATCTGTGACTTTTAGGTAAAAATTACTGAGGCATGATTTAGACCCAAATCCTACAAGAAAGATGCAAGTATTTAGATAGTTATTGCATCTTAATTATTAGTACAAATGCCGTCTATAGTAATAAATTGCTTGTAATAATATAATTAAGATTTATTTAATAACATGGCTGTTTTACGTTACATCCGCAATATTTATTTTTTAGAATACATGGAAATCAAATATGTAGCTTAATGCATCTTAACTAAATGTCCATTCCAGTATTTTTAGATTACAGTATAATTATTGGCATTTATGGAATGTCTTATTTGTTGGATTTGGTTTCCTGTAGCTTTCCAAATGCCTCCTTGACAAAGACCATGGTGCTACTCTAATTTATTAGTACAAGCATTCTCTATCACAATTTACTTTTTTATTTCTCGACTTTAATAAGAGAGGTCAGTAGTCTAAGCAAAAAAAACAGTTTACTGTCTGATGGATGCTCCTCCGTCAATTTCAAAAGGTAGTGCAGAACATGTCAAGTGGAAAGCAACATATAAAGTTTCACAACAGACACACACACACACACACACACACACACACACACACACCAGTCACCAAACCTCACTAAATAAGGTTCACTGATAATCAAGTCATTACTAAGGTCGAGTCATATTCAATTGAAACCTGAGAGACTATTTCCTAATGAAGCATATGGAGGCTGCACGTCAAAAACCAATACTTAATGAATAGGAAATTTCATGATTTGTTGGCCAACAATGACTTCTCTTTCAAAAGCCATCTGAACTTTGCCTTTAACCTTTCAAGTGTCTGGATTCTTTTAATTAACCAGACACATTGGATCAGTGCACACTGGGGCAAATCCTGACCCTGTCACCATGGTTGCAAAGCTAACATTGATATGGTGCCATTGCATAAGGAAGGCAGAATGCCAGAGGGGCTGTGCAAGGCATGTGAACCCTTGTGCAGTATGGAGCTCTGTAATGCAGCAGAACAGAGGAGGCAAAAGAGTCAGGGTATATGTGGTTTGGGGCATGAGTTGTCAGTCCCTGCACACATTCTCTTGCATTATACCCAGCAGGATAAGGGAGATAAAACTGAAGAGCCTAATGCACTGATTAGACTGAAGCAATCTTTGCAGAGCAGTTCTTAGCCAGAATGGAGGAGATTCCTCCATGTTCATATACCCAACACCTGTGTAGTCTGTGCACTGAGCTCAGAATTTCCCTCACTGTGCCCAAGACTGAGAAACTTCAAAACAAACAAGATTATTCAACAATACTGGGCCACAGATTTCTATGGAGTTAAGCTCTTTACTTTAGCTGAGGAACTCTGTATTTTCATTAAATATAATTTCAGATATAGAAACCTCTGTGGTAAATTAGTGCTTAGTCAAACCTGAAAAGATAAACTGGTTGAGATGTTTTCACATGGCAGAGTTAGGTAAAAAATACATTCCACACATGCAACATGAAACTAATGATATACCTGAGATACATCAATGTTTTCATCTTCTGGACAGATGACAAACTCCCTCGGATTACCACAATTTCAGCAACCATGCTTGTCCATTAAAGTCTCTCTGGAATACTCCCACACTAGCAACCACTGCCCAGACACCACAATCAGCTTCAGTAATGGAACCCTTCACACCACTATACTCAAGAAAACCAGAGATCACCACACCTATCTTCATAGATCCAGTAACCACCCCAAACACAAAGAAATCTGTTATCTACAGCCAGGCATTCAGATACCACAGAATATGCTCAGAGGAGCAAGTCCAGGATATACCCCTTTACACACTCAAAACTGCCCTCATCAAGGACACTTTGCCAAGAAAGTAGATCTCATCATGGAACAGAACTCCCAAATACCCCAACACAACCTGTTTCAATACAGAAATGAAACATCCTCTGACTGCACATCCCTAGTTGTCATCTATCACTCCATGCTGGAACCCATATGGGGTATCAAACAACTACAACGTATACGCAATGTGGACCCTATCCTGAAAGAAATCCCCCATCTCTGCAAGCTCATCATCAGAAGCAAGTTCCCCACAGACCAGGACATACCAGTAATGCAGCACCAGACCCTGCCAAAACACATGCAAAACCTGCAGACATATTGCCACCACTACAATTAAGACCCTCCACAACACACCTTTCAAGATCCCTGGGTCCTATCACAACAGGTGGTGTACCTCATTAAGTGCACTCAATGCCGCATCATCATCTATGTGGGTGAAATCAGAATCACTATGTTCTCAAATGAACGCACATAGGAAAATGACAAAAGACAAAAACATCTTCTCTGTGGGTGAATACTGTTCACAGAGCTATCATTCCATAGCTGATGTATCAGTTTTCATTCTCAAAGGAAACCTGCAGAGAAATACTTTCAAAAGACGAGCCTAGGAGCTTCAATTCCTATCTTTCCTAGATACGAAAAGTCATGATCTTAAAGACACCGGATTTATGGATTATTACAGCAATCACTACAGGGGTGTTACAGCCCACTTTATCTTGAATCGTTCCTTAGAATATGTCCTAACTACTTATGGTAAACTCTCTTTTCATTTTGTACTTAGCTGTGACTCCATGGGTCACAGACTGAAAACTACAGATGTAGGTTATACAAAAATGATTCAGCATCCCTCATTACATTCAGGGTGGAAACAAATAAATAAATAAATTGTACAGTAATTGCTCCCCATCCAGAACTCAGTTTCCATGAACCCTCTAACATTGATCTCATCCACACAAAGCTAATTCTCTAAGAAGCTCATACATAGATTATTTTCTTCTGGGTGTCAGTGAGTGAGCTGACAGGTAATGTCATTTTTGATAGAGTTCCATCTTGTTGCATCATATTGACATCTGCAGGTTCATCAGCAGGTTGGAATCTTCAGCCCTACCTCAGATCTCTGAAAATTGAGCTAACAGTGTAACTGAAGATACAATTTCATGAACTCTCCCTTTTCAGATAAAAATACTGTATGGTGCAGTGTATTAGTTTTAGATATTTTAGACTTAATTTTGTGAGTGTGTGCGAGCATGTTTTAAAAATGGTGTCAATGTTGTGGGCTTCATTCTTCCAGTGGAAAAACCTTTTCAGAAAAATAGGTTTTACGCCATTTCCTTAAGACAGTCAGACTCTGGATTAATGTGATCTCCTCTGCAAGTTAGAGCCCCTTATGTGGAATGCTATGTCTCCAGCTCTCACATACTTTGTCCCAGAGGAGCTCAGCTGTCACAGTTTTAATCCATATACTTCTATGTAGAATACATGAAAACTTGTCGGTAGCAATCCAACAGTTAATACACTAATAGGAGAAGATTAGTTATTGGATCATCAATATGTCATTTGATCTATCTATTGGCCTACTATGTGCTCAAAGAACATCTATTAAAAAAAAAGTCTGATAGCCTTATCACACATGTTATTATAGAAGTCCTTATTAAACAGAGATCACAGTTCACTGTGTCCCTTTGGGGAAAAAAGCTAAATATTCAGACTCTCTTCTGTTGATCTGATAAGACCTAGCAAGGGGTGACTAATTAAATATGTGATTTCTTTAAGTGGTAATTGTCTGACTCCTGATGTAGTAGAGCAATCTATAGTACAGACCATGGAATGAACTCAGAAATAGGCTCACCAAGTCATTTGGAGTGGGTGGGGAAAGCACATAATTCAAGATTCATTACTACTTAATGTTTCAATGTTTAGGCTCTGTCCTAATTAACACTGAAACGGGTGGTGATTGGCGACAAGTTAACTTTCTGAAGCTATACAGATTTCAGTCATCAACATGCATTTACTCCCTCTATTTACCTTTGGTTTTCAGTCTGTATTTACATTGTCAGAGCAACTGGTCCCAGGCAAAATTAGTGTTATCCAGGTTAATGTTATGCATTAGATTTTAAGTCCACTGTAATGTAACACTTCATTACTACCTCTTTCTTCTGTTTAGTTTATGTTCCAGTGTGGATGACCCAATTGGCCATAGCCCAGATTTGTACTCTGTGATCATTATTTTTTCTGTAAAGCTGGGAATGTGATAAAACATTTGGGTAGCAGAGGTCAACGCCATACTGAGAAGGGAGAGCAAGAGAAATGTTTTCAGAAAGAAAAAGTCATCCCAGTCTACCATCCCTGTCTTTTTCAGTTTGGTTCTAATTGACAAACAAGCTTTCTTAAAGTCAGTCTAATAATTCAGCTGAACATTAAAATGCAAAGAATTATTTTAAATCAATTTAATTTTTCCACCATAGATGTGGGTTATTCACCGTCTTCATTTGAGGCTGCTTGGACATACCTAGCCATTGGTTTCCCTGTTGTTTCTAATTAGTTTCACTTTTCAGGCACTGCCTCTAATGCACTAGCACATAATTGCAATCTTTGAGTTGCAAAGATGGAAGGGAATATATAATCCAAACAGAATTCTCATTGAATTTCTGTAAGTCATAGAAATATTTCTGTTCATTTTGGATTTTGTAAAACCTCACTTCTATAAAACTTCATATTAAAATTAAAATATGAATTGAACTGACCAGTGAGTGTCTCTATCCGAACTTTCTGCCTTTTCCAATCAAACCCTCATCCGTTTGTGTTCCAGAAACAAAAGTTAGTTTTCTTGTGTAGTCAAACACATAATACATTTTGTAGTGCTTTACTCACTCTAGTTTTAAATATCCCACATGGAACATCTTTCATCACCTCCCTTCAGAAGCTATTTCACAGTCTAAAAAGGATTTCATTTATGAAGTGTTATGCCTGAGTATCTAGTTTGAGCTTTACAAGACTATGGGACATTTTGATCTTTTTACAGTAGGAACACCACAATACATACACACACACACTCCACTCATCATTTAAAAGAAAAAGGATTTCTGCCAATCAACTAATGCTTTATTCCATTGACATAATAAACCAAGATCTGATCTATTCTTCCTAATTTTGAATTTAATATCTGAGGACATTTTTGTTGGTGCTAGTCTATTCTCAGAAGGTAATATCAACATCTTCACTCTGCTACAGTGATCAATACCATTCTCCGGTCTTGCTGTCAGTACCTCAGTCAGTATCACGTCTTAAACAAGCTAGGGACAAAAGTCATGTTACTCATATTTGCAGACTCCTAATAAATTTGTAATCTCCCCTACTCATGGGAAGAAGAGACTCCCTGCTCCTTTCTCTTTACACCCAATATCAGTGCATCCATGAAAGAGAGAATAAATTTTTCCACAACATCTCCACAAATGAACACTGTAAGATAGACATCATCTTTTGGGATGACAGAATGAAACTTTCATCACCAGGTACACGTAACAACAGTTACATTTTACTCTGCAACTGGCCAGACTTTTGAATTATTATTGCAGCAAGTAGAAATACAGTCAGGTAAGCAGCTACAGAAAAGAGACAGTCAAAGGTTGTAGGAAAATTCCAATAGAAGGAGATGGGAGAAACAGATCAAAAAGAAAAAAAAATCAGAAATAGAATATTCAGCAAAACAATCTTATACAGAATGTAGGCACTGGACATACACCTCCAACAAAAAGGCCAAAAAATAGCTTATCCATTCATATGACAACAGACATGAGAAATGTAGCCTATCAATTATGCACACATAAAAACTGACCTTCTAAAAGCACAATCTACTTACAAAATATTCATTTGTTGATAAGCAATGAAAATGTGAACAGACTGTGTGCTATATGAACTAACTTGCAGGGTTTTTAAGTTTTGCTTTTCCTTGCAGGCAACGTAATTACAAAGGCAGTATATAGAAGAAGCTGAAGCCTTTGAATGTAGCATAAACAATTCCCTTAAATTTTCAGTTACATGGGGTTTAGCCAGCAACTCCCATTTGTGCAACTCCAAAATTTAGAAGCTTGTTTATGCTCCAGCTTCCTCTGTACAGTATCATTGCCTGCAAGGTAAATACAATGCAAAAGAAATCTGAGTTAGTCATAATTCATAATATTATGATTAATAAAAGTAAATTATACAATACTAGAAATGGATGGGTCAGGGCTTTGGCTACAAGGTTATAGAGTTTTTCACTTATAGTAGGTTGCCAACTTAAATGCATCCTGAAATCCAGATAGTAAATCATCATTCGACAACTGCAAGTCTACCTAAAATTAGTTTGATGGCCTCGGTCCAGTTCAAAGATTACAAAGATGAACACCACAGCTAGCACTAGCTACCACCCTTTTGGTAGTCTTGGCAGACAGGCCAAGGATTGGATTGTCATGGATACTTAACTCCCTTGTTTCCACTGGTGGTATGTCAAAAACAGGAATGAAGTGTAATTTTGAGGCCATGTGGAGAAGACAGTGTATGATCACTGACCATGAGAGGGATACCCCATGGATAGAGAACGTCAGTCTCCAAGGTGGTTAAATCAATCCTTCCATCTGCACTTGATTTAAAAATATATTGTATGAATTAACATATAGTATTGTACTGTATGCTCCAAATGGCAATTGCTATTTAACTTCCCTCAACATATTATGCCCTTTGCAAAACTAGATGATTTGCCTGCACATTCCCTCCAGCATTAATCTATGTGTTGAATATGAAATATTGCAGCTGGCAAGTTTAGAAATCCTCTCTCTGAATACTGTCTAGATTCAGGCAATTTCAATCAAAAGGTGTGTAGCCAAATAACACCATACATTTGCTGCCAATGGGGCTGTCCAAAGCTGCCATAAATTGAACATCACTATCCATCATTCTTCTAATCTGTATAGCTTTAGCCCTTAGTGGCAAAGGTTTGATTTGCACATTTACTTAAACACTTTAACAGTTCCTGGTGGCTATGTTATGTCAGGGACACCAAAAATATTGTAAATGGTTTAATAAATGTTGACCCTCCCCCATTAATAATAAGGAGACAAGCACTGTGAGGCACATGGCAGTTCTGTTCCGCGTGGTTATTCCTACATGGATTGAGGGCTGTTTGCATTAATTTGCTATCACCGCACGTCACCCACTAGCCAGCAGTAGATTCATCACCAGCCATACGTAGTGGAGGGTAGAATGGAGAGATAATGCAGAGAAAAGATAAACAGGCCCAATGCCAGGTATTTTAATAAATTTAATATCAATTGTACTTGGGAAAATAATGTCCTCAAATCAGCTCCAAGAGTGGCTTGTTCATTCTGTGGCTCACATTTGTGCTAGTGTCCTATGGGAGGGAGGATGATCTAGTGGGTAGGGCACTAGACTTGGACTCAAAGGATGGGGTTAAGGTTCCCAGCTCAACCACAAACTTCTTATGTAACCATTTGCAAGTCATTTACTCTTTCCTGTGCCTCAGTTAGATTAGCAGAGCATGTACAAACTACCTGACATCCAGTAGCTTACTAATGAATTGACTAATACAGCTATATAGCTAACACTATGCTTGTGCCGTTCAGTATCTCCTGGTTCAGATAGCTCAGTTTTCTGTAGCCTCTGCTTTTTAGATTAATAAAATGCATGTGATTATGCAAGAAAGAAAAAAGATGGATCAAAGCATTATTATAGAATCATAATTTCAATACATCTATTGCCTAGGAGGCTGGTTTATGTTTTTCAAGGAAGCATTATTATGGGCACAAGAGATAACTATTCCACTGCATAGGAAAAAGAGAAAGTATGGCAAAATGTCTTAGCCAGGGGATTGTCAATGATCTCAAACTCAAAATAGAGTTGTAAAAAATGTGGAAACTAAGTCTTGACTTTAGTAAGGCTTTTGATATGGTCTTGCATGACCTTCTCATAAACAAACTAGGGAAAGGCAACCTAGATGGAGCTACTATAAAGGTGAGTACATGACTGGTTGGAAAATCATTCCCAGAGAGTAGTTATCAGTTCACAGTCAAGCTGGAAGGGCATGTCAAGTGGGATCTTGCAAGGATCAGTTCTGGGTCCAATTCTGTTCAATATCTTCATCAATGATTTAGATAATGGCACAGAGAGTACACTTACAAAGTTTGCAGATGATACCAAGCCAGGAGATGTTGCAAGTGCTGTGGAGGTTAGGATTAAAGTTCCCAATGATCTGGACAACCTGGAGAAGTGGTCTCAAATTAACAGGATATAATTCAATAAGAACAAATGCAAAGTACTCCACTTCAGAAGGAAACATCAATTGTGTACATACAAAATGGGAAAAGAAAAGGAAAGAGAAAAAGAGTACTGCAGAAAGGGATCTGGAGGGGTCATACTGTATCACAAGCTCCATATGAGTCATCAGTGTAACAGCATTGCAAAAAAAGTAAACATTCTGGAATGTATTAGCAGGAGTGTTGTATGCAAGACACAAGAAGTACTTCTTCTACTCTACTCCACGCTGATTAGGCCTCAGCTGGAGAACTCTGTCCAATTCTGGGCACCACATTTCAGGAAGGATGTGGACAAATTGGAGAAAGTCCAGTGAAGAGCAACAAAAATGATTAAGGTCAAGAAAACATGACCTGTGAGAGAAGATTGAAAAAACTGGACTTGTTTAGTCTAGAGAAGGGAATACTGAGAGAGGACATGATAACATTTTATTTACTTGAAAACTGTTCTTTCAAGGAAGAAGGAGAAAAATTGTTCCATTTAACCTCTGAGGACAGGACAAGAAGCAATGGGCTTAAATTGCAACAAGGGCAGTTTAGGTTGGACATTAGGAAAAACTTCCTAAATGTCAAAGTGGTTGTGCACTGGAATAAACTGCCTATGGAGGTTGTAGAATCTCCATCATTGGAGATTTTTAAGAGCAGGTTAGACAAACACCTGTCAGGAATGGTCTAGATCAGGGGTCCCTGCCATGGTGCCCCCATGGCATCTATGTGCACCTGCCTACTGGTCATCAGAAAATGCCGCCAAGAAGTGGAAACATCAAGAAGCGCTGCTGTCAAAATGCCACTGATTTTCGGCGGCAATGCCTCTTGATGACGCTACTTCTTGGCAGCATTTCGGCAGCGACGCTTGTCCGGCGGCCACGCTCCCCGGCAGCTAGTCGTCAGGCGCCCGCCACACTGAAAATGTTGGGGACCACTGGTCTAAATAATACATTGTCCTATCTTGAGTGCAAGGGCCTGAACTAGATGGCCTCTCATGGTCCTTCCCAGCTCTAGGATTCTATGTCTAAAACAGCATATATGTGAAATGCTGACAGACTCCAGTTATTGGTGGGACAGGACTGAATGTGGCACTTCTGAAGCTTAGTGTATGAGCCTCTACTGCATAAGCTCAAAGTTACATGGCTCTGAGCCAAGGGTGTAGCAGACTCATTAAACTCTAGCTGGGCTAGGTGTCACTAGAGGGCACCACATAGCCATGTGTTACAGAGACAACATGGTCCAATACACTGAACATAAAAAATAGAAACCAGGGAGGCCAAAGTTTCACTCCAGATTCTGCTAATAACTTGCCACGTTGCCTTTGCCATGTCATGTAACTGCTACGTTAAATGGTAACCAATGAGGTGTCCACACAGGGAAAATGAAAATAATACTATTTCAGTACCAGACAGGGATTTGTGAAGATTAAGTAACGTTTGCAAAATACTTTTAAAATATAAAAAAGTTAAATGCTAAGAGTCAGTAATCTTAATGATCTCAAACAACAGAAGTATTTGACTGCTTAACGCCCATATTCTGGCTAAGGCCTGATCCACACCTAAAACATAGGTTTCCCTAGCAACGTTGCTCAGGGATGTGAGAAATTCACACCCTTGGGAGATGTAGTTAAACTGACCTAAACCTCCTTATAGACACCACAAGACCAACAAAAGAATTATTCCGTCAACCTAGCTACCTCCTCTTGAGGGGGTAGATTTACTACAGCAATTGGAAAAACCCCTTCCATTGAGCTAGTATAGTGTCTACACTACTGCTGTAGTGCTTTTAGTGTAGGTATAGCTTAAGATGGCATCCTTAATTCTCATCTCCTTTCTTTTTTAGATTTTGGACTCTCTGGCCATTTCTTCTGGTAAATACCCTCTACACTTCCATGCACTGCACCAAGGCAAGAGAAAGTTCCCTTGTACATATGGTGTAGACACACATACAAGGGTGAAAGGGGTTGATTCTTTTTTCAGAGCAAGTCATGCTTATGATAAATGTAATCAGTCTTAATGGAGAAGATTCCTCTCTGGACAATGTGAAAAGGTTCTCTTATCTGACAAAACTCTTCTACATATTCCATTTAATGTTTCCTTAAAAGTTTGGTACATATTTTAATACAAGACAGTGGTTTTCCCAAATGATTACTGCATTTCTGAAAGATGTAACACAGTCAAGTTTTCTTTGACTGTAACATTATCCAAGTTGCATGATCAATTGGCCTAACTTTCCAAATCAAAGAACTAGAAAATGGATTTTTATGTCTCTCTAAAGACATTATATGTTGGGTATAAACTTGATTAACTCTAACAGGATTATGTAGATCAAAATAATTTACTCTGCTCAGGAAAAAAACATTTTGATTAAAAAGTTCTCTTTATAACATGCAATACATCTCCTTCAAATATCTGTTTTCACAAGCTGTGACGCACTTTGTGACAAGGTTACAGAGCATATTTTATCTATAATACTTAAGGCTATGATTTTCTCAAATCATACAAACAAAGGAAAGGTAGACCTAGTCAGAACTGCTTCAGAAATCTTTGAGAGCTGAAACCTTGAAACTACTGTAAGCAGTACTGCTGTCTTTCAGATTAGAAGCAAAACCAGGGCCTGTATACTTTTGAGTCACTAAAAGATCCCACTGTAGATTTTGCAAAAGCAGCAGTGTCAACTCCAATGTCCTACCCAATGTCCAGCTTGGGTAATTACATACAGCCTGCCTAAATTCCCCTATTCTTTGTTACCATGTGATCTAATTCCTTCTCGCATCTGATCCCAAATGACTTCATGTTAACCAGATGCTCTATTTTACCCTCGAGATGGCTGAATTTCAGTACTTCAGGGAAGCAAGTATGAAGTGTTATAATAAAGTTATCATGGGACCTTTCAGGTTGAAGGACAGCCTATAAGAGACATTTATTAAATGAGTACACAATAAGTGAAAAAGAGAATGTCTTGACAAAATCCCGTTTAAAATTAGGGCTGGCCAGGAAATAAAAATTCTGTTTTGTGGAAAAAATGAGGTTTCAAAACTTGTTTTCATTCAACATCAGAATAAAACCAAGATCTTTCAAAGTTTTTCTTAAAAAGCAAATCAAAACAAATCTCCTTCCTCCCTCCACCACAGAGTAGCCAATAGCCCAGTGGTTATGACACATACCTGGATGTGAGACACCCAGGTTCAAGTCTGGTCTGATTTGGAGCAGAGATTTGAACCTGGGTCTTTTACACCTGTGGGGAGTGCTCAAAACAGTAGGATATTGACTATTCCAGAGTAGAGTTAGTCAAAAGATTCCCAAACAGTTTTATGTAAAATACATATGATCAATTTCAGTACAAGCCTATAAAAATGTAGAATAAAGTGCTTTAGCCTTAGCCTACTGACATCTTCAGGTTTTCACAGGACTGTTTTTATTACACTCTCAGTATATCATATAACGAACCTTCTACAGTTAAAAAGCAGTTTCTCCATAGCCTTTGCATGATCATTCCTCACTCCAATCACATCCAGAAGTTTGCACTCTCTTTGTTGAAAGTCCATGAGGATTAGAAAAGGATATACTGTCTTGGGCCTTTCCTTGTTTTCAAATAGTCTTCCTTAACATACATTTCAGACAAGCTGCCAGTATATTTCTTCTAAGTTCCTCCAGGACAAATTTATTTTGCCCAACTAATTTCTTCCCTTGTTTTTCTTTTCCATATTATCTTTTAATGCTTTTTTCTGACACTCATCCAAAAAACATGTAGGCCTGTGCTTATCTCTAAATCATATGCTATGTTCCTTTGAAGTGTATTTATCTATCTTATTGAAATGGATGATATAATTGTATCTCTCTCTCTCATTTAAAACAAACAAAACAAAAAGGAATGCCAGAGCTATAAGATGGATATTCTATTTTTTCCCATGTTCCTAAAGAAGGTTTCTTCTATATTCCCAACTTTTGTAATTTTTATATTAAGTAAAAAAATCAAATTGATAAAATGAAATGATTTTGAATGGCACATGTTTTTAATTTAAAGTGGATTTTAGGTATTGGCTCTCTTTTTCCTACAGCTCTGTCCCAGTTATTTTTCAATATTGGATGCTGCTGCTCTGTTGCTTCCAGGAGAACCAGAAATGAAGTCAGAGAAGCATGCTGCTTACCAAGGTCAAAGAAAAACAAAAAACTCTGAGAATTTCTCCACAGGACTTAAGTGTTTAATATCAACAAAGCCAGTCTGCAAGGTTGCTATGAATATATTAGCTAAAACTTAAACAAGACTCCCCCCTCTAGCATTCAAGCTTAAAGCAAGTTGTTTTAGTCATATAAAGCTTAAAAGCTTAGAAATTCATTTAGACATTTTTTAAATGAAACATTTGGAGTTGAAACAGCTTTTTATTTTTAAATCTACTTTTGAAAGAACAATTTTTTTTAATCAAACATTTCATTCAAGCTGAAACAAAAATTATGTTCTGACTTTTCAGTTTGCCAAAAAGCTCAAAAAATTGCATTGGGTAAACCCGGAACAATTCTTTTCCTTCATGATTTTTCAGAATGGTCAGTGGAAGGACCCCAGACGACAGTTCTCTCTCTCCATGAATCCCCATTTCTTCCTCCCCTAGTTTCCCATTACCTTCTCCTATTGCCCCCAACCACCACTAGTGGGAAAGAGCTGCTCCTGAAACTCCTATGTACCTGGTCTTATCAGCAGGCTCCTGGTCTTATCAACAGGCCTGAAACACATAGATAAAGCAGAGAGCTGAGTGCCCCTTATGGGGGATCACCAAGTGATCTCCCCTCATCCATAACCAGTTCCTCACTCTGACTCTGCTTGAAAAGTAGTTCCGTGGAAGCTGTATGAATACTACTTACTATTCATTAGTGAGGAAATCAAGAAAACTCAAAGATGAGGTGGAGGCCACTATCTTTCCAAAAGTGACTAATGATTTTGGGTGTCTAGCCGGAGACATCAAAAAGAGCTCTATTTTCAGAAAGTGTTGAGCGCTTGCTCTCAAAATGAGGCCCCTTTAAGGTGTTTCAAGCTGAAAACCCCAAAACTGAGGCACTCAAAATGTCTAGTCACAGTTGAACCTCTTGACCAGAAGGACCAGAGTGGGGACAAGAATAAACTCCTTGAATCTGCTCTAGTCAAGGAAGACTCAGAATATATCTTTAATATGGATGTATTAACAGGAAAAAGTGAATTCCCTATATCCGTCTACTGACTGGTAAGATTTTTATTATTCTGAGGACAAACCTATGATCTCCCACTGTAAAGCCAATTCAACAGGCTGTTAAAGGTGGGTCTACTGTGGCAAATGCCCAGAAGCACCAATTATATAGGATTTCACATTCTCCAATGTCAAGGGCTTAGTGTAAGAATTGTGAACACTAAATTCTAAAGAAAGCAGCACTCGTTGTATATCCTGATATTCAGGACAGAATTAGAAAATGCAGAATGGTTTCAATTCTAACAATTAAGGAGAGATACTGTAAGATGTGACTTAGTGCCACAAGAGGTCTGAATCAATATAGCTTATGTAGGAATGCACACTAAAATTGCTACAGTGTCTAGGCATCAAAGATTTACAATGACCTCACTGCACGTTAAGTGATGGGGGACATTGTATGCATTGAAGGAAAAGGTGTGCTGCCCTTTATGGGATAGCTAAGCAGAAAGTGACTTTCTGCAGCCGTTTCAGACCAGATTACCACAGTGATGCTGACCAATCCCCGCAGCTGACCAGAAGGGAGCGGGGACTACTTAGGTCCATACCAGTGTAGGAAAAGCCATCTTTTACCTAGACCAGGAGGAGCAGCAGGGAATAGCAGCACAGCAAGCTTTGCTCTCTGAGTTATTCTGCCATGTGATAGCAGCCCAGTGAGAACAGGCAAGAGTCCACCCCCCAGCAGCCCAAGCAGGAATGTTATAGCACAAAGGGAAGAGAAGGGAGTTTCAAAGTCATCAGTGCAGGACCATAGCAGGCATGTTAGAGCAGAAAGGGGAGAGGGTTCCAAACCTAGCACAGAGTGGGTGGAGTGGGGCTTGAGGGGCCATGGGAGACTGAGGGGTGGGATCCTTGCCACATGGACAAGGGGTTGGACCACAGACCAGGGTTGGTGGATCCCAGGGTAGTCTGTCTGCCTGCCAAATGTTACATTAAAAATGTTTAATAGGAAGGAAAGAAAAAGTGTTGTAATGAAATCCATGAGAACCTACACATAAAATATTAAATGTTTGAAATGGGAGAGGATTTATTCGCTTTTCCCTCTCTCTAATCAATGCTGCTAAACCATCCCAAGCAAGAATGACATCTTAAATTTATAAAGCTACTTCTGACAAGCTTTTTCATTGCCTTTGAAATTTAAAAAAAAAAAAAAAAAAAAAGGGCAAGTATTGACACAAACAAAATGACCAGGGGAAGATATACCTGCTCCTTCTACAAGGTCTCTTTGAATTGTGAACTATTTGGGACAGGGACTGTGTTACTGTTCTGTGTTTGCAGAGGACAAAGGGGTCCTGGTCCATGTGCAGGACTCTGGGGCACTGTGGAAACATATAATAAATCCACCCATAATGTGCAACACAGACACACAGGTGAAGTAACCAAATATTCAATTTCAATGAATTAAAGGAACACTTTTGCAAGATAGACTCTCAAAAGTACAACCTTAAATTCAGGCATGTTTCTAAAGTGCTGTCAGCAGGGAGTTAGACTGGAAAAATACCTTTGATGGAAGCAGACCAGGATAGTAAAAATTAAGTACTTTGGAAGAAGGCCAAGCTGTTTGAAAGTTTTTATCCAAGAGAAGATAATAGGCAAGAGAAAAGGGCAAGTATAGAAGGGGAGAAGAATTCAGATCTTTATAATTTCAAGTGATTCCATATTGAATGCTTCTTCTATTCACCAAGGAAAAGATGCAGTATAAAGATGCCCTTGTATTGCTTGTAAAACAAAATTAGGCTATGAAAAAGAAGAAACACCAAATCAATTGAGGATCACTTAGCTGTTTGACACCCAGTTCTACTTTTATTTCTTGCCTAAAAATTGCTTATAAACACAGTCTTGTAAAAAAGTAATTTTTTTTTCAATCCCTTTAAAACCTCTGTATTTCACTGCGACATAGATACTACTGCAACATGTTAAGTTACTGAAGTCTCATAGCTGCAATAAAGAGAGCAGAGCTCAGAGCTGGCTCTAAAATGTGTTAAAAACCTAAAGTAACAGTGAGGTTTGTTTACCCCCCTTCACACACACACACACACAAGTTGCATAGTCACTTTGGACCAGAAGCAAGAATCATAAAATCACAGAAAATCAGGGTTGGAAGGGACCTCAAGAGGTCATCTAGTCCAACCCTTTGCTCAAAGCAGACTTCTCATGTCTGGAGCAGCATAGCGACACTTTGACATCACCATCCCACACATTTTAAAAAACTGTCAGAGTAACTGCTTTGTGACAGAGGATGGCAAATACATTTCCACCAACACCACCCCCCTGCAAAAACAAACACACACACACAAATTTGAGTGAACACTCTCCAAAATTTACTTTTTTATACTAGGGCTGTTGATTAATCACAGTTAACTCACACGATTAAAATTAATCACAAGTAAAAACTTAATCAGTTTTAATCACATTGTTAAAAAATAGAATACCAATTTAAATTTATTAAATATTTTGGATGGTTTTCTACATTTTCAAATATATTGATTTCAGTTACAACACAGAATACAAAGTATATAGTGCTCACTTTCTATTATTATTACAAATATTTGCACCGTAAAAGAAATAGTATTTTTCAATTCACCTCATACAAGTACTGTAATGCATACTCTTTACTGTAAAAGTGCAACTTACAAATGTAGATTTTTTGTTACTTAACTTCATTCAAAAACAAAACAATGTAAAACTTTAGGGCCTACAAGTCCACTCAGTCCTACTTCTTCAGCCAATGATAAGACAAACAAGTTTGCTTACATTTACGGGAGATACTGCTGCTAGCTTCTTATTTACAATATCACCAGAAAGTAACAACAGGCATTTGCACGACACTTTTGTAGCTGGCATTGCAAGGTATTTGTGCGCCAGATATGCTAAACAATTATATGCCCCCTCATGCTTCGGCCACCATTCCAGGCTACATGCTTCCACGCTGATGATGCTCATTAAAAAAATATTGTGTTAATTACATTTTGACAAAACTCCTTGGGGGAGAATACTATGTCTCCTGCTCTGTTTTACCTGCATTCATCCATGTATTTCATATTATAGCAGCCTCGGGTGATGAACCAGCACATTAGTGTTAAGAACATTTTCACTGCAGATTTGACAAAATGCAAAGAAGGTACCAATGTGAGATTTCTGAAGATAGTTACAGCACTCGACCCAAGGCATAAGAATCTGAAGTGCCTTCCAAAATCTGAGAGGGACGAGGTGTGGAGCATGCTTTCACAAGTCTTAAAAGAGCAACACTCTGATGCTGAAACTACAGAACCCGAACCACTCTGGCGGCGTCTGACTCAGATGATGAAAGTGAACATGCGTCGGTCTGCACTGCTTTGGACCGTTATGGAGCAGAACCCATCGTCAGCATGAAGATGAAGAGACATATGACTCTTTAGTGCATGTGGCATGTAATTATCTTGCGACGCTGGCTACAACAGTGCCAACACCTGTACTCACTTTCAGATGACATTGTGAACAAGAAGTGGGCAGCATTATCTCCTGCAAATGTAAACATACTTCTTTGTCTGTGTGACTGGCTGAAGAAGTAGGACTGAGTGGTCTTGTAGGCTCTGAAGTTTTACATTTTTATTTTTGAGTGCAGTTATTTTCTGTACATAATTCTACATCTGTAAGTTCAATTTTCATGATAAAGAGATTGCACTACAGTACTTGTATGAGGTGAACTGAAAAATATTTTTTGCTTTTTACAGTGCAAATATCTGTAATTAAAAATAAATATGAAGCAAGCACTGTACACTTTGTATTCTGTGTTGTAATTGAAATCAATATATTTGAAAATGTAGAAAACATCCAAAATATTCAAACAGATGGTATTCTAATATTAACAGTGTGATTAACCACAATTAATTTTTAATTGCTTGAGAACCATACTTTATATTTATTTTGGTTTGATAGCTGGCCAGAAGATGGATTTCTTATCCCCCTGAAAATTTCATATTTTGATTTTTTTCCCCATCCTGAAATGGGACAGACTCAAAATCTCAATATTTTGCAAACCAAATATCCCAATAAATGTTTGCTTCAGGTCAATTGAGACAATGTTTCAATAATTTTGAAATTCTTTATTTAGATTAACCATTTAAAATTATTAAAATATATATATCATTAGCTTTTATTTCAACATGACAAGTCCTTTTAAACAGGAAAATTGGATTTTATTTTTCTTTTAGAAAATGTCAAAACATGCTGCTTCAACAATTTCAAAACTTTTACTATGAGGTTTTCCCCCCCAAGTTGAGAAATTTTTCAACAAAAATTAAGTCCCAATAAATTGGAATGTTTTTGAAAAATTCTCAGCAATCTATATTCCAGAGCCTGACACACAAACTGGCAAACATATCTGAAACACTGTCCAATCTTCTGGCCCACCCTATCTAGCTGATGGAATGGTGTGGGAGTTGAAATCGGTTGTTTATACTCTGTCTCTAAGCCATATATTCAGCTTTCTCCTTCAGTGCAGGTAAAGACATCATCCAGTTCAATGCACGGTAGTGCACCTGACCATCATCTGGACAAGACAGGCAGGTAAAGGCCATTCTTGGTTCCAATTTACTCCACACAATGTCATTTGGATTTAAAACCTCCAGGAAACTCAGCTTCATTATTTCACATCTCTTCTTCCCCTCTATCCCTTCACCCCATTCTCTTTAGAGTCTGTCAAAATGCCAGTGCCACCTCTCCGCTCTTCAGAAGGCACTTTGCCACTAGATTCTATTAGAAATCTAAACAGCCTTCAAAACCTTCATTAAAGAAAGATACCTTTAGATAGGGATGTGATGCTGTCTAAAAGGGAAGGTGACCATCTACACTAATATGATCGCCACTTTTACAGAAGTGTGAAAAAATTTGTATAAAGTATGCCTTGTGAGTATCATTGGAAAAGTTGCAATCTGCTGAGTATTATTTTGTTATAATGTATCAAGATTTTCCCTGAAGTTATGAAAATGTTGCTATATGTTTAACTCAAACATGCTGAAAGTTCGAGAAAACCAACTGGTTAGCTCTTTGGGAATAATAAAAGGACTGTAAACAAAGGCTTCTGTATCTCATCTTGAAGATACCTCCGAGCACACATACACAGGTGGTACCAGCAAAATTTGCAATTCATATCAAGGACTGTTGGCAAAGAACATACCACATGGAACTGTCTGACCCAGGACAGAGCCAGGATTTTTCCAGCAAAAGGGAAAAGAAAGAGGGAGAACAAAGGCCCCTGGCCACCTCTTTCCTACCCCATCTCTGGAATGGCAAATTCTAACTGGGCAAATTTCAAACAGAAAGGACTGAGGTCCTCAAAACTATTTGGGCAACCCAGAGAAACTTATAGAACACTAGCAGATTTAACATCCCTGCTATCATTTTGACTACATCCTTTGATCCAACTGTAATGTATTTTATTTGCATTGACCTTTTAGTAACTCATTTCTTTTTCTTAATTAATAAATGGTTAGTTAGTTTACCGAAAGATTGGCTCCAGTGTTGTGTTTGTTGTAAGATCTTGAGCATCCATTGACTTGGGAAGTGACTGGCTCCTTGAAGCTGTAAGAATTTACTGTGTGGTGATTTTTTTTAAAAAACCTTTCATCAAAGATTGTCTGCAGGGCCGGCTCCAGGGGTTTTGTCGCCCCAATCAGCCAAAAAAAAGGTGCGATCGCGATCTGCGGCAATTCAGCAGGAGGTCCTTCACTCTGAGCAGGAGTGAGGGACCCTCAGCTGAATTGCCACCCAATACCTGAAAGTGCCGCCTAGCTCCAGAGTGGCCACCCCAAGCACCTGCTTGATAAGCTGGTGCCTGGAGCCGGTCCTGCCTGTCTGGGTGGTAATATAGGCTGAAGCAGAGGCAGATATACAATGAAACACAGTGCCCTAGCATGGGGTCCCCCAACTACATGGGGCCCCAGGGCCAGGCAGCCCAGCACCATCCAGCACCCCCTGTAGGGGGGACCACTGCGAGGGCAGAAGCTGTGGGGTAGAACAGGGAGGGAGCCATTTAAGAGTCGTGCTGAAGAAACTGCATGTGGTGCATTCTCCCAGCCGGTGAGCCGGGCTCCTGCTGCCTCCTAGGGACCCTGCTGCTGGCTGGCGCTGGTGGCTAGGTGAAGCTGGCAGGAGAGGTGCCGGCTGGGGGTGTGCTGTAGGGGTCGGAGGCGTGCTCCCCTGGTGGGGCGACTGTCCACACCTGTCCTGCTGCCTGGCTCCTCTGGATGCTGAGCAGCACAGGTGCAGTCCCTGGTGTGCACTGCTGCTGGCAGCCCCTGGACAAAAGCCAGAAGGGAGCAGCAGGCCAGGGGATCTCAACTCTCACGTGCTGCTGCCGCCATAGCTCCCGTTGGTAGCAAAACAGGATCAGCAGAGGCAGGGACACATCCACCAGCCAGCCAGCCAGGTAAGGTAACCCAGCAGCTGGGACTGGGACTGCCCCAACCCCCGAGCCCCCACACACTGCCCCCTACACACACACACACACCCATCCCACATCCCCCATTCCCCTGCCCTCACTCCTGCACCCCCCCTCACATATCCAGCTGCACCCACACCCCCTGCCCTGACTCCTGAACCCCACATCCCCACCCTGAGCAGCAAATGAGAGTTCCTGCACCTCCCTCAATCCCCACCTGCACCAAACAGAAGCTGCCTCAGATAAGAGCTCCAGACCGAACCCTCTGCCTCAGCCCTGAGCCACCTTCCACACTCTAAGTCCCGGCCAGACCCTGCACCTTAACTCTTTCCCAGACCCCACACTCCGTCCCTGAGCCCCCTCCCACGTTCTAACTCCTGACCATACCCTGCACCGCAATTTTTTTTTTTACTTTTTTTTATAAAGCGCTCTTATCCAAAGCACTTTACAATAGTTAGGTAATGGTACAAACAATATTTGGAAAGATTATTAAGTGCTCTGCTGAGACCCTTAGCAATTTTCAAGTGGTCTGTGAAAAGAAAGTTGGACTACAAAAACAATCAAGGTACCTCACTTTATTTGCATTTACTTCCTATTACTTATAATATAGGAGGAGGATAAAGAAAAAAAAGAATGAAAAAACAGGGTGGGGGAGATAAGAGAGAATGTTCTTTCTCTTGGCTGGTTCCCCGGTGGGGGGTCCAAAAATTAAACTGAGGACAGGGCCCCACTAACTCTAAATCCGTCACTGGGCTGGAGTGTCTAAGGGGATTGTCTGTGGCTCCATGTTAAGTTCATATAGCGATCCAGAACCAGGAGAACACATTTGTTGCTGGTTTGGTTACATCTAATTATATAATATACCACCAGTGTGGGAGTGTCTGCCCAGTTTTGTGACAGTCTGATCTGAGATTGGCCGTCTCAGCTGTGAACCACATCAGATACAGTGACAAGGGACTTCAGTTTCCACATAGCTATGATAGTTAGATATAGCTACACAAAGAAAGTAGATTATATATAGTAAGACACTGGAATTCTAGAAATACAAGAGTTTGAAGCCATACAAGTGTATGGAGAAAAATAAATCCATTAAGTTCTCCCATCACAAGTTCTCATCCTAGCTATCTAGAAGTTGACACGGACTAGCACAAATTCTGTATGACCTAAGCCACACTGAGCATTTTCACTAACATGATAGAATTTCTTAAAGAGATTTTTGGCAGAGCCTCTCTTTACGTTAATCAAATTACACCTTGCCAAATGGCGTATATTGGTATATTAAGATGCAAGTATGGCAGAGCAGAAGAAGCCTGAGATACGAACAACAAAAAAGCAGAAATTAAAGCTAGACAACATTTTTGCAAAAAATTATGTAAAAATTGCAGATTTGGTGACATCAAAACACTTCTCAGATATCCGAAGAAGTGGGTATTCACCCACGGAAGCTCATGCTCCAATATGTCTGTTGGTCTATAAGGTGCCACAGGACTCTTTGCTGCTCTCAGATATGGATTCCTTTAATCCAATATTTTGTTTAGTGAAAAAGTTGAAACGGCCAGTTTTAACATTTTCTGAACTAATTGTGTGTGTGTGTGTGTGTGTGTGTGTGTGTGCGCGCTTGAACCTATTCTTCATTTCAAAATACCATTTAATTTTTTTAAATCAAAAATTAAAATGCTTAGAACAGGGATCGGCAACCTTTGGCACATGGCTTGCCAGGGTAAGCATCTGGGCTCGTTTGTCTACCTGCTGCATCCACAGGTTTGGCCAATCGCGGCTCCCACTGGCAGCGGTTCGCCGCTCCAGGCCAATGGGGGCTGCGGTAAGCAGCACGGGTCGAAGGGTTTGCTGACAGTGCTTACCCGGGCGAGCTGCATATCAAAAGGTTGCCGATCCCTGGCTTAGATAAGCCTGTCAAAATATAGTTTTATAAATATCCTGGTTTGTCTATTAAAGTCCTACCATTCTATCTTCAAGCGGCAAACGAAGAACTGAGATGCTTAACACTTTTCATTACTAAAGATTCCAAAGCATCTCTCTTTACCATAGGAATCTCAAGCCATGGTGTCCTTGTCAAATTAAAATGTTGATTAATGTATTCTGCCAATTGAAATATAAATTCCTTCAGAAATCTCATTTCAGTAAATTTTTCTTTAAATTACTTCAGCTATCACTTTGTTGACAGCTGTTAACCCGTGTACCTTTCACCTGCGAGATGGCTGCATTTTGTTGCTGTAGTGGAGTATGGATCAGCAATCGTTTTCGCATTTGTGTAACAAGTGGTAACACTTGTGACTGGTGTTCCATTCTCCATTCTGAGTATGTTTATTAAGAGAAGGATGCTAGCGTCACTCAGCTGAGCTAAAGAACCAATCCCCAGATTGGGTATTATTCAATCCCTCAAGGCAATCTCTAAATTTGTAAGGTACATTACAAGAGGCTTTTAGTGGATAAGACATTCCCAGTGGCAAACCAGCACAGTAGTTTAAGAACACAACACAAACCATATTGACTAATAAAAGAAGAAAAATCTCTAACAAAACTAAATAAGGACAAACAAAAACACACACACACACACACACGCCCCTTCAAGCAAAGTCTACAGAAGAAGAGATGACCTCGCACCATGCCCTGAAGCTTGAAGGTCAAGTGTGGTAACTGGAATTCAATTTGTGTATTGGTGCAACAGAAGCCAACATCCTACCTTTCCACCCACAGGTGTTCAAAACTATGGATAGTTAACTCAGTGTTTTGACTGATCCCAACTTCTGCAGCCAGATGATGCTGTGGTCAATGTTGACTTATTTAAAAGGACACCCAACGCAGATTTCTAAGTTCACTGTGGTTTTTACAGATATTACATGTTTCAGAGATGTTCCTTACATTTAAAATGGGGAAAACCAATAGAACTGCCAGTATCTCTAAAACTGGAATTTACTTTTTAAGAGATTCTTCATATATAGGAAGCCAGGGCAGCTGTTAGACAATTGCAGTTGTGTAATGTGCATCTAATCAATGCCAAGCTAGCAAGCATTTGTATTTCTATGCCAGCTGAAGCTTTCAATGGTCTTCAAGTATTCTTTATTTACAGTGCATTGCACTTAAGTGATCTAGACATTAAAAAACAAAGTTTCAAAACTTCCATTGTCTTATTGTCTTAATGGATATTACTGTAGGATATAAACAGATGTGGGGAGGTATTAGTGAATCAAAATTCTACAGACAAGCAATGGACTGTGAAAGTAAACGTCTTGCCCCAAGAGAAAAATCCCTGAATACTGTTTTTAAAGTATGTTAAATATTCATCATGCTTCCTTGAAAAGGATATTTACATAAACAGTTTTAGAATTTCAAACACTACATTGCTGGATCTAGGAAGTGGTACCTACTTTCTCAAATGACATTAAATCTAATTGAGGAAAAAGTGAAGCTAAAAGTAAGTACACCAGCAAAATGCTTGTATAAAAGGCTATTGAACAGAACAATTGAAAAAAGCTTTTTTACTTACATAAAGAAGCTACTAAGTCAAATTTTGACTCCAATAGCATTGCCTTTTGTATCTACTGTACACTAAATGGTCTTCTCGTTGTAAATAAACATGTTGGCAGTATGCCAGGTTAAGCTTCAGTTCAGAACATATAAAGATAAAATTATCAGAATCAGGGGTATGCAGATTTAACTATGCTTACCAAAATGGTGACAAAATGTGGGTTTATTCCTTTCTACACTTGCAGCTCAACCAAGTCAGCACCAGTTCAACTGAACCTGTTGACATCCAGTGTTGGCAATAGCTAGTGTTTGTAGTATAGCTAAGGAACATGCATTCAGTTTCCAGGTTTTGGTTCACATATTCGGGCCTATTAACCCTGTCCTGACAGTCCAATCTCTCCCTCAGTAGATGGTCATCCTTTTCTCTCGGCACTGAGTGTGGTTTAGTCCAGTAGGAGTTTAGCATTGATTCTCATTGCCTGGTTGAACTGCTGTACAATCACAAAGAGCTCACTAGTCAGGCTGAGTTGAAACCCAGGTTCACTGAAGTAAGCGTGTCTGGAAATTTTCCATCCAAACAAATTCTCAATTTATAACAAATATGCTAAACCCATTTTAATGCTGTCATTTTATGGACCGGATGGCACTCAAGCAGCCAGCCCAACTTAAACCCATATCAGATTATTACAAGATTAAAAGGCTCACTTCATATTATTATGGCAAAGGTAGTAGAAATCTTTTTCTTTTATATTTGTTTTTAATGTTTAAGAATTAATCTGATATCTTAAAGATATAAAACATATGGAGACATTATGCCTATCATGTTAAATGAAATTGAACACCAATTGTGTCATTACAGTATTACAATTTAGAGTGGATAGATGAAGTACTTCAAACACAAACCTGTGTAGAATTTGGCAGTCTGAATTCACAGGAATTCATATAAACTCATCCCTTGTTGTCTTTTCCCTGTTCTTAAATTCTATGAGTTTTATTTCACTTTCAGATTCAGGAGAACTGAAGCTAACTGAAGCTCAGTTCATATTACATAGATGCACTGTAATACTATATGAAGTAACAATTTTTTTAAAGATTTCATACAAGACTCAAAAGCCAACTGACTAAATCAAATCTTGAGATGAATTTGGGCAGATTGACAAGTGGGAGGAAAGAGTCAGTCACTTTGAATCAGTTCTGTGCAACAGTGATTAGGGAAAATTAAATGGATCTTCTATGTATCTGAAGAGGACAACCCCAATTTCGTGCACAGCCAGAAGATCCAACCTCTATGCGAACTGGGGCTAGGGAAAGGAAACAAACTCCCCTCTATCAATACCTAAATCCACCACCTGCCAAAATACTGATATATTAACATCTATATAGCCACATGAGTTGGGGAACCATCTTGACACTGCTATCACATTCATCAACTGACTTGCTATGACAGCAGTCAACTGGTCTATGGAGGCAATCAGAGCTACAGAAATATTTCTGGCCCCTACATGGGAAAAAAAATTCCAAAGATGGGCAAATGTGTTATCTCACCGTTCTTCTGCTCCTTCTAGCCATAGCCCATCTGTCCTCAGAATTGTGAAACTTTATTGCAGGCAAAGAAGAAAATATTTTTTCCCTTGTAACCAAAGGTCATTACTTGGACTCAGGTGGATAATCAATTATTTTAAAAAAAAAGATTTTTTTATTTAACTCAGATTTTTTTGATAAAATGCTTTTTGAGGGGAAAAAAACCCTCTAAAGATAGTTTTAATTAGGATACATTAAAACTATCTTTAGATAGGTTTCTGGGGAAATTAGATTCACTTAACATTGTTTCACTTAAAGTTGCATTTTTCAGGAACATAACTACAACATTAAGTGAGAAGTTACTGTATGTATTAAGATTGTAACAACCAACAAGAATGCACTTTTATGTAGTAATCCATGATTAAATGGAGTCTTCCTGACCAGTGATTTAAATCATGATTTAAATCAAATCCACTCTGCCTGGCCTAGTAATAATAAGAAAAATAGCCACAAATAATGCCAGGGTACAAGATACGTCATTGCTGAAATAATAATACAGCCCTGTTTCTCCTTATACTAGTCACTTTGAATCACAACTCACAGTCAACCTGTGGAATTCGTTGCCAGGGATGTTGTAACTGCCAAAACTGTAACTGGATTAAAAAAAACAGAATTAGATACATTTATGGAGAATAGGTCCCATCAATGGCTATTAGTAGAGCCCTACCAAATTCATGGCCATGAAAAACGCGTCACGGACAGTCTCCACCCTTTCCCCCACCCGGCCGTGAAATCTGGTGGCTTGTGTGCTTTTACCCTATACTATACAGATTTCACAGGAGAGATCAGCATTTCTCAAATTTGAGGTCCTGACTCAAAAGGGAGTTGGAGGGGGTCACAAGGTTATTTGGGGATGGGTCACAGCATTGTCATCCTTACTTCTGCACTGCTTTCAAAGCTGGGCAGCCAGAAAGCGGCGGCTATTAGCTGGGTGCCCAGCACTGAAGGCAATGCCACACCAGCAGAAGCACAGAAGGGTGGCAATACCACACCATGCCACCCTTACTTCTGCATTGTGGTCTTCAGAGCTGGCAGGCCAGAGAGTGGCGGTTGCTGATTGAGGGCCCAGCTCTTCAGGCAGAAGCACAGAAGTAAGGGTGGGAATACCATCCCCCTCACCATAAATTTCTGACAGCCCCCTTCCCCAACTCCTTTTTGGGACAGGACCCTTACAATTACAATACCATGAAATTTCATATTTAAGAGAGCTCAAATAATGAAATTTACCAAAATGGACCGTGAATTTGGTAGGGCCCCAGTATTAGCCAAGATGGTCAGGGATGCTACCCCATTCTTTGGATGTCACTAGGCCTCTGACTGCCAGCTGCTGGAACTGCAAGATGGGATGGATCACTTGATTGCCCAGTTCTGTTCATTCCCTTTGACGCATCTGACATTGTCTACAGTCGGAAGACAGGACACTGCGCTAGATGGACCATTGGGCTGACCCAGTATGGCCGTTCTTATGTAAGTGACATTATGTCTTATCATATTGTTGCCCCTTTGTGACCCAAGTGGCTAGTCAAAGTCTGGAGTCCTGGATATGTTCCAGGTGAAAGCAGAAATTGATGGACACTGATATTTTCTTTGATGTAATCTTTTTTATTTACAAGGAACGTATAAAGTTGTGTATCTCAAACAGGAGGAATGAAGAACAAAAAAAGAGCAGTTTCTATGCTAAAGAGGCTTTGGGCTGTAAGTTAACACCAGACCCAACAGCTCTCTCATCTAGCAATTACAGGCTGTTTGGCTTTCTTGCCTCAGCCTACCTCTGTTTTGTCTATTCTAAATTTCTGTGTGTCATGATACTGGTCAGAACAATAACCAGTGGAACATACCACACACAGTGTTCAGATGGACAATAGATATATCTAAACTACAACTGAAAATCCACAGCTGGCCGGTGGGAGGGGACTCAGGTTCGCAGGGCTTGGGCTAAGGGACTGTTTAATAACAGTGTAGACTTTCAGGCTCAGGCTGGGACCCTCCCACCTTGCAGGGTTCTAAAGCCAAGGCTCTAGCCTGAGCCTGAATGTCTATACTGTGAGTAAACAGTCCTTTAGCCTGAGCCCCATGAGCCCGAGCCAACTGCCTGGGCCAGCTGTGGGTGTTTATTTTAAAAGGTAGACATACCCTAAAAGGCCTCGTTAGAGGTGTGGCCCATTAAGTGTTTCTTTCAACTATCCTAAGCAAAGGGTGTGTTCATATCCAATCTCAAAGAGGTTTGTGATCCAAGCAGTCACCAGTACCTCTCAGCAGAACATTAACATTTCTTTAGAGTGCTGGTTGGCCATCCAGAGGGCCATATTGACAGTGATCGAAGTGCTGGTTCACTATTACATCTTCCCTCTGCATGCATACCCAGCAATGCCATTCGGTGGGCATTTATATAAAAGATGTTCCATTTCAAGATATTCCGCATCTTTTGGTAAAATCTCCTTATTTTTGCAGCCAATTGTGCCCTTGTTGGCAGCCTCGGAAGTGAGATAAAAGAATTGAATGGGTCACAGAGACTGAATTCTGCCCTCCAGCCAACTGGCATTCTCTACAGTAGTGGTTTGAAAAACACTGCTCGATTGCGGCATGTAAGGCGCTGAGTCACCCTGTTCTGGTCAGCACCGCCGATCGAGATGTTAAAAGTCCTGTTGGTGGTGCTGCCCAGCTAAGGCAGGCTAGGGCCTACCTTTTCCAATACCGTGCTATGACCCAGAAGCGGGCCATAGCTGGTTTGGGTTCTAGTCAGGGGGGTCATGGGGCTCTGCGTGCTGCCTCTGCTCCAAGCACTGGCTCCGTACAACCATTGCCCGGCAATCGGCCAATGGGAATGGGGTGTGTGTCTGGGGCTTGCGGCATGCCTCTACCTAGAAGCCAGACCTGCTGCTGGCTGCTTCCGGGGTGCTGCACAGTTCGTGTGCACCCCAGCTGTGCCCCTGACTGGGAGTTGTCAGAGGTAAGTCCGCACCCAATCCCCTATCCCAGCCCTGAGCTGCCCTGAAACCTGGAACCCCTTCCTGCACCCCAAACCCCTCATCCATGGCCCCACTCCAGAACCTGCACCCCCAGCCCAGAGCCCTGACCCCCGCCCACACTGCAATCCCTTGCCCCAGCTCCGAGACCCCAACCCAGAACCCCTTCTGCACCCCAAACCCCTCATTCATGGCCCCACTCCAGAGCCTGCACCCCCAGCCCAGAGCCCTGACTCCTCCCACACCCCAACTCCCTGCCCCAGCCCAGAGCCCACCCAACACCCTGACCCCTCATTCCTGTCCCTGCCCCACAGCCCTCACTCCAACTCTCTGCCCCAGCCCTGACCTCCTCCCACACCCAAACCCCTCATCTCCAGCTCCATTGGGTAATGGGCATGAACAATACTCTTCAACTGGGTCTCCCCCCCAAAAAAGTTTGAAAACCACTGCTCTAGAGATGGCAGGATATTGTGGGGAAGCTGCACTGCTGCAGTTCATGGTGTCCCTGTTCAGTAACGAACAGGAGATTTCACTCTCTCGGTACTGAGCTTTCAGTCCTTTGTCAGTACTTTCTGTAATTTGCACAGTGTGGAATCAGAAACTCAGTCTGTTGATTTCGCTTCCTTAGACAATCCAAGGACAATCAATCATAGATTCCCCTGCTCCACCTTTCTCTTCTTCAGATATTCCTGCTTCCTCAGAGACAACAGCACTTAGTAGGAACTGTTTCTTTGATGAATGTTGCTGCTTGAGTGCTCTCACACAGTGGTGCACTGCATTTTTATAGTCAATAGAGGAAACTATTAAAATACAGAATGTCTTGAAGTTTAGCATGGTAGATTAAAGGATCAACTCTTCCCCAATGCAGGGGAAATTTATACTAACCCCAATTAGCAATAATTGAAGCTAACAATGTAAATCCCATGTATTGACGGGAAAATACACCTCTAGATTACCACAGTATTGCAGAAATTCTAGTGAAGGGGTATTCCTTTCAACATCCCATCCCATTCACTTCAACTATGATTGGCTATAAACAGTGCTATGTAGTAGGAAAAAAAGGGAAAGAAGGGGTGACTCTAGCTAAAAACCGTCCCTTTCTTTCCTAAGGGAAGAGAAATATCTTTTCCCACAAGTACTTAATGCTGCAGCTTGCTTTTACTTCCAGTTAAAGAGTTCAATCAAAACTAATTCAAGTCATATTAACATATTGCTGCAAAATCAATCCTGGCCTATTAAAGTATTAGAATAATATCAACATAAAAATAGATTCTGTGTAGCCAGTAACAATGATGGGCAATTTCATTTTAATTAAATGTCCGTGTGAAAAACTCTCAAATTTTTATCACATTAACTGTTCAGACCACAGGGATTGGGGAAGCTAAACAGCTGTTTTAATGCCATTCTCATGAAAGGAGTGTCAACTTCTTGGCTTTTGATTGGGTTTTACTCCTTTTAGCACTAAAAATACCAAGGTTAATTCTTCTCACACTGTGTAGTACTGTCGGTGTTGTGTATTATTAACATGGAAAGCTCATCAAAATGACTGCTTGCAAAAATATTCTCTATAGCCTAATTTCAGCTATGCTCTCCGAAGGAGACAGAGATATAGAGCTGGGTGGCATCAGCATACTGGAAGCAGTTCAGTACATAGCTCCTCACTAAGCCTTTTAACAGCCTTAGTTACGCTTTGTTGGGTTCTTCTCCATCATCCCCCTCTCACAGCACCCAGCAACCGCCTGATACCAGCCTTGAGGAAAATCAAAGACTGGATTAAGCAAGCAATCTACAAATTAAATCTTGACCTTCACCATAGTACAGATGACATTTTAAAAGCCTTTTTTCTTCAAACATTGCCAGATCATAATTCAGTTTTGATGGCAGCATTCTGCCATCAGCTCTCTAACCATCTTTCCTTTCACAAAACAAGAGTACATCATCATAACATGTGAGAACAAAACTACAGAACGTAGATCCAAAGAGTCATTCACTTAATACCAGAGGACAAAAACTAATTAGACTGTTTACTTAAAAAAAAAAAAAATCAAATCACTGATGGAGTGGTCACAGAGTCAGATTCCAGGGTCAGAAAGGACCATTGCAATCATCTCGTCTGACCTCCTGTACAACACAGGCCACAGAATTTACCCAAAATAATTCCTAGGGCATATCTTTTAGAAAAACAACCACTCTTGATTTAAAAATTGCAAGAGATGGAAAATCCACCACAATCCTTTGTAAATTGTTGCAATGGTTCATTATTCTCATTGTGAAAAATTTACACCTTATTTCCATTCTGAATGTATCCCCTATCTTACAAGTATAGCTACATTCTTTGTTCCTAAATGAATAAGTTTACATTTAGCTGTTTAAAACACATTTGCTTGTCCTCAGTTTAGCAAGGATCCAGATCACTCTGAATCAGTGTCCTCTCCTCTTTACTACTTATCGCTTACCCATTTTTTGTTTCTTTTTTTATATCTGTAAACTTTATCAGTGATGTTTTTCTTCCAGGTCAGTGATAAAAATATTAAACTGCATAGGGCCAAGAACCAAACCCTGTAGGACCCTGCTAGAAACACATCATCTTGGTTTAAGTTCCTCATTTACAATCATATTTTGAGGCCAATAAGTTAGCCTGCTTTTAATCCATTTGATGTGTGCCATATTAATTTCTGATGTTGGGTGTTTTAATCAAAGCATCATGTGATACCAAGTCAAACGCCTTACAGAAGTCTAAGAATATTACATCAACACTATTTCCTTTATCAACCAACCAATCTCATTAAAACAAACAAACAAGTTTAGTTTGAGAGGATCAATTTTCATCAAATCCATTTTAATTGGACAAATTAAGTATATTAACCACTTTAGTTCTTTATTTATTGAATCCCATATTAGCTACTCCATTACTTTGCTTAGGATCTGTGTCAGGCTAACAGGACTCTAATTACTGAGTTATATCTACCCTTTTTTAGATATTGACACAACATTAGCTTTTTTCCAGTCTTCTGGAACTTCACCAATGTTCCAAGACTTACTGAAAACCAACATTAACAGTCTAATGAGCTCCTCAGCCAACTCTTAAAACTCTTGGATGGCAGCTATTTGGACCTAGTAATTTAAAAATATCTAACTTTAGTAGTTGCTACTGAGATACTAGTGGAATGGAAAAAGTGTTATATTATATAAGACTGCATAATCTGTTTCGCCAAATACAGAAATAATTAATAATTTTTCCTTTTCTGATTAATTCTGCAATTTCTGTCTAGTAATGGACCTATATCATTGCTGGCATTCTTTTTGTTCCTGGTATACTTCAAAAAAACTCATTCTTATTGTCCTTATCTACATCCAGCAGAGTTTTCTCTGCTTTTGTTTGGTTGCTTCCCTTATCCATTTTCTACAGTTCCTACCTTCTTATTTATATTTATTACCATCAAAACTTCCTCATTTTTCAATATGATTTCTTTACAGATAGATACTTTATATCATCTGTCTTCAGTTACCCTTTTTCCTTCAAAACCCTCCAGAAAACAGATTACATTAACCTCCAAGTGTTTATCATAAAACTAGATCCTTTACCCTGCCAGGAGAAGTATAACAACCTCAAAGCACAGGAATCAATGTTCAATCCATGAAACAGGAGTAATATCTAACTCTCCAATCCCTAATCCTAACCTTTGAGACTGTGATTGGTAGCACACATTGGAGCTACAACCCCATGAGGTAAGACCATACCTGCATGCTGAATATACCCTCTGAATTCACATATTAACAGTGGCAAGAAAGTGAACAAAGAAAGAAAGGAATTACAATCAGAACATGAAAACAAAGTTAAGATTTTCAGAAACAAGTGCCTAAAGTCAGTCTTTTAATAAGTGACCTGAATTTCAATTTTGCACCCAATAGCTCCAAGTGAGACTAAGGTGAACGGATGGATTCTTAATAGTTTTGAAAATGAGGCCACTTCTTTTAAATACCTAGCTATGAGGTTAGGAGCCTAACTTTGGATACTCATTTTAGAAGTCTTGGTCCAAGTCTCTTTCAGGATAACACTAAAAACAAACCATTCACCTATGAAATGAGATGTATTATACTGACATCCCAGTGATTTAGTGGGACTGGCTCTGAGGATAAGAGAGGATGTAAACCCACATGTTAAAGAAAGCATTAGCTTTGAAAAGCATTTTTCAAAAGGCACGATTAGGTACCTAAGTCCTGTTGGAAGCTGGGCAACTAAGTATCTTTGAAAAGGTTTCACATTGCATAGCTAAGTTTATTAAGGTATTTGTTTTGTTTTAAATGAAAAAAAAACATAACTTGATACTTTATAATGTTAAAATCCCCACTTGTGTACATAATAATTAAGCCATCTTTTTAATATACATCAGTACCTATCAGCTCCAAGAAAAAACAGTACTGAATTTATTGTGGATCTCAAGGCAGACTCTCTACTGCTAGTGCAGTTCTTGAGCATATACCGACTATTTGCATTGTTAACGTTAATTATTTATCAAAGTAATGGAAATATTTTATCATTAATAATTAAATCATCATTAGTTTTTCCATGGATTGGAGGATAATAGCCTTAATTTCTGTTCAGCAAGGGTTGGTTTCTGCAAAATGCAGAAAAAAAATCTTTGGGGATTAAAAGACTCTTTATCTTAAGAGAAATAAAACTGTTTAAAACAAAGGCTGATGTAACAAAACCAAGTTCAATGCAAAATCTACATAAAGAATCATTGCAGTGAAGCGTGCATGAAAACATCTTAGGCCCTAATCCTGCAAAAATACACAAATTTTGAATTTTACCTGAATGAGAAATTCCAGAGACTTTAATCATCTGAATAATTGCATTCAAAATTGAGCATGTGAATAAGCCCTTGCAGGACCCACCCATTAGAGAAGATAATAATGGCTCTGCCAGGTTTTTTTTTTTAAATATCTTCTGATGTTTATTAATATGTGAAACACTTCTATCAGACTGGATTCTGTATCCATTGTTCTAAAGGCTTCTTTCCTCTCATTATGGTAATATTTATACCCACGGAAGTCACTGAAAAAGAGATACAAAGGAATGTGCCTTGTACAATGGAATATAGTACTTTTATTTAAAATGCAGAGAGCCATTCTCCAGTAATCAGCTGTACCGTTTTGAAATAAAGGCCATCATTCCTCTTTTGAAACAAACCTGTTATTTGGCAATACACTGCTTAGAACTAGTAAAGTACGATGAATGATGAACATGTTTTAAGAAGATTTTTAAAAAATGTTTTCCTGATCTAATTAATATAAAATCTTTCTGAACATAACATTATATCTGAAGGCAAGAAAAATAAATATATTCTAGGAAGGGCTGATAGTGCTACATATTAAGGTTGCCCAACATTTCCTACTATAAGACTCTTCTCAGTTGCTTATAACTTTGCCAAAAACTTTAAGCACTGGGGCTGGTATATTCCATGACAGATGTTACCTCAGACTTAAAGGGGGGGGGTGGAGGAGGGAGGAAATCAGCAAATGTGGGTCAGCCTTTTTCAAAAATGGGCTTGGGGAAAATAGGCTATGTGCAGATCTAAAATACTATGGCCTGTGATGGGTTGGGTCACAAAAACTCTCTTCGGAACTGCCACTTGATGTGCTGGGACTACCTCTGAGCCCATTTGCCCTGGCAGCTTGGGACTTCAGTACCTTGCCTAGCTGTGCCAGACATGCAACCTGCTGCAAACACCGATTCAAGTCTGAACCACGTCCCCCAAAAGCTGCAGGTTAAACTGAAAACAGCTTTAAGTAGTATTCCTGTCTCCAATACCCAGATACCCAGTTCCCAATGGGATCGAAACCCCAAATAAATCCATTTTACTCTGCATAAAGCTTATACGGGGTAAACTCAAACTGTTCGCTCTCTGTAATACTGTCAGAGAGATATGTACAGCTCTTTTCTCTCCCAGGAATTAATTGCTTTCTCTGGGTTAATTAATAAGTAAAAAATGATTTTATTAAATATAAAAAGCAGAATTTAAGTGGTTACAACTAAAAACAGACAGAACAAAGTAAGTTACCATGCAAAATAAAACAAAACACGGAAGTCTAAGCCTAATATAGTAAGGAACTAAATGCAGGTAAATCTCACCTTCAGAGATGTTCCAATAAGCTTCTTTTACAGACTAGTATCCGAAGAAGTGGGTATTTACCCATGAAAGTTCATGCTCCAATACGTTTGTTAGTCTATAAGGTGCCACAGGTCTCTTTGCTGCTTTTACAGACTAGACTTCCTTCTAGTCTGGGTCCAGCAAACACTCACACCCCTGTTATTACTGTCCTTTGTTCCAGTTTCTTTCAGACATCCCTCTGAGGTGGAGAGGCTATCTTTTGTGCCAGCTGCCGACCAAACGGGGGAGTTTCCAGGGACATATATAGTCTCTCTTTTGTAGGTGAAAACCCCTCTCTCCTCGTATGCAGAATCACAGCTACAAGATGGAGTTTTGGAATCATATGGGCAAGTCACATGTCCACGCATGATACAGTTTTTTACAGGCTGACACCGTTGTATACATGTTAGTTTGAATGTTCCCAGGAAATCTCAGATGTGGATTGATGTCTTTCAATGTTCATTGTTAGTTAAGTACTCCTAATTACTTGAATAAACCCTTCACGCTATGTTGATCAAATCTGTCTTATGTGCTTCCTACAGCAAAGACTTTAAATACAAGCATAGAGCCAACACTCATAACTTCAGATATAAAAATACATGCATACAAATAGGAAGAATACATTCAGAACATAACCTTTGCAAAGATGTTACATGGCATATGTATCATAACTGGAATATGCTTTATGTCATATTTACATTCATACTGTCATAAAAGGATAGTTAAGAGTTAATGGAACAGAACTACTTCATATCTCTTTTGCCTGTAAAGGGTTAACAAGATCAGTGAACCAGGCTGTCACCTGACCAGAGGACCAATCAGGGGACAGGATACTTTCAAATCTTGAGGGAGGGAAGTTTGTGTGTGTGCTGTTAGATTTTAGTTGTTCACTCTGGGGGCTCAGAGGGACCAGACGTGCAACCAGGTTTCTCTCCAATCTCTCTGATACAGGCTCTTATAAGTTCAGAATAGTGAGTACTAGGTAGATAAAGCGAGTTAGGCTTATGTTTGTTTTCTTTATTTGCAAATGTGTATTTGGCTGAAAGGAGTTCAAATTGGTATTTTGCTGAAAAGATTTTAATTTGTATTTGTATACTTAGGCTGGGAGGGTATTCCCAGTGTCTATAGCTGAAAGACCCTGTACTTATTCCATTTTTTAAATTTACAAAGATAATTTTTACTGTTTTTTCTTTCTTTAACTAAAAGTTTCTTGTTTAAGAACCTAATTGTTTTTTTATGCTGGTGAGACCCCAGGGGACTGAGTCTGAATTCACCAGTGAATTGGTGGGGAGAAAGGAGGGAAGGGGGAGAGAAAGGTTAATTTTCTCTCTCTGTGTTAGGATTACTTTCTCTCTCAGGGAGAGTCTGGGAGGGGGAAAGAGAAGGAGGGGGAAAGGTGAATTTTCCTCTCTGTTTTAAGATTCAAGGAGTTTGAATCACAGTAATCTTCCAGGGTAACCCAGGGAGGGGAAGCCTGGGAGAGGCAACAGTGAGGGAAAGGGTTTACTTTCCTTGTGTTAAGATCCAGAGGGTCTGGGTCTTGGGGGTCCCCAGGCAAGGTTTTGGGGGGACCAGAGTGTACCAGGCACTGGAATTCCTGGTTGGTGGCAGCACTAGAGGTTCTAAGCTGGTAATTGAGCTTAGAGGAATTCATGCTGGTACCCCATCTTTTGGACGCTAAGGTTCAGAGTGGGGAATTATACCATGACAAGCATATTTCTATAAAGCATTATGGGGTGCAATGTCACATGGCCAACTTTTATTTGAACGGCTCTAGCACTCCCATGCTTTGGGGCTTGAACTTTGGCCTTTGTGTCAGAGATGCCCTTTTTTCCTTAATTCGGAGCTTTCTTTCCTGCCCTTCTGAAATATGGCCAAGTTATAAGCCTTTTGGGGAGTGGGGGGGAAATCACAGCTTGCACATGCCCAATACAAAATGTATTAGATTTAAATAACCAAATTCCAAAATTCCATCCACAACAAGCATGCTCCATCCTCTCAGTTCCTAGTGCTAAGCAGACTGTGCATGTGCCATCTCCCACAGAGCAAATGGGTATTCTCCACCCCTAAAAAGAGATATAGAGGTGAAGATGGACTTTCCCAGTCAGACTTACTCCAGGATAGGGTGTGCCCAGGCACTTAAACTAAGAACAGAGAGCCTGTCACTCCTAAGCATTAACCGATCCTCCTGGTGTGTAGAGGGAAGTGGTCACACTCAAATGCAGAGAGGACAAAAACTGGATCGGGTGGGGGGAGGAGGGGGAGGATATGTAGGTTTCTGCAAGGAGTCTGGTGAGATGTGGACTGGAGTATGCATGGAAGGAATGGGACTGGTTGGGCAAGGAAACTGGAGGGAAGGGGAGGCTAAGATTAGAAGTCAGTTAAGAGGAACTGGGAAGGGGAGGAGAGCTGGGGGGGGGTTCATGGGGAGAACACTAATATCAGATGATGAGCTGGAGGTAGGCGGGGAAGACTGGGATTGGCTTGACAAAGAGACTAGAACTAAGTGAATGTAAGAAGAGACATCCGACGAGGAGCTAGGATGTAGAGAAAACTGGATGGGCAAAGAGACTGGGACAAGGAGTAAGTGAAAGGATATAGGGGTCACTGAGTTTGAATGAGGAGCTCAGGGATGGAGAGAGAGAGAGAGAGAGAGAGATCAGATGGTGAGTCAAAATGGGGGAAAACTAGAACAGCAAAAAGCCTATACATCACTTATGGCTTACTTCAGTGGTCTAAGAGGTACTGAGGGGGTGCACAGGCCCACTGATCTTCTGCACAGGGGGTTGATTTCACCCCTCTTTGCATTACTAGGATTTCAGGGCTAGATCCTGTGGGACATCAACCACCACAAACAAAAAGTCAACAGGCACAGACTGCATAGCTCCTCACAAGACCTGTTCAGCATCTCAGAAGATCAGATCTCAATCCTTATTTTAATCCATTATGTTTTAATCCAACTGTTTTAGAGCTGGGCCCAAAACAAAATCTTGAATACAAACATGGTGATCTTTGGAGAAGTTCAGATCTCTCCCTTCTCTCTCTCATATAAAGAAATATAAAATCTTAATACCTCCAAAGTTTTGGATAGTCCAGGATCATATTCCAACTTTGTAGTGTAGGCCCATTTCTGCTCTATATAAAATCCCAGTTTAAGGGATTTTAGTCATCTTCTCAATAAAATACTTCCTAAAACTATTTTACAACCAGCTCAAGGGGCTTTATTTAGCTAGTTAGTTTTCACTCCTACTGCAAACACTTCAGCACATATTAACAATCTTATCTGCCAGCACCACCTGAGAGGCGTGAATTTGTCAGTTGCACATTTTCTCATGTCACCAGCAGCCATCTGCACCTAAAGGCACTAAAGAGACAATGGGCCTAATCGTACAAGGTGCTGAGCACCCTCGTCGCCCACTGCACAATGAAGGCACTCACTACCTTGCAGCATCCTGCCGCACATGTGTATCACTCAGGATCAAAGCTTTCCACAATTATATATGTAATCTTTCCCCAGCCCATGATAGGAATAGCTAAAATTCCTGTGGTAAATAGCTTCCTGTTACCTTGTGAAATGCCAAGCACCTTATTATTACTATTGATTATTATTGGAGCATCTAGGAACTCCAGCCAAGGATTTAATTATGTAAGGCACTGTACAAAACTACTAACTAAAAAGACAAGCTCTGCCCCAAAGGGCTTAGAATCACAGTGTTACAGAGAGGTAAGTGGTGGACAAGAAAATGCGTGACCCTGGACAAGTCCCTGAGCCTCTCTGTGTCTCAGATCCCAGCCTGTAAAATGTAGATAGTAGTTCAGTGATGTTGTGAGGATTCAACAGCGTGCGGCATTCACACACTATGGTAATAGGAGCCATATAAAAGTACCTAAAACAGATAGGGTGCTCAGCATGATACAGGAGAAGACCCTTGATGTTGAGCCCCATCAGCTATATATTAAATGCCACAAGCTAAGAAATCATTAGAAAATTAGAGCTACTGACAACTAAATTATTTAGTAGCAATTTTCCACCCTTATGCCTTGAAGAACTATTCAAAAAGCTCTTAGCCTTGCAGAAAGATTCTAATTGACTGTGTTATGATGTGCTGGAAGACTAGTTAGTTACTAATAGCTTCATTTTACTTCTTTGCATAACAAGAGTTATGGAAGAGTTATTATTGAAGCCTTCTTTTGAATAATTAGTGAGGACTATAGAAAAACAGCAATAATTAATTTGGTTCACTGGATACTTGAAACTAGTTACTTTAAAATTGTTCCAAGTAAATGAAATATCCTAATATCAAAAAAGCCTGAAAAATAGTTACTCTCTAGTAACACTGACAATAGACTCAGTCTTTAAAATAAGCTCAGAGAAGTGTTTCCCTAAGAAGCTACGTAAATACAAAGCTGAAGAAATACCAAAGTTTTCAAAAACTTTAAAATGTTTCAGATTTTTAATGTTTGAGAAATTTCAAATATTTTTTCAAATAATTAAAATTATGGAAAACGATCTCCTTTTCCAAGTGTGCATAATTACCAGCACTGTATTGTTACAGATTTACATGAGAATCATCTTGTGAATTATATCTCAGGGTTCATCAAAGAATCAAAGTCATTTCTTCATGGACTGCACCGATCATTAAACTTCGAATTAAAAAGAAACTGCACTTGGATTTTCTGAACACATTCACAGCAATGGAAACTTTATGAATTAGTGACAGGTCAGCTAAATTGGATTTAATACTGTGTTACTTCATTTGGGAGTCAAAATTGCAAGGAACTAGAGCCTTTAGAATGCTGCTAATGACAAGAATTGTTGCCAGTTTCATTGGTATATTGATTTAATTCTGTCTCTCAAGTGTTTTGACTGCCTTAAATATCGTTAAAACACTACATGCACAAATAGATGAGAATGTGCTTGTGTGTGGAGCGGCGGGCTACTTTCTGCCTTGTGTTCCATTTTATGTAATAGAGATCTTGCTCACCAGGAGCATGGGCAATTGAAAACAAAATGCACACAAGGAGCCTGACTCTCTATTAACCTGCACCTTGTGTAGTCATCTGCCCCAGTGAAAAGTGCAAACCATCACCAAATGAGAATGATAAACCATTTTGCATTGGTGTAAATAGCTACAGAAGGTGCAAGGCCCAAAAGTCAGTTAAAGGCAAACCCACCTACCCAAAAAACCAAACAAACATTCTAATCTATCCCCTTTAGGGGAAGAAGGAAAAAAAAACCAACAGAATAAATGGATGGACCTTGCAGCATGCACAGATGCCGAAGTCAACAAAATAAGGATCTCTTGTGCAAGCAGTGGATATTCCAATATCAATGTCCAATCTGTGAAGAGATCCTGCTTCCTACAGCTCCACATTTCTCTCTGGGAGCTGTTAATCTGAGTGCCACAGTGGAGCCTCAACTGTCAGAATTTTGACACAGGCAGAGGGATCCTGAGTATGTACACTGGCTGTTGGCTCATACCACCACATCTTTACAGCTATTGTTACCTGTGCTACCTAAATTAAAGCTAGCATAAAGTATGCCTCCCCTATTCTAAGGTAACCACAGTCAAATCCATTTTGGCCCAAGTTCAGCATGTCACTTAAGCATTTGCTTGTGCCCCACTGAAGTCCAGTGCTTCAGCTTTACTGAATCAGAGTCACAGATCTTTAATTAAAATGTATTGTACCCATGTCAAATAGTACATGTACTTTAATATAATATCCAGCCTACAATAGGACCAAACCACCAGCAAACTACAAAACCATGAGTCCTCAATTCCCAATGACTTGGAAGTGAGTTAAGAGGGCTCAGCACCATGCAGGAATGAGTCCAGGAACTTTTCTGTAGAAAGAAACAAGGTTGCTCAATATGCTATTCCAATTTATAGATACAAAGCATTTCCCCATCTTTCAAGGTTGAAAGAAAAACTAAAGTTGTTTATTTCTCATTTAGCCCAGAATGGTGAAATACAATCCCACTGAATGCCTGTAGACTTTCCTGGTAACAGGATGATGCCCAAAGTGAATATTTCAATTTATAGATTTCTGTCCTTCTGGTTCTCCATGGAGAAACAGTCCTTGTTTGTTTTTGCAGAATGCAACAGTTTATTTCCACTTCTGAGGCATTTTCACAAATAATTTTATTTCATCAAAGTATGCTGCTTTGGTATCTGGGTCCACATTTTAATAGGAAGCATAAAATAAGTATTCAGAAATCATTTGATTCTCCTGTTGTGGCACCACACTCATTTATGGAAATAAGTCCTCACAAGTGCTGTAGTTTTCTAGGCTGTAATATTTTCCTCTTCTATCTGCTGTTCATCTCTCCTTTGTAATTACGAGTCAATTTTTTATGGAAATGAAACATTTGTCTAGTAATAGGATTTATTTTTCTTTTGGTTTTGAATTACTTGCATTTTTCCCTGTGCATAGGTTCCTTTCCTAATTATAAAAAAGGAACAAAATAAAGCAAGATATCAAAAAGTGGTCAAGTGTAATTAAAGAGCTCCACATCAAAATTTTGAAATCACAGAGCCCTTAAGTTACATTTGTTCAGTTTTGCAAGCAATGAGATTTAATTAGATTCCACAAATAGATTAATATTATTACAATTAACTTGGTGTCAAAAGTGAAAGTTAGCAGAACAATTATTTCTTTAACAAAGTTGTTATATGAATGCAAACTTATTTTCTTTTAAAATGAAAGATGATTGGCAAAAAAAGTTCGATTTTGACATCTCCTCCTTTCTGTCTTTCATGTGAAAGACAGATCTGAAAATACTATTTAATACCACTCATAATTATGTGTCTTTACTTGCTGGGTAAAAATAAAATTCCATAGTCTCAAAGCACACTGTAGGTTATGCTATCTGAGAACAGAAAAATGTTTTGTTTACACAGGGCCGGCTCCAGCCATTTTGCCACCCCAAGCACAGCGGCACGCCACGGGTGGGGGGGGGGGCGCTCTGCCGCTCGCCGGTCCTGCGGCTCCAGTGGACCTCCCGCAGGCGTCCCTGCGGAGGTTCCGCTGGTCCCACGGCTCCAGTGAACCTACGCGGGACCAGCGGACCCTCCGCAGGGACGCCTGCGGGAGGTCCAACGGAGCCATCTGCCGCCCTCCCGGCAACCGGCAGGGCGCTCCCCGCGGCATGCCGCCCCAAGCACACGCTTGGCACGCTGTGGCCTGGAGACGGCCCTGTGTTTACGTGACCTATAGCTCACATTTATTTGTAAGATATGTTAACTGAAAGGTAAGATAGTACAAATTTCCTTGGAGTTCTTTTAATCTCAATCCTCATTAAAATACAAATATTTTAATCTAGGGGTTGGCGCCTAGAATGAATCCTTCTCTTTTGCCATCTCAGAACAGGGAGGGCCTTAAATGCAGCTCAACCCACACTGCTTCTATCACATGCATAAACACCAACGGGTGCTGATGGAGGCAGAATGAGGACAGCCAACTCTGCACTTATGCATTGGGGCAGCTCTCACCTCTCCTTTTAAATTGCTGCAACATTTAGCCTGGAAATGCAGAACAAGTCAAAGGAGTATGAAATTATAAAGGGCAAACTTGCCCACATCATAGTAGTGCATGTTTCAGGGACAGCTCTGCCATTACCGCCTAGTGGTGATAACAGCAACTGCAATGTGTCCTGGAAATGGAATCACTTTGCTCCTGAACTCCATGAAGATCCACCCACTCCAGCCTAGAGCCTCTTTAACCAATCATTGTACAGATGGCTAGGTCTTAGCTCATACCCACCAAATACCATAGGCAGTATCTTAATATTCAGTATCTAAGACAATGCAGTTTATTATCAACATTTTAAAATCTACAGGTTTGTGAGAAATATTGCCTCCTTTCAAAAGCAATATGCTGGATCTCACCAAAACAGGACAAGGATTCACAACAATAAAGCTAAACGCCTACATGAGCATGACAGCTGAACAGTTTCGCAGATGCTGCATGAGAAGAATAGAAGAGCAATTAAGAACACAAATTCCGGAATAAAAGTGCAATTATGTCTACAATGGTAGATCTTAAAATTAGCTAAGTGAAGTCCTGACTCTTAGCTTTAGTTTTGTTTAAAAAACAAAATCTCATTTTTGCAAAGGTGTCTTTTCTGACACATTGGGCCCAACTCACAAGAACAGAGCACCCTTCATCTTCCACTGATTTAAATGGGAAGGTAAAGATGTGAAGCCCTCCACACAAGAGGCACTCAAGACATTGCAGTATTAGGTTCTGAATGTCTACCATACTGTATGTTCTGATGTGAAAAAACACCAATAGTAGTTCATTGTGCATTTTTAATGAAAAATCCATATTAGAAATTCCTACGAGGAGCTAGCTGAAGTAGACAACTTTAAAAATTTTGTTATAGGGTTTCCAAGATTCTCACTTTTTGTCTCAGCACAACTGATGAAAAGCAAAAGAGCAAAGACACTATTGGGGTCCATGCATAAAGCAGAGGATCTGATTCCAGAGCTGGGGCCAGAGGCAAAATTTTCTTAACCTCAGTGACTATCCTCATTTTTATGACTTGTACAGCACTGCACATATTACTGGATTGTAAAAAAAAAATCTGATCTATGTGCATGAAATTCAACAGTGTAAAATCAGGAGATATATGCTAAAGTAACACACCCAGAGACAAGTTTCACAAATCCTCCCCTCCCCTTGTTTTTAATCAAAATTCACAACAATATTTATTGACAACTTTCAGCCAGCTCTAGTTTTATGTTGTTGTTTAAAAAAAAAACAACAGTCTCTGTGGGTTTGTAACAGTCCAGTTTATCACAAAGCCAAAGTAAAACTCAACTGGATATGAAAAATGTGAGTTTTGTTGGTTTTTGAAGCAAAACTGTGAACTAAGGCAAGTTACTGAACCGTTTTGCTGACTCTGACTTGAGTTAAATTTGGAGTAGGTAAGGAAACCTGATGAGTTTCAAACTGTATCAGGAACCATAATAAAAGTTTCACTTAGCGCTGATTGAAGTCTGTCTCTGACTGTTATCCTTTTCCATAATTATAAGTCTGGGGGAAAAATCATTCTCAAAATGGAGAACAAAAATTACCTAACAATATTCACTAAAGGTCAACAGTTTTTAACAATGGTGTCATTGCCACTGGGCATCTATGCAGGCAGTGAGACAAAGCAGTTTAAAAGGAAGGAAAAACTCTGAAGAAAAGTAGAAAGTGCCAAGCAGTTGCTAATACACCTCAGCAGTAATCCATTAAAAATGCACATGGCAGCTTTAGAGTGGATCAATAGGTAAGTAACAGAGGAATGAGAAAGTATTTTGGGGGGAAAAACCATTAGTTAAGCTGGATGGTTCAAACAAGAGTTTGACAATGTTGACAGGCAACCTAGCTATTGCAGGTCTGGGGAGAAAAGTTACTCAACTCTGGCAGCTCCAGTCCCTATAGTGACACTAGTAATCTGTGCTAGAGAAATGCAAAATGTCACTAGTGTGAACAATGTGCAGGCAATTAAATTGAATAGGAATAATCTTAAATTAGGTTCCCAGCAAGTGAAAAGACCTGATTTGAACCACTCTGATGCCTGTTTTTCACTGGTGTAACTCTACACAAGCCATTTGTGATCTATCCAGTTTTAGGGGCAGTTGGAATCAGGCCCACAGAGTGCTTTTATTTGGGGTAAAAGAGCAGCTACTGTTTAATCTTGTAAAGCTTCAATCAAATTTTTTGCTGTATAAGCCTCACTTTATATTACAATGGCAGATTGGATAGAATTCTAATGTGTTTAATGCCTGACCGTCAGAATAAATGAGTTTTAAAAAACTTAAGGCACATTCCTTTGTATGCCATTTATATCATGCAACAGCAGCACTCAGGGAAAACAGCTCTTGCTCCTATTCAAAATCTCACTTCCTATGCTAAACTCGATTTGATATTTTATTTAGCTGTGACACTGAGTACCTTTCCCAGACCTGAACAAGAGCTCTGTGTAGCTCAAAAGATTGTCTCTCTCATCAACAGCAGGTGGACCATTAAAATGTATTACCTAACCCAGCTTCTCTCTCTAAAGCATGGCAGTGAAATTAGAATCAAACTAGGCCTTAGTATGTTCAGTAATTATCACCAACTCTGACCAAAAAACCATCTGAAAATATGATGTGGAAACACATGCTCAAAGAAACTATCCCAATACTTGTCATCACTTCAAATATTTCCTAAAGATGATTAAGTCTAAGAGTTCCCTCCCTCACATAATTGAGAAAGCCTAAAGGCTGGGAAGTTAGAAATCTAGTTGTCACTTATCAAAGCCTGACTTTGATCTTTATATAACTGCTTGAAATATTTCTGAAATAGCTTACTAATATCAGAGAGATGTGTCAATCTCTCCCCTGTGGTGGGTCTAGCAACATTATTGCAGATTTGATGCTGAAACTCAGCAGCTGAGCGTAAGAATCTCCTTTTTGTTTTCCCCTCTAATACAAATGGTGACACAATGTGATAACAATTACTTTTATATAATGGAAGGGAAAAAGCAACCTTGCACTCACAGCAATTTATCTTGGTAGATAGACTGTAGCTGGTATATGGTCACAGAAGGATTTTTACTGGTAAAAAGTGGCTTGGGAAGATAAAAACATTTATTAGTTTTTTGCTTGCTTCTAGCATTATATTGTCTCATTCTGTTAATTAATGTTGTAGAGGAGAAAGTGAAAAATGCTATCTCCACTGTACCTGGGCTCTGTAGCATTACACTCCAGTACATCTTATTGAAGTTGGGTGGCCAGGACCTAAAACCTAAGGTTAGATACGGTAAGTTATTAACTAGGGTAACCATTGAAGTAAAAAAGCAAACCAACCAATCACCATACCAATGACAATAATGTGTATATAAGGAGTAAGCAGAAAAGGATTAAATAATTTTGGAATCAGTACTGCAAGATAATTATTTATGTACATTTTTATTAACAAATTATATACCTATTTAGTCCCAGACCCTGCAGTTAAACACAGGCAAACCCCTGCACTGAGTCCCCGATAAGCATAGGGTTAGCCTCTGCACTCATGAAGTAGGAGCTAGGTTTGGTTCTGTAAGCAGGCCTCAGCACAATCTGGAGGGTTTGGGGTTTTTTTTGGTATATTAAACCAACAAGCATTATCTTTATGATGATTTGGTGATAGAAGTTCATTTGTAGCTAATATACTCATGTTCAATAAAGTCAGAAGGATACAGTTATGCATTTTTAAAAACAGATACATTCATTAAAATTTAGGACTTTTACCTACAGCTGTGACAACATAGCAATAAAAATCCAGGCTTCTATGCAGAGAGACCTATATGTATCTATTCTCCCCCTTCCCCCATCCTTGACTTGTCTGAGCACAGTAGGAACTGTCCCCTCCCAGAAGCATGGATCCAAAGAGTTTTACTTACTCAAGTGAGGCAATAACATCAAATTCTAATTGGCTAATACTTCAAGGGCATTCCCAGAATGCCATCTTGTAGAAGCAAGATGCTAAAAAGCTCTTTAGGCTCTTGTGTGTGTGTCTATTACAGTAGCTAGTAAGACAGTGAGCACTTGCAGGTAGTTAACATTTCAGTACCATTTTTTGGCTATGCCATTTGCTTGTAGAAAGTATTATAACTTCAGGCTGTCAGAAACAGACTGCTTCTCATATCATTTAAACTCCAATGGCATCACTGTGAAATTTACACTGGTATCAGAAGAAAACCAGATGCTAGATACAATACTGCCAAGCTCTTCTGGTGAATTGACATAAGTAATGATATCTCATAGTAATAAATACAGTGACAAGCTTTGTTAATAAGCTTTTAAAAAAAAAAAAAAACACCCTACAAAAAGCAGTATTTCCAGATATGAAGTAAAGTAAGCCTCAAACTTTGTGGAAATCTTTGTCTGAGCACATCAATGCAAACATAGAAAGTCAAACCATGTAATCTTTGACAAAGCAATCAATAGCCTTGAACAAGCTTTTAAAATTATTTCCAATTTATATTATAGCTCATCTACTACAGTGATCTTTCTCATAAAGAATAGAAATCCCAGAGTGATTCTACATCCAGGAATTTCATATTTACATAAACAGGTATATAAAATGGTAATGCTCTGGCCATTGCCCCTAACGGTTTTATGGAAGTTACCTGTCTGTAAGGTGTAGAGAGAGAGAGAGAGAGAATTTCCACCAGTTCCTAATTTTGGGGATCTCAGGATTACTGGTAGGTTCTCTGTGCCTGAAGTCAGAAACCCTCAAGCAATGTTACTGCTGCATTTTCAAGTGGCATAAATTAAAAAAACAGAACCATTCATAAATCTCTGTATGGGGAAAGTTGAATGTAATAATATAACATCAGGGATATACTTGATGCTGTAGGGCCATGTTGTCAGGAAGTTCAACAAACTTTAGCACCATTAGAGCCCTAACCCAGTAATGCCTGCCTGCATATACAGTACACATCACAATGCCTTTTATTGTAAAATGCCTTATAAATATTAACTAGTGAACTATCACAGTGCCCAGTTAGGTATTCTCATCCTCATTTTACTGTTGTGGAGCTAAGAGACAGACGTTCGGTGTCATAGCCTCGATAACTGTACAAGAGTTCACTTTCAGGTGCAGGTCCAGGCTTCAATTCTTGGCTGCCACTCACATATGCAGTCCACTAGATCCTTCTTACTTTAGAATGAGCAGAGCTCCTAGGAGTAATTATTCTCTCTCCAAAGGATCAATTGGAAAACAAAGGCATGTAACGTTAAACACTTAAATCCATATATAGGCAACTTCAACAAGTGACCTGATTTTCAAGTATGCACTTCAAACATTCTTCCACAGAAGTCAGTTGAACTTCTGTTAGCTTCAAGTCCCAAATACAGATTCAGTTATTTAATGATATGCACCCAGATATGAAAAGTGTCCACGCCAGCAAATCTTACAAAGCCTCCAGAAAATCTAAGACTACGTATTTAAAATAAAAGCTGTTATTTAGTATATTTATTTGTGTGCTATATTCTGCATTATACATGGAGACGGATCCTTAGCTAGTGTAAGATGGCAGAGCTCCACCCAATCCATACAATTATGTCAATTTACATGAGCTGAGAACCTACTCATTGTCTTTCAAACAGAAAGGGATCCAAACTTCGCAGAAATGCAGGGAAGGGAAGGAAGGGCTTCAAATGCAGGTTTGACTCACCACGTGTCGTAGGTTTCATAATGATTGCTCTACGAATAGGGTGACCAGATAACAAGTGTGAAAAATTGAGACAGGGGGTCGGGGGTAATAGGAGATTATATAAGAAAAAGCCCCCAATATTGGGACTGTCCCTATAAAATTGGGACATCTACAAATCACTACACACAGAACAAAGTCTTGTGGCCAGTTAGATAAGAGTATGTGTTCAAACTTTAAGATGTAATTTATACCCTTATATCTACACACACAGTAGGTGAGAGCAGTCTGACTTCTGAGTAGATATGGCTATCTACATGAACACCTGTACTTCATTCAGTCATTTTCAGCAAGCTTTCACTTTCAGTGCTGCAGCAATTGATATTTAAGCTGGGGATGTGCAGGAAAGAGAGAAATCAGCTTGTAGTCAAAGTGTTGCTTTCATCTCAGTCAATCCTTCATTCATTAGATACTAGAGCAGATTTTTTTTGACAAAAAAAATTAAGTGTTTGAAACAGAAAGTTTCAGAAAAAAAAGAAGACTTCATTATTTTATGTTTTCCAGTTTTCTCATTCCAACAAAAACAATCAATTTCATTTGGTTTCCGCCCCCTCGGTGACAGAACGGAAAAAGAAAAGGGCGGGGCTGCAGCAGAGGAATAAAAGAAAAACTGAAAATGTTTTGATTTAGAAACACTTCACAGAGTTTGCATTTTCTATTTTTCAAAATGACTGCTATATAGTAGCCTCCAAATAATGCTTTTCATTAATTTTCTCTGCATGATAAAATGAAGGAATGAAGCCATTTCAAGAGACCTTAATCACTCTAACAGCTAGATATTATATTAATATCAGAAGGCTTATGCCTTTTGAAAAGTGAAAGTTCTGTGTGTGCATAGTGTGGAATTAAGTCACTTCCCATTTACTGATGTTTTGACATTAATTGCCAGTGATCAAATATAGAACTGCTAAGGAACAAATAACCAATTTTACTATTGCATGCAACAGTAACATTGATGTACCTTTTCCTCATCTCCTACCCAATGAATATATTTATGGGCAATTTCTTGCCTAAAGCCTGATAAATAGAAGTGGTGGCCTCATCTGACCTTCATTTCCCCTATTAGATTCCTCATACTCAGTGTGACCAGTTCAGAAGAAATTACTTTAGTTTTAAATTATTACCCTGAGACAGGTGCTTGAAATCCAATGAAAGTGACTGATGTCCTTTAGGTGATCTTTTATGAGAGGGTCAAATTTCATTCCTGAGATTGTTCTATAATGAATAAGTGTTCCAAACTTCAAGATGCTAGTTTAACAGGAACACACAAATTATTTGTTAGTCAGTGAGTGGCATTTTATTGATGTTTGTATTAAAGACTCTACCATCTGAAATTTTCAGTTATAAAGATTGTGGAGATAAAAGCTTACAAGGCTTTGCCATACACTTTCTAATCTTTAGGATAAAGTTGAGCTTTGGGCAAACTTCTAGTAGTTTCTCCAAGATGGTTCAGTTTCCTTGAGTCCCTTGGTTCTCATGGTTGCCCATCCCCAATCACACACAGGGGACCAGTTTTTGACAGTTGCTGCCAAATGGCCAGGCTCTCAACAGAGGTAAATCTGTACAGTCCCATTTACCTTAGAAACACACCAGTTTACACCAACTGAATATCAAGTGAACAAATCTCACATTCACGTGTGCATATGGACACTTTGGGACAGATTCTCGTCTCACTTATCCCACCAAAAATTAGTAGCAACTCCACTGAACTCAATTCAATCACACCAGTGTAAATTAAATCAGAATTAGCACATTAAAAATAAACAGAACTGTCTATTTCTAGGAGCAAAATGGAGTAAAGGTGCAATTTAGACAGCTGCTTCAGGGCTGGGAGCAGGGAGGAGGCGGAGAAGGTTAGGTCCACTGTATGTTGTATGGGTAGGACAACAGGAATCTTCCTAAAACTTTTTACACACACCTTTTTATACCACATCTGCTCTTGTGGGAATTAAGGGCCAGATTTTCAAAGGTATTTAGGTGCCTGAGATGCACAGAGGTGCCTACATGCATTGGAACGTCCCACTAGGTGCCTAAATACCTTTGAAAATCTGTCCTCAGACATCTTGGGTAAAATACTGGCCTTATTGACTTGAATGGGGCCAAGATTTTATCCACTGTGTTTTACTTTGATGGCCAGTTGCTGGAAGACAAGATAAAATGCATACCCTTTATCTTTTGATAAGCAAAATGATATTTCTAAGAACTTCCAACAAATATCTAACTTTTTTTTCTAACAATTGAATTGAAAAAAAAATGAAGTCATGAGTAATTTTTTTTCATTCCTGGTAGATAGGGGTAAAAGCTTACCACTTTGAGTAGGAAAATTGAAATGTTGCCAGAATAAAAGTGATAAAGACAGTTTATATTACCAAATTAGTATGTGAAAAATATAAAGTCTTAAAGAATCTCAGAAGCAAGCTGATTTGATGAAATTATTGGATTGCTTGTAAATATTTTCATTTCTTGGTGTGTATAGGCACATTCCTTATTATATTACAGTAATAACTTCTCTTTTCTTTGTTAACAGAATGTCCCTGAAAAAGAAATATGGCATGCCTCACTCACATTTCTTTGTGAAACAGACAACATCAATCAAAAGCATCTTCAGGTGAACAGCAGACATTCTTTGAATGTACACAGAAAAGAAAGACAGCAAGAGGAAAACTACACTATGTTCTAAAAATGCTTAGAAAAATCTTTGTCAAAATAATATATTAAATTAAGATCCAATTAAAAATGGATTTTTCCCAGACTGGCTACAAAAATATATGTACACAGTTATTTCTTTTCATTTTCTTCATTTATGTCTTCCCCCTCAAAAAATAAAAATGTTTTAGTACATTCATGAAAGTCTGGCAAATTACTTTCTATGATTCATACTTCTTAGCTATCTTTTCATAAACCTATACATTTAATTCCTTGAAATATTGATTATAAAAATCCATATTCTAAAGGAATTAAATGTATAGGTTTATATTTGTGAACTGCAAATGTATTGTACACACAAAACATTTTCCATTCAAATGCCTCCTGCCCAGAGACCCTCAACCATCATAAGATTTCAAAGAAGCATTTCCTGTTCTTTGTTTTTCCCGTTGTAAAGAAATGTGCATCATGTCTTTTAGTAAAAATAAATGGATTCTAAATCTATTAATCTAATTAAGAGACAAGGAAATGAACTGTCATGTTTCGTTTTAAAAAAAAAACTAAACGCATGAACTTGCCCCATGAAGACAGAGTAATGCTAAGTTTATAATGAAAACTTCAGCACTTTGACAGGTTTTCAAATACTTATGTGAAAACAAGAAAGATATCTTTACTTTGACAGTACTAATAAGCAAGACAGCAGGTTGGAAATTCATTTCAATGTGTGCACTGACAGAATCAAATCAAACTTGTAGCATATTCATAAGAGTTTTTAATAATTAGACATATTTTGCCTAATTTAGGCAGGCTAGAGCATTTACTACAGAAAATCTAGAGCCAAGATGCTTTTTCTGCACATAAGTGAAAAGACACATCCTATCCAGATAACAGACTGTGGCAAAGTGAAATGTAAATTTGCTACTACAAAGGCTGCTCTTTTCTAGAGATGGACAGAAGGTAGCTGTACTCCACATTGGTCATAAGAAGTAGGGACATAAAAAAATATCACTCTCTGCTCGTCATGGTGCTACTATGAAAACAAAAAATCCACAAATTATGGTAGAACAGGATTGCAGCAATTGATAAAACAGATGTACAGCTAGAAAATAATGAACATGGACTGGGGAAGCTGCTGGAAAAGTCTTCGAGAGAGTCTTCAGAGGGTAAAGACCATTATTTCCCAATTGCTTGCTACTTATTGTGATCTATAAATGAATAAAAGTGGTTCAATATATCACTGAAAAGAATGAGGATTAATTTAAGGAGATATGCATATTTTTACCCATGAAATAAATCTGACAATTCAGCCTGGTGGGTCCCTACCCAAAATTTGCTCATTTTTGAGGGTCCCTTCTTACGATTCAGTTTAGGAAAGCAACCCATTTCACAGAAGTCACATAAATGCTTGAATTTTAAGCATGTGCTTAAGTCCCACTGAAGCCAATGAGACCTAAGCATGTGTTTAAATGTTTTCTTGAAACAGCAGAAAACCTCTTCCCTGTGAAAAAGCCTAATCCTCCTCTCATTGGAGCCATGAATTAATAATATAGGCACTAGGGTGCCACTACTGTAGCCCATGGCCTACAATATCTTCCACAGGAACTAAATCCCTTTATGAAGTGGAGAGGATGTTGGCAAACAGATCAATTTGTGTAGCCTGCTCCTACCTTGCTTCCACAGTCAGTCTCTGCAGAGTACACAACTATGCAATGCATGGCTGTACAGAGCCGCCTGCATGGGTTCTTCACAGTCTGTGCCACTCTAGAGTGGAATCACTATGGTTTTGCTGCCTCTGGGACCAGACATCTAAGAAGGTGTGCCAGGATTCAGAGAGTTTATATGTTTTGATTCATCTAATTTTTCTCTCTTCATGGCCTGGCATTCTAGACTTTATATGGCTCAGAATGATCCATTTCTGATGTTTCAAAATACCTTGAGCAATTGTTTACTATGTGAACAAGTCTATTCCCTAGTACTTGTTTTTAGTGATCTAAATTTATATTCATTGTTTAATCTTTGATTTAATCTTAATTTCTGTTCCTTCACTGTTTCATCTCCTTCATCTTCCCTAGAATTACAGTTCTTATAATTCTGCCTAATCACCGTCATTGGAATGTTATTTTGACTGTATTTCCAGTGAACATTGCATTAACTATTGCAATGTCCTTTTTTAGGTTAGACTGTGAACCCTTTCTTCCCACTGCTGTTAATGACACTAATCATGTGAATAACTTGTCTAAATTTAGGCTGCAAGGTAATCAGCAGGCATATTTAATTCACTCCATATATAAGGCAGAGAGTCACATCTTGTGTGTGCAAAGGGGGAGAGGAAGAGAAGAGAGAGAGAGAGAGAGAGATACATCCTCTCTTGCTTAGAGTAGTTTCCCATGCTTCTCCAAATCTAATTCAGAACTGCCCACCTGATTTTCAATACACCCCTTGGACATCCCCCATATCTGACTTCATTATTGACATTTTCATCTGACTACACATTCAGATCTTCCATTCTTGGTCTCATTTGTGTGTCCCTTCCCTCCCCTTGCAACTCCTTACAGAAGCAGATAGATCTCTCACTCATGCTGTCCCATCTATCTGTGATTCTCTCTTACCAAGCCATTTTCTCAGTGAATCCTTCCTAATCCCTTTATTTTATGACTGACACTAAATCACCACTATTCCGTCTCCCTACTTATCCAGTCAAAGTAAATAGTCAACAAAGAGAGTTACTTGCATCATTGCTGTTTTTGAATTTCAGGTCTTTTCACTCTGCTATCTCTATATGTAATTTTCCATTTCTGCCTGTTAGTGTTAGGATCTGCCTGTTAGTGACTCTGCAAAATACCATCATTCTATCCAAATCTTCTGTAAAGTTTTATGACACTTAGTATGAAGAATGTATTTTATATACCTTCCTATGTGAACATGTGATAATTCACCTGGGCCTATTCTCTTTTACTATGCTTTGTCTTGCTACACTGTGTTTCTTCTTTAACTACTATCCACGTCCTCTGGATGCTATCTACACTCTGTTCAAAGGTTACCTACTTAGGGAGGTGAGGTAATATACATTGGGTGAAATCCTGGCCCCACCACTTGGGCCAGGATTTCACCTATTGTGTTAAAATTCTTATGTTTACTTCTGACACTATCCTATTTCTAACACAAAATTCAACTAACTACGCTTCATTTTAGGGTATGGCATCACAACCCACATCCAGGCCAGATCATTCTTCCAAAAGCTCACTTTCACAAAGGCATATCTCTATGCCCACAGAAGGATATTGTATTGTCCCACCTGGTTCTTATCTGTGTTGCCTGAAGATGAACTTTGCACATACAAGTTGTTTAAGAGAATTGATAAGTCAGAGGCAAGAAGGTTTTTACAGGTGGGAGGGCAGGATCTTCATCCTTAGCAGATGTTTTGATTTGATTTCCTCATCCACATATAATAGTGTAGAATCAGTGCAACTTGTCAATTTGGTTTCTTAAATATTGTGTGCACCCAAAATATTTGTGAAACTCTGACCATTTCTGCCACTGCTAAGCATCTGTGCCATCCTGATTCCCAACATTTTAATGTCAAAGTACAAGATTCAAACACCTGTTGGTTTGGGTGTTTTATTATTTTTCAGACTGTACATATTAACATAAAGAGAAATGTACTCAAACTTTTTGGGAAATAAAGCATTAAGCTCTAGTTTCCTTCTTTACTGAAATGACATGAAAATAGAAAGTGCAAGAAGCAATTAGCTTTTGGTGGAAGTTAGAGTGGCAATTGTAGAAGGAGTACAATTCTGTTCAGTATTACTGCAACTTCCCAAAGAACTTCAGAAGTGGAAACCTGTTCTCATGTGTATTTCATTTTCTTAAACTCTTTTCTCTCCAGTCATTAAAACAAAGCATATATGTTTGACAGACCTTTTAAATGACTAAAGAGCAAAAGCCTGCCTCCTTGTAAGACTACAATTCGATCTTGCTTATCAATGTTGGGCCCAGTCCTTCAAGATTCACAGCATGTCCTGCAAAGTATTGCTGGTTGTCAACTTGAACTCCAATTGATTTAGAGAGGTGGGTATGCATCCCTTTGCAACTGAAGGTCTTTGGTACAGAAGATTAACATCCTGCAGATGTCAGAGTGTGTTCTCTTCATCAACTCCATTGCCATATCAAACCTTTTCATTTTCAGTAATAGGTTAACTATTTGGTTAAATACTTAGTCCTGTCTTGAGTGCAGAGGACAGGACTAGAGGACCTCTTGAGGTCCCTTCCAGTTCTATGATTCTATGAAATAAGTAATACTAGCTGACAGCTGCCCTGCTAGCAAGGCATTGGTAGAAGGGGGTGGGGGGTGGAACCACATCAGTGAACCACCAATGAAAATCAGCAAGGTAAGAATACAGGGTAACCCTCACATTCTCTAGGTATTCCACTCTCACACCCCAGGAAACCATCTCTCCAGCGTAACCATTCTGGTTTTGTTGTTCTCATGGAAAATAGACAAGCATTGACATTTCCAATTTCAATTTTTAAAGCTTCAGAATGTTTTTCTCAAATATAGAAGAGGATACTTGACCAGAACAGTCCCTTAAAGGAACAGAAATTTTTACAATTAAATAGAAACCCATCTCAGATGAGTCAATCAAATTGAGACAAAGGAAATAAATCCAGGATGAAAGAAAACAAGTGAAAGCACAGCAAACATTACTTATTCTTAAGAAGGAAAGAACACTTCAGTAATCAGTAGTGGGAGAGAACCATCAGACCCAGCTAATTCATAAATTCTCACCTTGGGGGACATGAACAGGCATATTGCTCAATAGAAGGGGGAGCCCAGCTAGGCAGAAGAAAGGATCCTGATAAATAAAAGGTTGAGAACCACTAATCTAATCCCTTCCCCAAACCCTATGTGTCACTGCAAGGTTGTTCCTGTGTTCATTGCTTTGTCCTGAAATGTTTAAAATCAGCCAAAGGATCCATTATTTTTCTATTACATGCCCTCATCCTCCATTTAATTTGAAATAATAGGAACTATAGTATACTTTCATGTGTATCTCCAGCTTCTGTTAAACGAAAAACATCACTCTCCGGCTTTAAAGTAGACTTGCACTGACAGATGGCATACAGGCCTAGTGACATACAGCCACACCACACAGCATGCTCTAAATAACATTGGTGTGCATCTGAGAGAACATTTGGAGCCTTACTTGTATAGTAAGTGGCATGGGGTATTTTTAAGATCAGATTTCAACAACTGTGTGTCTGCAGATAACTGAAGGCCTCAACTGGTTATTTAACTCCAGTCTCAACATACATCTGGCCATGTGCAAATATGATATTTGCACGATAGGACATCATTTTGTGCACAGATTAGGCATGTACACCCAACTCTGCCAACATAGTTCTGGAAATGAAGGAGCAAGAATGTCCATGCAGAGCATCCAAAACTTTAAAAATAAAAAGTCTTTTGAAAGATTTCCACACAAACAAAGATGAAGTACTAAACTGGCTATTCCAGGGGTTGAATCCATAATCCCAGAGACTCTGGTTATTTCGTTTGTATGGTGAAGGTGTATCATAAAGGCCTGACCAATAAGTGAGTTTAGTTATTAATCAAAGGCCTCATCCATCTCCTATTCAAGTCAAAGATCGGAGTCTTTCCGAAGATTTTATCGGCAGTTGAATTAGGTTCCAAAGGTAGCATCTATTTGATATGCACTACATCTGCACCTATGTCTCAAAAACAGCATACATATTATGGTCTTAACAGCAAGTTGGCTGAACTGAGGCTACAGATAGCTGAATGCTGCTATTTTTCATTGACATCCTTTGCAGCACTTGCTACACTTAAAATCCGATGTTGCTTGCTGCCACAAGTGGCCTTGGAGTATTTTAAGATGTACTTACTGCTGTGCACTAAACACAATTCCATAAAATGATCTCTTAAGTTGGTTAAGAAATAATATTCATGGTTTATCATGGGTGTTTATTTGCATAATGGCATGACAATGGCAAGGCAGCTCTGCAAGAAGTGATTACTGCCTATATAAATGAGACTGATTTAAAACAACACTTTAGATGAGTTGTTACCATTTTGAAGTTGATTTTGAAGTGATAGCTCTGTGCATGCATAAAACATTGAGCTGGCTTATTTTCCTAGATACGTATTAAATCTCAAGTGTGACAAACATTAGTAGTGATTTTTTTAATTTTGTGACACTTATACTGATAAACAGAGCTACTATTATAACTAGAGCTGAGCAGGAAACTGTTTTCTCAGCCTGTGAAAACTATAAATATCAAAAAGGGTTCCTCGACTGCAAATTGAGTAAAAAAATCTCAGTTTTTGTGAAGCAGAAATCTGGAAAAAAAAAATTTCAGGGCAATTGAAACGTTTCATTTAGCTTTTGACCCTTCCACACGTGCAGGTACACACACACGACTTCATTTTGAAAATATCAGAAGTTTGTTTTGATATGTTTAATCTCAAAAACATTTTCCAATTTTTTTTTGAAAAAATCATCAAAAAAAGGACCCAATCCCAGAGAAAGTTTAAGTTTTGAAAAATTGGCAATTTTCTGATAAGTGTCTTCTTGAAAGATTCCTGAGCAACTCTAGTTATCAGAGTTTCTTGGAAAGGTATATTTAACACTCCCCCTATTTATAATTCTTACATTAAATCAAATAATAGGCTGCAAAAGGGGAGTTAGGAATAACCTACCCAGGTGCTAGGAAATACCATGAGTTCTATGTATAGAGTTTCCTCCAAATTTTTCTTCTGGGAAATGGGGTTTGTCTCCCCAGATGCATGGAATGGAACTGGCAGGGGATCCTGCCTCCTAAAGCAGTTTATCTTGCAACACCTACCATGGGAAAGAAATACCTGCACTCAGCATTCATGCCACAACACAAAGGCTCACCTCTCCCATTCAAATTTCCCAAGACAATTTCAAAGATTGCAGCTGCAGAGGGGAGTTTACTACTGGTTCAACCAGAAGTACCTTCCAAGCACAGTTCTAATCGGTAGTTTCCCAGGACCCAAGTGTGTGTGGAGTAAATGTCACTATTGCATAAGGAGGTAACATGTAGATGCAGAGACCAAACAGCATCCTGTTCCAGCTTGGAACAGATTTGAGCTGACAGGGCAGTTTGAAAGCTCAGGTTCTGGACTATAAAGAGCAAAACACTGAATGACCGAAACTTACAGCAGATTCATTTTTGTGATGTTTAAAATATATGCAATTTAGTTGTTAAATGCAAGTCCCCTCAAGTCTTAATAAGGCCCCACCAGAATGGGGAGAATAGTACCTGGAACGGTTACTTTTCAATTCCTCCTTTTCACCTAGTTTTGCTGTTCAGAGATCCAGGGAGATCTAGCAAATGGCTTTAGTAGTCTCTCTAGGGTTGCCAACTTTCTGATTGCACAAAACCAAACAACCTTGCCTCCCCCCTACACACACACACACACACTCCAGACCCCCGCCCTCAGTTGCTTGCTCTCCCCAACCCTCACTCACTTTCACTGGGCTGGAGCAAGGGGTGCAGATAAGGGTGCAGGATCTGGGAGGGAGTTAGCATGCAGGAGGGGTCTCAGGGCTGAGAGTTAGGGTGCAGGCTGCAGCCTGGCGGCACTTACCTCAGGTGGCTGCCCTAGTTCTAGCTCCCTGCCCTAGCTCTGCACTGCCCACAGAAGCAGCCAGCATGTCCAGCTCCTAGGCAGAGGCAGACCCAGGCAGCTCTGCACAGTGCATGCTGCCTGCACCCGTAGGTGCCACCCCCACAGCTTCCGTTGGCCACGGTTACCGGGCAATGGGAGCTGCAGATCTGGCACTGAGGGATGGGGCAGCACACAGAGCTTCCCTGATCGCTCCTGTACTTAAGGGCCGCAGGGATATGCCAACTGCTTCCTGGAGCTGTGCGGAGTCAGGGCAGGCAGGGAGCCTGCCTAAGCCCCGCTGCACCATTGACTGGACAACCAGAGCTGCCAGGGTCCCTTTTAGATCCTGCCAACCCAAAGTCTCTCATGGGGGAGACAACACCAAACAACTTCCTTCTGCAGCACTATAACAAGATCCACCCAATTTGAGTCTTCTGCTTGCGTAGCATGAAGGAGCAAACAAGCCCATTGTCCCATACATTACATGGGAAACTATATACAAGCAAATTCCTATAAAGATTATATATGTTTTTTACCCCACCTGTATGCCATTTTGATTTTTATAATCACCTTATGTACGATAAACAACAACAAAAAAGGATCTAAAGTGAATATTTGGCTCTGAGCATACTGAACATACGTAGGGACATGCCCAGAAAGAACGAAAAGGTAACATTTTCTTAACCTATTTTTGCAGAATGGTTTAACCTCATAATCGAGAATTGTAATATAACTGGAAGAACTAAGGAAGTAAACCTGAACCAGACTCCCCCAAAGCTCTGCATAACAATGTTAAGACAAATAATGAAAAAATTGTTAGCAGATTAACTTTGCATTACACATGAAAAAAAATGTATTAGTGATGAAACACAGCACATGTGCAGGATATATAGATGGCCAGGAAAAACTCAACATTGTACAGACAGCCACAAAACATAGAAAGTTGTAACCAACTCAGAACAGATTTGAATTGACTGGGCTGTTTCCCAGGTATCAGTATGTACCTCTCTGTGTTGATCTGTCTCTGATTAATAAACTGATTGAGCTGAGTTATCTGGAGTTTGACTTGTCATTAACCTAAATCAAACCCTAACACTTGTAATAGTTGTCAGGAGAGCTGTCCAGAGAATGAAATTTCTGTTTTGTCGCAACAGTCACAATTTTCATTTTGCATTGCAACGAAAACGAGAACTTTTGAATATTTTTATGACAATGGTATTGTGTTGAAATATCCATTTTCATGTTGAAGCTGGAGCTTTTTGATTGTGTGTCTGAATCTACAGCCTAGAGTGCTGTCCTGGGATGTGGGAGACCCAGATTCAAGCCAGTGCTCTGCCTGATTTAGAGCAGCTTTCATCCCAAATAACTATGCATCAGACAGAGCACTGGTTTGAATCTGAATCTTCCCAGGCCAGTATCCTAACCCTACGGACAATTTCTCTTACTATTAAAAACACTAAGCTTCCATTAACCATTCAGGCTTTGATGAAAATGTTCGAAAGGTTCTATCCAGCTCTTTGAAGAAACAAGCAAATAATAATAAAAATAAATGGAGAAAAAGCAAAACAAATCCCACTATTCTGTGTTCAAGTTTTGGCTCAAGGCTTGGGCCAGTTCTTAATTTGTCTGAAAAGGCTCAGCAACCCTTTCTTACAACAAGAAATAACTGCATGAGTCATTTTTTCCCCCTCAGGGAAACATCACTAACATCCATTTTCCAGTCAGAACAATACTAAATTTGCATTCACTTATGGATATTCATTTTAATAGGTACCAGAGGGAAGTTCTAACTCAATGATTAGAGACCAAGGTACTAGCTACCCCCTAAATGCCCAAGGTAATGGTGGTGGTTTTTGTTTTGGGGTTTTTTGTACACCCTAGTGTTTCCATGCAGCAGAATATTTTTAAACATTCAGTTTTGACTGAGATTCCATAGAGAGAATAAAGATTAGCAGGACTGTTATAGCATATTGAGAAGGAAAAGTCAAAGTACTATTTATGTATTATTTCCCAAGGAATTATCATCAACACTAGCAACTTTTAAAATAAAAGGTGAATTATTTATTTCCCTATGCTTTACTTCACACAATTTCTATTTTAAATATTTTAACCAGCACAATACACACACAATGTTGTTGCAAGATGATCCACACACAGCCCCAGGGAAGTCAAATTTTGGCCCACACAGATACAGGGGCCATTTACGCACATCATCTTGCAGAATCAGGAAATTCATTTTTATGACTTTACTGAAAATATTTCATCAATAGGACTGAATCTTTTTGTGGTTTTGAGATGAATAGCACAACTCATCCTATTGATGTACCCTGCGGTCTGACTGGCTGAAGAAGAGGCTTTAAACCCTTGTAATTATTTTGTGTGTGCAGATGTGAGGATTATAATAGCTAAGATGTTTTATATTACTACACCACTTCATACACATTTCAGTGAAACTTTCATGTAAAACAAAAAGAATCATAAAAATATATTGCATTATTTCTTTTGGTTGGAAAAGTGTTTAACTTCATATTTGATCCCGGTGGCAGGAGAGATGCTCCCTAATTATAAAGGCATTGCTGCACCTTGCAGCAGATGGAATGAGAGCGAAATGTGATAAAATATAGGCATCTGTATACTGCCAGAATCATACACAAATCAAATGATCCTATCTGTGGGGTGTCTAAAGTTGCTTTGTTTCTGTTCAAATGCATCTGCCAACCGACTGGCATGACTTTCTTATCAGTCAGGTAGTTTTCTTACATTGGTCAACCTACGTTGGCACAACGTTCCCTAGCTATCCATATCTGACATGCAGGTGATGTTTTAAAAGCCAAGCTTTTCGTTTCATTTCCTTTGGATAGAAATATACCAAACTGCAATTTCTATTGCTTTTCTTCCAAAAGCCTTGTTGCTTTCTCCCACTCCTCCCAGCTTTGCACACAGCTGATAAGAAGTCCAGGCTGGATCTCTTGAGTTTTACATTAGACACTAGCCATGGCTGACTTCAGACCCATCCCTAAACATGCTTATACATATAATGAACTTTAAGCATGAGGATTTGCAGGACCAAGGCCTTTGGATGTACATCAGAAGGCAAAACATTAAAGTTAGCAAATATTTTTTTTAACACTGACTGGAAGTGTGGAACATGACTTGACATTCAGCTTAATAAGTGGCATACGCTTTAATAATGAAAATGCTTTATATGCTGGGAACCATCGGCAGGTAGTCAATACATTTATCATATTTAAACATGCATGCATGAGGTTTTACTAAAAGCCCTGTTTTCCAGCACCACAGGAGTATATGAATAGGGACTGGTAAGCTCCTGCCATACCACTGATGAAAATAACTAAAAAACCTTACCTTGAAAAACAGCAAAAAGGGCGGGGGGGATTTCTGACAAACGTTACTTCAGTGAAAATGCTAAACCTTCTTTTCACTGAAGTTAAAAAACAGCCTCTGGGTGGAAATAAACATTCAACAATATAATTTAAGGTTTTATACTATTCAATGTTTCTCTAAGGCACTTTCTGTACTTTAAGTACTGCAACAGTTAATGACAGCATGGAGTATGCTCTAAATTATAATATTCTCACAGCCTCCATTGCTGAGTGTTCATACATGTTTTGTTTTGTGTTGCATGTTTTGTTTTGTTCTTTCTTCTTCTGCTCCTCCCATATCCCCAATTGTGGGAAGATGTCATGAATGGGATAAGACCTCTTCAATGAGGTAGTGTCACAGGTTTACAGCTCAACACCTTGAAGACTGACTTCGGTACCCAATTGTAGTGGTAGTCCTCCAGGTGATCATCAGGGTGTTGTGAACTGAAGTGTTTTGAAGTAGTTTCTCTCCTCCCTGGAGTCGACTCCCTGGAGTCACTATTAGGACTTTAAAGTCAACCCAGAAAGGGACTAGCAGCTAGTGGAGTACTGGTGTGATGTGTTGGGTACCAGTAACAGAATGAATAGCCATCACTCACTTATAGCCACTTCTAATTCTAATGAAACATTAAAATAAATGTTTAGTGGACTTAGAGTCCCTGTCACCAAGATATGCTAAATTATGTCAGTCTGCCTCAGAGTGTAATAATTGCACATAGTTTTCAGTTGTAACACTTTAGTAACAGATCAACCCTTCAGCTCTAAACGTGTGTGTCTGGTAATCATGACAACCCTTAACTATGAGAAATTTCTTGTTTGCTTATTTTGTTCTTATTAAGGACCCTTCATATTAGTAATAAGGGATTGCACATCAAGTAAATCAGTGTAGACAAAGCTATTTGCTACCACTTGTATAATAATGTGTATGAACAGCAGCCCAATGGATTTTTATAAGAAACTCTGTTACATAAATATAAAAAAAAATTGTACTCTCAAAAATGCCATCCATTACATCTAATGACATCACATGGCATTTTTCTTTCGAGCTCCTCATGGCCACTAAAGAAACAGTGGGAACCCATCATTAGAGCAGGCAAAACATAACTTCATTAGTAAATCTTAACTAAAATTAGCAATGAGCTTTAGGTATAAAGTTCAGCCCAGATCCAAACCCAAAGTTGAGAATGAAGAAAGAGAGTTTCAAATTTTAATTAAAAAATAGTTATGTTTTTCTCTCATTCCATTTAACAATAGAAAAACTGCTTCGTTTTCAGCTGCTAACCTCCATTTAAAAACAGAGGTCTTACTTGTGCTATTCCTATCTATGGTGATCAGCAAGAGAAGAAAAACAAACAAATAAGCTCCAATACAAAATTCACTTAGCACAAACACGAACGTTTAGACACAATGCCATACACCAATGGAAATGCTTAAACATTCTATTTATCAGTTATTTCCCTTAACTCCTTCTACTGGCAACTGAAGTGGAAAAGCCAGATGTAAAGTTTCTTTACTTACCTGAACAGCAGCCACAAGCGAAAAGGGAAAATATTCATCCTAGCGCAAAACAAAACACATCCTCTTTGAAACTAGACACAAGTAACCACACTACAAGAAGAAAATGAACATTGTCATAAAAAACAAAAGAAAACAAAAGAAAAAAAACATTGTTTTCAACACAGACTGAAAAAGCTGAAATAAGAGTTAGTACCAATGCACAGGGCTAATTTAAAGTCTCATAGGTAACATAAGTATTCACTAGGAATAAAATGTATACAGAAATGATTGGTTAAATACAAGGAAAGCACACTTACCTTATCTTGGTTGCTTATGTGATATAACTTAGAAGAAAAGTTAAAGTAAATGGCAAGAGTTTAACAGAAAGCACACCCAAGTACTCCTTAGTAAAAAGTGGTTTTGGGTTTTTGTTTTTAAATAGCTCTATGCTCACATATCTGCATGGGCTTCTTGTTCATTGCAGAGTGCAAATCAAATTGTGATCCTTAAAGCTATTGACAGTCTGAAAACCTCTTTCTACATAGTTCATCATATACTCATCAGGGTTCTTATCTGAAATACACCTCCTTGTACTCAACTGTTCTTCCCACCTGCACTGAAGGATATATACTGCTTCTTCCCAACTCCTTAGTTCTACAAAGCCTATCTAGTTAACAATCTGTTGGCTGCATTCTGTTTCCCATGCTCCAGTTGCAGGCTCAATCATCAATTACACCTGTGGAACCCAGGGCTGACAAGTAGGTTGCACAGATGTGACTGAGGGTTGGGTTTGCTTTGCAGAATCTTTATTATTGGTGACGATGTATAGGAACCTAGCCTGACTCAGACCTCAAGGCTTGACAGGAGAAAATATATATTTTAACTATAAATTAAACATATTTAATTGAGAAACTACAGTGTGCCTTTAATCAAGGAGTCTTACAGTCATTTTTCCCCAGACTTTCTTCCTTGAATACAACTGTATTTTAAAATTGACTCAGTTTCTCGAAATCCTGGCCCCACTGGAGTTAATGGCAAATCTTCAATTGATTTCAATGAGGCCAGAATTTCAGTAGGGGGGACAGGAGGGCAGAAAAGAGAGAGAGTGTGTCTATGTTTCCACCCAAATCCACTCTTAAAGTTCCTAGGGCTGTGACCTCAAACTAGAAACAAGGTTTTCATATTTTAGGATTCCCATCTCTGGAACTCATTCTGGTTGTTCACAATGTTCACTCTGGAACTCACTCAGGAACTCTAGGGCATGATGCAAGACATTTATTTGGTCTTTGTTTCTGGAGTCTGTCGGTATAATTTTGCTTTCTTCTTATTTGCTAACATACCGTGCTAACATGGCTTCTAATGTTTCAAAAGGAATATAGTCTCTCTAATATCCCACATTGTGGAATAGTTTTATCTAAGATTAGAGAATGTAAATAAATGCCTAGCAACTATGATGAGCAGTGGTCTAGAAATCAATAAAATAAATGAAGTGGATTGGCAACTTTAGTGAATGTGAAATTGCATATGGAATGTTTTAATTACCATGTAAAACCTGGCAAAATGCTCATTCAGAAGAAGCAACATTAGAAAGTTGCACCTGTCAACATTTATTATATTTTGCAAACACAAAGGGAAATGGACACAAATTGGATAAGTGATACTTGCCAAAGTACATCTATGAAAAGAAGCATTCTGTAAAGGAGAGGAATTTGTTGAATAAATTATATATATTTAAAAAAGAAATTCACATGTTTGGAACTGTTATTTCTTCTAATTTGGCCGGCATTGTTAGAAAATTTTTTTAAAAAAATCCTCTCTCCAAAACGAAAAACCTACTGATATATTCAGATTAAATAAAATCTAGAATGGCTTGGTGCAGATGGAAAATTCATGGGACAGTAAAAAAGCATTTTGTATCCACTTTACTAATTAGGTTCACTTTCTGTCTGATTAAAAACAAATTCTAGAAACCAACATCAGAACAAGTTTTCATTTTGTTTGATTTGTTGAATTGCTGTATACAGATTAACTCCTACAGCCTGAATATTTATGGGCATATATATTCTCTCTTATACTAGTATACAATTAAATGTCATGATCTAATCCTGTAAATATTACTGGACATAGGATCAGATTTACATGGTTTTAAACCTTGTCTAGTTCCTGATCCTGCAATTTAAGTACGGTAGTAGACCCTTTTACTTTGTCTTATGTTTTACTTTGTTTATGGAAAAGTATTTGCAGGATTAAGGCCTTAGTTACGAGGTTAAACTAAACCAACCCAAGGCCTTAGTCACACATTGACAATGCCTCCCCTGCGGATGCTGTTCTGTAGCTTAGATCCTCCTCCGAGAAAGGCAAAAGTTTCAACACTGGACTCCCTTCTTCTCTCCCAGGAGCCCACAGCAGGGCTCCCCACACCTTACAAACAGCAGAAGGAGCAGAAGTCACCTTCCCCGACCTTGAGAGGCAGAGGTGCTAGCAATGGGGGCCCTCTGGTACTTACTCTAGCACCAGGATGCATGTCTTTGGCTGAGTGGGCAGGGCCCAAGGTACTCTTCAGTGTACTCTGGTGTCTATGAGGATTCCCAGGGCAGTGAATCTCAGAGTCAACATTCCACAGAGATGCACTCACAGATTATGAGGCCAGAAGGTAACATTGTGATAATCTAGTTTGAATTTGTGTAGATTTCAACTTCCAGCCATCCAGATCTTGTTATACCTTTGTCAGCTAGATCGAAGAACCCTCTATTATGAAATTTCTGTTCCCCATGGAGAACCCTATAAAATTTTGTAATCAAGCCACTCAACCTACTCTTTATTTATCTACATAGATTGAACTCCATGTGTCTATCAATATAAGGCATGTTTTCCCAATGCTTTTGTCATTCTCATGGCTCTTCTTTGAACCCTCTCCAATGTATCAATATCCTTTCTGACCTGTGGACATGAGAATTGGACACAGTATTCCAGCACTAGGCACACAGAGGTAAAATAACCTCTCTACGCCTACTCAAGATTTCCCGGTTTATGAATCTAAGGATGGTATTAGCACTTTTGGCCACATTATCACACTAGGAGCTTATGTTGAGCTGATTTTCCAGCATGACACCCAACCCTCCCCCATCCCCTTGCCCGAGTCTCCTATCTGATAAGTATGACCTGCATCCTCTGTTCCTAGATATGTAATATTACAATCTGTTATTTACCTCTCTCCCAATCTTTGTGCCATCTGCAAACTTTATCAGTGATGATTTTATATTTTTTTTCAGGTCATTGATAAAAGTGTTAAATAGCATAAGTCCAAGAACAGATTCCTTTAGGATCCAGTAGAAACACGCCCACTTGATGATTCGCTATTTACAGTTACATTTTGAGACCTGTCAGTAATCTCTTAATCCATTTCATGTGTGCCACATTGATTTTCTTTCTTCTAGATTTTTAATCCAAGTCAAATGCCTTACAGAAGTCTATATGTCTATATTACATTCACACTATTTCTTTTATCTCATTTTTTTGAGATTACAAAACAAAAATATCAAGCTAGTTTGAGAGGAGTTATTTTTCATAAGCCTATGCTGAGTGGCATTAATTATATTACCCTCCTTTAATTCTTTATTAATTGAGTAATTAATTATTTTGCCTGGGATCAATGACAGATTGACAGAGCTTACCCAGATCATCCCATTTATCGTTTTAAAATACTGGCATATTAGTTTTCTTCCAGTCTTCTTGAACTTCCTAATATTTCAAGATTTATTGAAAATCAACATTAGCAGTTCAGCAAGCTTCTTGGACCACCCTTTTACAACTATTGGATGCAAGTTACATGGATCTGCTAATTTATAAATGCCTAACTTTAGTAGCTGCCATTTAACATCATCCTGAATTACTACTGGAATGGAAAGTATTTCATTATATATCTACTTTTTCCCAAATATAATTTATTAAACACTTATGCTTTTCCTGTACTATTATTCATAATTCTACTATTTCCATCAATAATGGACCAATACTCTTGGGTAAGAATTTTTTGTTCCTGCTGTACTTTAAAAATTCCTTCTTATTGTCCTTAACTCTATTGACCATAAATTTCTCCTTTTGTCCATTAGCCTCCCTTATCAATTTTCGACAATTCTTAGCTTGTGGTTAATATTCATTACTACAACTTTCCCTTTCTTCCACTGCTTATATTTATTTAATAGCTACTTTCACATCTCTTTTTAGATTAGGACTGCTTGTCTGTTTGTTTAAACCAGTACTATCTTCTTTTTGAATTGCAGTATTGTGCATTTTGGGGCATCTGGTTTAGTGTTCTTAAACAAATCCCAATTATCATTCACATTGTTCTGTTAAAATTCTTTCTCCCAACTGATCTGGCTCATAATTGTTTTCATCTTTGTGAAAATGGCCCTTTAAAGCGTGTGTGTGTACTAATGGTTTAGAATTTATTCTGTTTGCACATAACAAATATGAAGAAGTCATGACCCTTTGTATCTAAACAACCAGTAATTTTCAATTCTGTGATCAGTTCCTTTTTCATCTGGCAAGAGGTGTTCTAATATACAATTCCCCAGTGTTGGCTACAACACACCTTGAGTTAAGAAATTGTCATCTATAATATTTAGAAATTCCAAGGATGTTTTAGCACTGGAAGCGTGAGATCTCCAGCACACATCACTCAGCCTGAAATCCTCTATGATCACACAGATTTATTTCCTACACAATGTGAGTAGGAGATTCAGGAGCTGATCATCCTGACCCTTGGTGTGATTTAGTGGTCTATAGCTGACACTAATTAGTCCCCCATCTTGTACTTTATCTGTAAAGGCATTGTTCCATAAGAATTCAAAATCACTTTCTTCCAATTTGTCAATGACTGAGAAACAGGTAATTCCATTTTTGACGTGAGTCTGCTCCTTCCATTTTTGCCCATTCAATCCTTCTTAAATATGTTATTAGCACTGATTTTAACATTTTAATCATGTGAATCATTACACAAGGTTTCAATAACACCATATATATTGACTTTATGATCATAAACGAGCAATTCCAATTCCTTCTATTTTGCTACTCAGGCTTCTAGCTTTGGTGTGTGAGCAGTTAAATAAATTTATTCTCTTCGTGTCTTTTGCTTTCTTGATTAATTTTGTTCTCACGGTCATGATTGTGTGCTAAATGAATGTTCATGTGTCCCCTTCCTTCATCCTCTCCTTTTGTGATTCTTTAATGATCTCCTGACCATCTCCTACTGAGATAGAGGCCATCCAAACTGTACAGTTCCCTCTTCACATTGATACATCTTCCATGTTCCACAAAACCAAAACCCTTTACCCTCCACCACTTCCCTAGCTAGCAGTTCACTTCCAGAATCTTGCAGAACAGGATCTCCAGGAAGATTACTTCTCCTTCAGCATCTCTCCAAAATTCCCTGAAGTCATCTATAATCCGTGAGATATCTCATAACACAGTGGATCCTTGCCTGTTGACTTCACAAGATTATCCAGCCTCAGAATGATGTCTTGTGTCTTGGCTGCAGAAAGAGGGGGTACCATTCTATTGTCTGCCTGTCCCTTGTACAATGTTTTTTTTTTTCTCTCATTCTTCTTCAGTATTGACTTACCAAAAAGGATAGTGTGTATTCCTTGGAAGGTTGAAGACCTCTTTGGATATATCTACACTGTACCCTAAGCCTCGGCTCTGACTCAAGCTTGAGCCCAAGCTTCCCTTCCACCGACAAATCAGGTCATCAAGCACCCAGGATCAGGGTCCTAGAACATTGCCTGGGGGTGGGGGTGGGAGGGGTGAGTCACAGCTAGAGCCCTAATTTGACTTAGGTCCAGGCCCTCTCATTCTGAAGCGTGGACAGAGTTCAACCTACAGACCCAAGTCAAAAACATCTGCGTAGAACAGTATGATGTGTTAGCATGGCTATGAATCCCAGTCCAGAATCATAAATCTAGGTTTACAGTGCAGTGTGGATCATCGAATCATAGAAGTGTAGGATTGGAAGGGACCTTGAGAGGTGATCCAGTCCAGGCTCCTGCACTCAAGGTAGGACTACATAATAACTAGACCATTCCTGACAGGTGTTTGTATAACCTGTTCTTAAAAACCTCCAATGACAGTGATTCCACAACCTCCCTAGGCAATTTGTTCCAGCGCTTAACTACCTTAACAAGAACTTTTTCCTAAGGTCCAACTTAAACCTACCTTGCTGCAATTTAAGCTCATTGCTTCTTGTCCTATCCTTGGAGTTTAAGGAGAAAAAATTTTCATCCTCTTCATTGTAACAGCCCTTTATGTACTTGAAAACTGTTATCATGTCCCCTCTCAGTCTTCTCTTCTCCAGACTAATAAATCCACCTCTAATCATTTTGCTGCTCTCCTCTGAACTTTCTCCCATTTGTCCACATCTTTCTTGAAATGTGTTGCCCAGGACCGGACACAATACTCCAGCTGAGGCCTAATCAGCACAGCGTAGAACGGAAAAATTACTTCTCAGCTCTTGCTTACAACATTCCTGCGAATACCATCCAGAATGATGTTTGCTTTTTTTGCACCAGTGTTACCCTGTTGACTCATATTTAGCTTGTGATCCACTGAGCATTGGTTTGGAAATACAGAGTCCACAAGCATGGATACCTCAAACCCAGGCATAATGTGCAGTACAGATATACCCCTTCTGAGTAAATTTCATTTTCTTGCAGTGTGGGCTGAGCAGCCATCCACAAGCATGTCCCATACACCTCTCCATTCCAGTAGACCAGCTGGATTTTCAGAAAGCCATGCATGGGGCAGCTCATCTCTCTGAGATACTGTTTCAGGCTGTTGTAGACCCAGGCAGACATCACCACATCTGTTACACTCAGGTCACATTTACAAGATTGAGGCGTAGAAACTTATTTGTGTGGGATTTTTTTTTAAGAAATCTGAAAGTCTGATGTAGTAACAGGATTCCAGGAGCTAGGGCCTTAGACACAGGTGTAAAGTGCCTAAACCTTAATCCAAGGTGGCAGATGACTCTGCAGATGGTTGACACAGCAGACCCTGAGAGAACCACAGATTCTAATAAGGTACAAAGGCACCTGGCCAGGTTTATTGTCAAACGAAGCACAGTAATAGTTTCCTGTAGACTCTACAGGACATACTACGAATTTGTGCCCCCTGGCAATGGACCGGCTCAGTCAGTGGCAGGAGTTGCCACTGCCCCCTAGGCCAGACAAAAACGTCCACTCAGGGATGCATTCTTATACTCTGGTACAAACAGGTTCCGCATCATTGAACGCACTGAGGTACAGCCCCTCTATGCATTAGGGTCTTGCCTGTCTCATGGTGCAGATTGGTTTGAACAAATAAGTCTATCCATCATACTGTCTATTCATCGTATTGTCCTTTCATGTTGTCTATTCATCATCTATCCATTGTATTGTTCTTTTATATTGTCTATCCATCATATTGTCCTTCTATACTGTCTTTAGGCTGGGTCTGCCTGTTCCTTGTTATCTGTGTGGATGCCATCCTGGCATACGTTCATCTTATTAGTGCTGACATGCTCTTGCCAACTTCTGTGAGCTGGGCTTGCCTCTGGCTCACAGCCTAACTTTGCGTAATGTTAGCAATGTCTTGACCATTACTCCAGTTCAGGCCTCAGACCAGGCCTTTGATACCAAGGGTTTATGTCTCAGGGCCTCATCTTACTACAGTTTCCATTATAATTTAATATTCAAATAAAATATTTGGAAAATTACTGATAATGTTATTAACACATCGTCTAATTAAAATGTGTGCTGTAAAAATAGCCAACATATTTCAAAGACTCTTGTGAGACAATACTACTAGATTGCTTTAACAAAGAACAACATGCAACTGTTTTACAATGTAATTATTATGTGGAAGAGCATGAATTTAAGGTATTTATTGAAGTGAAGTTTTGTCTATAAGAGGGTCTGATCATGAAAACCTTGTTCTCACATACCATTTGTCAGTGTGAAGGGAAAATTAATTTGTATCCCAGAAAGCAGGACTGGGACGTTAGTAGGGTATATTTTTCCTTAGAGTACTCCAATTATGGGGCCTAATTCTACAAACTTGATCTGGCATAGTTCTTATTACCCATTGAAATAAGTTGATCCCTTGAACTTTGTAGGATCAAGAATCATCTTTGGACCATCTGTAGGGAAGATTCATGCTCACCAAATGATTAATGGTGCACAGGCTGGATCAGTCAGAGATGGTGCTGTTATGAGTGGTAGGAGAAATCTTACTTCACTGCTTGGGCTTAGGCTTTTAGGGTACTCTTTTCCCCACCTGCAAGCATGAGCAACTCAGGGGAGAAGAGAGCACTAGATCATATTATAGTAAGTAATAAAGCCTATTTTGAAAATATGGTTACCCTTCTCTGAGGTCCCTTTTGGACTACTATACCGGGAAACGGAGGATTTGGGGTGGTGACTAGAAGATGTTGCAGTCTGGCATATAGTCTTGTGTAGTGAAGAGCAGCAAGACACAACCACTGCTCCGCCTAGGCCAGGTTCCACTGAGGATTCTATTTCTCCTTTCCTCAATGCTTTGGTTCATTGATTCAATCTATGAAACAAGATGCAGCCATTACTGGACAAGTTGGGTTCAAAATATATTCCCAATATAAATTGCAATCTATCACTTTTAAACACTCCTTATAAATTCATTTTTCCATCTTTGCAGAGGAAGATAATCTATTTTATTTTGCCTAAACTTCTGCACACTTCCACTTGGGAGCTTCTTCTGTGTATATTCAAATGACGCATGACATACTTAAGTCAATGTCTCGTGAGCTGTTGATATCAAACTAAGCAAGATTTTCTGTTATCTGGAAATGTGAGAGAGACACAGAATGTGAACATGTGGGTGCAAAATCTAAGTGCAAAATTTGGCTGCATGGGTGAGGTGGGGGCAACAAGACATTCACAGACACTATAACAAAATTATTCTAGGAGGATTAATTTAAAATATTTTACTAGATGTTAAAAAAGATACCAGAGGGGAAAAAGCTTTTATCAACCTGAGCATTAACAGTGGAAGATGTGTTACTGTATTATTTTTTTACTCAGAGAATTGGTAAGTATAATTCGTTTTATTATGCTGCTTGGATTTTGAAAATAAAATAAGTCTGGCAAAGTAACAATTCTTTTTTCTGGCTGTATTTTGCTATTATAGTTGACACTTGGGGGAGAAGGGCAATGTATTTAATAATACCCAAGTATGATTGGTTTCTAATATAGTAGCTTCTTGATATTACAATCCTTGTTCTTTACCTGCTTCTGAATTAAGAACGAATGGAATGGATGTTCTAAAGAAATCTGAGAGTTTCTGAAAACAGTGGCCAAGATTTTCAGAAGTGACCAGTGATTGTGGGTATCCTACTTCAATTATCTTAAAGTGCCTGATTTTCAGAGGGTAGGTGCTGAGCACTTTCTGAAAATCTGGCTCTTTTAAGGAGTCTCAAGTTAAGCACCAAATTACTGAAGCACCCCAATTACTAGCTGCTTCTGAAAACGTTGGCCATCATATACTGTTGACTATCACTATTTTGTATTAGGAATTACAGAATATCCTTAATAAACAGTTTTGTCATTAATGAAGTTACTGTTGTTAATGAAGGACACTCCGCAATTCCTAATATAGAAGAGAGAGGTACTTCATCAGTGAATGGACATTTAACAGAACAAAAAGTTTATTTTACAGGGACAGCATCAAAGTCCCTATCAAAACTACATGTTAATGTTCATATTGTACACCTCATTCTTTCAATAGTATTGTTTGCTTAAAACAAGAAAGAGTTCTACCCACAGAAATGTGCACACAACTACAACAGAAATCAATGGGAGTGGTATGCAAGTACCTAACTTTGGCTCAAGGATAGAGATTTACCTTATACTTTAAAAGTCAGTCCCAGGTGCCGCTAAAAAAATAATTGTAGGGGACTGCAAATCCACTCTGGAAAACAAATTTGCACTTGACGTCCTATCACAGCCTGTCCCACCTTTAAAAAAAAATGCCAAAAGATTCTAACTAGTCACAGACAAAATCCACCACCCACTACCTGAGTCAAATCAGAACCTTGGCTAAGTTTTGTATTGGTTTAGTTAAGAAACATCCTTAGCTCTTCTGCTCCCCTAGCCCACCATAGTCCCTCATTATTTGTCTTCTCAAAATCCATTATGTTTTCAATCTTCCTCCAACTCCACCACCACTGGTCCTTTGTGCAGCAGTGTTTCACAAAACTACTGCAGGACAAAGGCAAGTCTCTGTTTAGCCACAGATCTCTGCTTTGACTGTTTCATGAACTGGCATGCGGCAGGATTTGGTGCTTCCCAGCTCTCACTGCGGGTCAGAATGTGAGAATGCAAGGTATAAGTGCAGGTGCTTTTGCATAACCTCAGTTGGATCCTACAATTCTTCTCAAAAGCGTGACAAAGAAGAAGAAAGTGCCTGATGTGATCGTGGACTTGTGGATATATACTGACAAACACTAGCATTTATCCCCTCTCTTTGAAATGTACTTAGATATGCCCATGAAACCCATACTATAAAACAAAAATTCTCTTGTATTTTATTTGAAAAGTTCCAATCCTGCAGCTTTGATAGCTTCACTTTTACTTTAAAAGGACTAATCTTGCATCACTGAAGATAATAGCAGCGGGATCAGGTTCTAACAGAGCTCAGCATGTGCCTGTGTCATATGGTTTCATAAAGCCAATGTGAGAGTCAATTGATTTCTAGTATATCAGTGCAGCTAAAGGACAAATACCAGTGTGACTGGGTAAAATAAACTGTTTATCAGCCACTTTCCCTCAGAAGTAATTTTCAAATATTTCCATCTTGTGGAATTCAGCTACAGTAAGCAATGAAGCTGAATCAATACCCAAGGTGTAAAACCAGAAAGGTGTGCAGAGATTTATTACTATTATGAAAGAGCAATTTAAAATGCTTTTAAAGAAGTTTCTTTATAAATTCAAAGTCTGCCAACAAGATGGGGAATGCATCAAAATTTCAAAGGCACTATTTTTACATGCACATAAACAACTCTTTCAAAATGAGAAAGCTAAGTGCGTTGCAGTTTAGGTTTGTGCTACACAATTGCGTAAAAAATTTCCTCTCTTTGATTTGATGCTGATAAATAATGGAGATCAATAAGCAAAATAACTTTTGAAATGTTGCACCTGATTCAGCTGCAATTTGTCCAGATGTAGGCCTTTATTCAGCAAAACAAACAATGCACTTTAGGCCACGATGAACCTTAAATGTTCTTCTGAAGTCAAGAGGAGTATTCATATGCTTAACTGTTTGCTGGATTCCTTAAACAATACAATCTTCTGAAAAAGAAGCTGCAAAATAGTGTACTTCCTGTCATATAGATAAGTAGTGTCTGTAATGGTTGCAGAGTGCTCCTTTAATAATGGATAGTGAGAGAGTACAGAGCTGAATGCCCAGCTAGGGAGATTGTTTTATATGCTGCTTTGGTAAAAACTTGAGATATGTCTGAATCCCATGGCCTTCACAAGATGGAGAGACACCCATGGATGTAGCTGGATGTGCCTTCCTTGTGTGAGCTGTATTGGATCGAAACTAAACAAGAAGAGCAAGGTAAATGCTGTTTGTTTGTTTTTTCCCCTAAGTTTATCTTTTTTGGGAATTGGAGGGGCACAGGCCATTTGACACAACTTTGATAGTTCTTGTGCTAGTTTAATTAACATAACTCCATTGGCTCCAAATGAGATTATAGCTCTATTACATTTTTGAAGCACAGCAACTTTCAGCTACCCATGGACACTAATAAATTCTGTTAAATATATTTCAGGCTAAGCACCAAGATATGTTAATCTATTTGCACCTGTTGTGAGAATAGATTTCCTTGGGAGACTGGTCCACAAACCACGTAACAACAGACTTTAAGGTATTCATTTTATGGCATTTCCATTTATTGGTTGGAGACAGATAATAAAGGGTATGTCTGCACTGCAATTAGAGGTGTGATTTGCAGCTTAGGTAGATATATTCACACTAGCTTAATGGAGTTAGTGTGTATGTACGCAGGGTTCTGGGCAGGCTTATAGAGCCTGTGCTGAAGGCCAAGCTGCCATGTCTTCACTGCTATTTTTAGGGTGCTAGCTAGATTAAAGTTAGCATGGGTATGTCTACCTGAGCTCCATGGCAGAAGTCACTCCTGCAATTACAGTGTAGACATACCTCAATGCAGCTGTGTTCAGAAATGAAAATAATAAAAAACTTTAGTAGATATAAAAAATGAGTTGGTTGGATTGTGATTCAAGTTTTTTGCCCAGGTTCCTATTTGCTAATTTTATCCCATCCAGTTCTCTCTTCACTATTGCCTTTAACCTCCACAATTGCTGCTCAGGGATTCCCACCAAAGATGAAAATTAACTTAGTTGTGGTGGGACCCTGAATTGCTTAAAGCTGCTCCGCTCTTACCCACTATGTCAGCTGACCTTCCATATGCAGGGCTGCCCAGAGGATTCAGGGGGGCTCGGGCAAAGCAATTTCAGGGGCCCCGTCCATAATACTATAGAATACTATATTCTCATGGGGCCCCTGCAGGGCCTGGGGCATATTGCCCCATTTGCCCCTCCCCCCCGGGCAGCCCTGTCCATATGTCCCTTTGTCTCCTCCCCTTGTTCCTTCCATCATTCCAATATCAAAATGCTGGAGCAGGAAAAAGAGATTCAACTCTTGTTGAATTTGATCAACTAGTATCAGAGGGGTAGCCGTGTTAGTCTGGATCTGTAAAAAGCAACACATTTTAACTCTTTCATCAATTAGAATTCTGTGTGTGTCCTATCAAAGAAGCTGTGCAGTATATAAATATAGCATCTTACTAATTCATCAAATTCAGTACAGGATTTAAAAAAACAAAAAATTATATTCATACCTTCTTACTAGTATGAGAAAGTAAATATGTAGTTGCTGATTACCTTAGTTGCTACCTTCTGGCAATGCAGTTATTATTCCAGAAAATAAAGTTTAAAAATAATTTATTCAAGCGTGATCATTGGAAAACATTTCTAATTATTATTTAGTATATAATTTATGGTATATATCGCATCAACACCCAAAAGTCGCAATCAGGATTGGTGACTCGTTGTGCCAGATGATGTACAAATACAGCAAGAGCTGGTCAACAAATTTCCTTTTCCCTCCAAGGAAAATATTCAAAATAATAAAAATTTCTGTTTCTTAGTGTTCAAAACAAAAATATTTTTCATTTTACAAATTATTTCCTTGTGTCCAACAACTGAAAACTTTCCAAACCACAAAGACTTCTGGGTAAGCCACAGCTGAAAGAAAAATTTCAAGTATTTACATGCATATATACAATTAAGGAGTCAGGAAAACACCATATGATAACATGTCACAATATGTGCCCAATCAAAAGTTACACAAAGGCAAATCAAAACTTGAAAATATATCTGAAAGATTTTTTCACAAAAAACAAAGCATAAAATTGATAAAAAAAAATTCATACAACTTGAAATCATTGAGACTGAAAACTTTTCATAAAAATATTTGTTTTCAAATGGAAAAATTGTACAAAAAATTTTTGATGAATGCTGACATACCTTTGTCCCAAAGAGTTTATAATTTAAAAAGACCATAAAACAGATCCAAAGTAGGGGATGGATCAGGTTGCACATATATGTTACAGTTTCTTTTTCATACTTACAAAGTTGGATGAAATTTTTGCAGAAACTTTTTTTTGGTGGAAAGGAAGGAATGGGACTAGGGACAGGGAGCTAGAGAAGGGGCAGAAAGAAATATTGGAGAAGAGGGAAGAGAGGATATGGAGCAGGGAGAGTGATGTTGAGGGACACAGATAGAAGGGGCCAGAAGTGAGGAACAAGCAACCAATCAGCAGTCAGAAAATAATATCATGAGTTCAACTTCTAAAGAGCAGGCTGCTGTTGTCAATTGGTCCAAAGGCTGTGAATGTATCAGGTGGGGGAGAAGGGCAAAGAATGGGAACCCAGCTGAGCATCTCTCTTCCCTTTTGATGCTGACACTCCCATTGGTTGTTTGGGAAATCCCAGTTTTTCCCAAGGACAGGTTCAACCTCCAGGATATACGGTTCTGATTCCTACAGACTATGGCTTTCTAGTAGTTCCCACCAATGCTATTAGCACTAACCACTCAAAATGGAAACACAACCATTTAGAGATACTATTAGAATGAATGGAGATAGGTTTGTAATGTCACTTACCTATACATAAATTATACTTTCTATGCATGCCACTAACAGAAGACTTGATTCTGATCTAATTCCATTATTACACTAGTATAACTTTTATCTGTAAAGGAGTTATTTCTGATTTCAACTGAATTAGGCCCAACATGTCCATAGGCTTCTGCACTGAAGTGGAGCCTCTAGTTATTGTTAAATATTATTTACATTGTGGTAGTTCTTAACAGCTCTAGAGTACCTAGAAGAATCATAGCATCTGTGTGCTAGATGCTATTCAAATGAGTAACCACAAGATCCATTTTATCAGGTGCTACGGTCTGAAATGGTTAGTCACTATTGATGGTTCTCAACATGCTGCTGTCCTCTCATATAAGAGCTTCCTAAGACTGATTAATAGTAAAATTGCTTTCAGTCAATTCTTTAAGAGTCTTAAAAGCAAAACCACTCATCACATTTATTTAAAAATTGCATGATAATTGCAACTGTTGAATGGCATAATGCTCCAACATGAAGAAAAAGAAATAGAAAAAAAATGCCATTTTCATTTTATTTTGTTAAGGCAAGATTCCAATATCCTTCGCCTGACTAGCATATTGTTCCAGTAGGAGCTTCTTTGTAATCAGTGAGCTAATCACAAGGCAAGGTGCTATTTAACAGGGACAATGGTGACATAATCTGGCACCTAGTCAAGAACAAATATCTAAATAGTATCTATCAAGTATCTTGCTGATCACTCCTTCAGAATAAAACCCAACACTTCACGTTTCACCAACAATAAAAGGATTATCTTTCCTCATGTTACACTTATTCATGGTTAACTCCTGCAGTGGCATTATTTGAATAGTTTCCAAAAATAACAAAGCTTGATTCATAATATCCATGCTCTAAATTAGTTAATTTTAACATGAGTAGCAAATAATGTTTCCTCTTTCAGTTGAAAGTACATGAAGTACACATTTAGGACAATGAATACCTTAGTAACAGTTATACCCACACAAGTGTGTTTATCTGAGTGGAGGGCAGAGCAGCTCGATGAACTGGGAAATATAAATCCAAATGGAACGTATGTATAATTCACAAAACAACAAAAATCTGAATTACATATTTTTTCATTAGTCCAACATGCTTGATTAATCATATATGAAGTTCTGGTCATTGATGTTGTAAGAAATTGTTATATGAAATCGGGAATAATTTCCAGGCAGCAGCCACGTCGGTATCACTGGTAAAATTACTACTGGTAGCTGCTGCAGTTGATGGCTAGAAAGCAAGTAGAAATGAATGATTGTCTTATTAATAAGTTGCTTAGTTAATGTTTTAATATATCTTATCTTTATCTTCACCTTGGAACACAGTGCTGTGTGATAAGAAGCAGTCACTGTAAGCGTATCATAAAAATAAAAGGTGTTTTATATTAGTGACATTTAAGGTCAAGTACTAAAGATGCATAGTGTAACAATGTACCAATATATCAGAAGACAACTTAATGTATGCCCTTTATTTTGATCTAGACTATTTCATAAAACCAATTTTCATGCACAAGAACATGATGAATTTTATATCCTAGAAACATCCTGACAACATTTACAGGTGTCCCTTGTTGTTATGTGTGGGAGAGGAAAAAAGTATTTGATTACTTTTTTTTATTAAAAAAATGTTGCTGGTGGTTGTTAAGTGCTGTTTATAAGCTACATTAAATTATTACTTAATTAAACTTTGTGACAGATAGGAAAAGAGTCTGTGTTTGTTTTCCTCAAGGAATGAATTTTTATTACAAATGATTTATCTAAAGCTAATAAATGATTACAGTTTATTACTGATTCACTCTGAGGAATATCCTTCTTAACAGGGAAGAAGATTGCCTTGCTCATTAATACATCTCAGTTCTGTGCATGTAACTCCGGTAGCAACAAACAGAAGCACATTCAAGCAACTTACTTTACCAAATGTATTGTTGGTACATACCTTGATCTATCCTTGGTAGGAATGTTTACAAGAGATTTCAAAAGTATGACTGATAGTTTCTGCATACCCCACACTAGGAGCTGGTAAATTGTCAGTGTAGACATCAGCATAGCTATGTCATTTATGGGTGTGAAAAATCTACACCCTGAGAGACATAGTTAAGCCAATCTAGCCCCTGAGGTAGACTGCACTAGGTTGATGGAAAAAATCTTCTAACTACCACCTCTTAGGGAGAGAACCCCTCTTCTCACTGTAGTAAGTGTTTACAATGAAGTGCTATAGAGGAAAGTTGATGCACTGCAGCTCTGCTGCTGTAACTAAGTGTAGACATAGCCTAAGTCAAATAAAGAAGTTCTGTCTTTCACAACTACTAGGCAGAGAGCCCCATTCAGGGGAAACCATTCACTCTGATGGCTAGAAAAGGAGAGCTCAACTTGAGATAATCAAAGCAGGTATAGAAACAGGAAGGGGAAGTGCTTCACAGGCTCTCAGGGGGATGAGAACATCCTTTCTTCCACTCACATCTGTGGTCTAGGAAGGTAGAAGTATCCCACATCAAAACCCTGACAAGAAGGCATGAGGATCTTAAGAATCTTATTTCTTAGTCACACTATGTACGCCTCACACTCTGTTTCCAGGGTTTTGAACCAGGGAGGTCACAAATGTGCAAATAATGGATTTTTTTGGTTTGCTGTCAGTTCAAAAAACAAGAAAAACCAACAAAAACGGCCAATACCACCCTGTTTTTGAATTGATGCAAAACAAACAAAATTTGAAAATGCCGGTAAACCAAAAAGTCCAAAAAAGTTTCAGGTTAAAAACTTTTCATTTTGATTGTTAAAAAATGCTCATACTTAAACTTTGTAAGATAAAGTTGAATAACATTTTGAAACAAAGAAATTTTGAATCTAAATATCACAATATTTTTGTTTCAAAAATGTAGAAATTAAAATGTTCAGGTTTTTTTTTTTTTTTTTTTGCATTGCCTTCTTTTCTATTATTACACTAGCAATTTGGCAATACTGACACAAGTTTGCAAAACGTTTCACTGTTACCAAATCTGCATTTTTCACTGAAAAATGCTTTGTCCAAAAATGTTGCCCAATTCTAGAAGTTAGAAGACTCTGAGATATGTGCTGTTTCCAAGGGCAACATTTGTCCTAAGAAGTGCTTTTCTTCACAACTGGTTTTCTTTCTCTGAAGTCATACTGCATTGTCAATGATAAAACTACCTGTTGCCCTGGAAAGCTTTGCAATGTCACAAATTAAGCATTATGACCTCACTGTATGATTGGATAGAAGCAGCAAAACCCTCTTGTTAATACTTATTTGTGGCAGCTATCATACTAATTCTTATCAAATTTGTGCATGGAAGTGCAAGTTGCTCTAAGTTAGGCAAATTTAAAAGTTTTCCCTACTATGAAAACCCCTTTAACGACCAGAAAATTTGCATACAAACAAAATTTTGCCATTTTTGCTGTGTTCTCACCAGCTGTAGTTTTGACCAATGCCAGGAAAAACTAGAGAGTTTCAGTCAAATATTTTTTTTTATTTTGAGTTTTCAAGTTTATTTGAACTCTAAATATTAACAGAAACAAATCCAAATAAATAAGAACAGGAATGTTTGTATTCCTGTCATGAACATACAGCCAAAGGTAGCATAAAATCCCTCCTTTACCTGTAAAGGGTTAAGATGCTCAAATAACCTGGTTGGTACCTGACCAAAAGAACCAATAAGGGGAGAAGATAAGCTTAGGGGGTCTTTCATGTGGGTCCCCACATCTGTACCCCCGAGTTTAGAGTGGGGAGGGAACCCTAACAATTCCCCTGTGAAAAGAACCCATCAGCACAGCTCTGGTTTCTTTCCCTTCTATGTGCATGTAATAGGGAGCTTGGAGACCAGGAAGCCTAGAGGTTAGTGTATCTGACTTCCATCTCCTTGGTGCTCTGTCAGGGCAATAGAGGTACTTTTTCCTGAACTTAAGCAGAGGGCTTGTCTTTCCTCCAACATCTGGATCTAAACACTTAAGGGAGCATGGTAGCAGGACCAAAACCCTCATCTCCACTGGGTCCCAGATGAGGCCCTGTGAGAAGCAACACTGGCAGGGTCCACCAGCAGTGAGTATAAGTTGCTTCCCTGAGTTACTTCCTACCTATAGGTTTCAGAGTGTTAGCTGTGTTAGTCAGTGTCAGCAAAGACAACAAGGAGTCCTTGTGTCACCTTGGAGACTAAAATTTATTTGGGCATAAACTTTTGGGCTAGAACCCACTTCTTCGGATGCATGGTGTACTATGTATATATATCTACCTGCTAGTGTATTTTCTACTCCATGCATCTGATGAAGTGGATTCTACCCTATGAAAGCTTATGCCCAAACAAATTTGTTAGTCTCTAGGGTGCCACTAGGACTCCTCATTGTTTTTCCTACCTATAGATCCCTTCAGTCTGGGGCACGGCCCCTAGAGTCCAGTTAATCACCTTACAACTAAAGAGTCCATAGGAGCAGGACTCTGCAGGACCTGCTGGTTCTCAAAGGAGAAGGCCCTGCCTCTGGGCCTTACCTGTTCTGTGGTCCCTTCTCAGGCTCACTCTTCTGGCTGGGTTCCTGGAGAAGGATTCCCTTCTCCTGCAGCCTGTCCACAACTCTTTGCCTGGGCCTCTGAGCTCCTTTTAACTTGCTCCTCCAATCAGAGCATACTTGGCAGGGCAGGGCTTCCTGGGCACAGTATTGTCTTTTAATACCTTCAGACTCAGTTTGTATACCCCATCACAGTACACAAACAATTCATTTTCCCTGAGGACAGAATCCTGTTTCAAAAATGAAGCATGTTGATCAGACATTATGGCATATTTCCATGGAAATTCCTCCTCACAGGTAAGGAGATTATTTTCATATTTCCTTAGCACCCTCTATCTGATGATCTCCAAGTTAAAGGGTTAAATCTTGTCCCCATTCAAGTAAATGGCAAACCTCCCACTGACTTCAATGCGGCCAGATTTTCATCCAAATCAATGAAGCCTTACCTCCCCACCACCCTCGGTGAGGTAGGTAGTATCCCTACTTTACACCTGGAGAAGTTCAAGCAAAGAGATGAATTGACTTGCTCAAAGTTATGCAAGAAGTCTGTGGAAGAGCAGATTAGATTACAGTTCTTTCAGCTCCATGTTTGGCATCAGTCTACAAGTGGCTAGAAGTTGAAAACTTGGCCCCATTTAAGTCAATTGCAAAGATCCCAACAACTTCATTGGGGCCAGGATTTCATCCTTATAATTTAGCAGGACTCAAGAATGGATTAGACATTTCTCTGAATGAGAGTATTCACAGTTACATAGGGTGAAAATAGGTTATATACACATTTCACGACATGAGCTAATTAATAGGCTACTTGACTGTGTGTTCATTTGTGGCTTTCTTGCACCTCCCTTTGAAACATGTGGTAACAAGCCATTTTAGGGATTATCTACATTGCCTTGCAGTTGGGACTACAAGGGGTCTGAACAACAGTGTGCACCAAAGTACTGTGTGGCACACCCCCATGTGGATGTTGCAGGTCCAAACTAAAAGTTTCTAGTTCATGTTAACAAAATCCTCTTCAAACGAGGATACATTAATATGAAGCTGGAACCTTTTCGTTTGCACTTTGGTATGCATTGCTATTCACACTCCTGTAGTCAGAACTGCAGAGCCAGCAGGACCGGCGATAGGGGTTTGAGCGCCCTAGGCGGATGCCAATTTCGCCGCCCTGCGCGCTGGTCCCGCGGCTCTGCTGGAGCTGCCACAGTGGTGCCTGCAGAGGGTCCGGTGCTCCGTGGCTCCGGTGGAGCTGCTGCAGTCATGCCTGCGGGAGGTCCACCGGAGCCGCATGAGCAGCCGACCATCAGCAGGCACCACTGTGGCAGCTCCACCGGAGCCACAGAGCACCGGACCCTCTGCAGGCACCACTGTGGCAGCTCCACCGGAGCCACAGAGCACCGGACCCTCCGCAGGCACCACTGTGGCAGCTCCACCGGAGCCGCCTGCTGCCCCCTCCGGCAAAACGGCACCCACCAATTATTCTGGCGCCCTAGGCAATTGCCTAGGCTGCCTAAATGGTAGCGCCGGCCCTGGGAGCCAGTGCAGACTTAGCCTCAAAAAGAGGATCATCGTCTAGACAGACCACTGGTCTGATAAGGTGTTACAATTGCTATATTTCTACACTAGTGTAATCCCTTTGGGGGTTTAGAGAGCATAGCCTCTTTAAATCTTTTTCCTGAGTGGGGGAAGTGCTGATTGTTCAAGGGAGGAAGTGCTGTTGGGGGGAAAAGAGGGGAGAGAGAGGGGAGAGCGATAGGAGTGTGTGTGTGGAGCTCCAGACAGAAGGGCTGCAGCAAGCAGGCCCTCGTAGAATGAAGCAGCCGAGAACCTGCCTGAAGCCTGGGAGGGACAGGGCGGCTGATCGGGGACACCACAGGACAGGAGCCAGGAGGAGCCCTGTGCCAGGGAGGAATTGCCCAAGGAGGACAGGCTGGCGTTGGGCCCAGTATCACGGCTGTCCAGAACTGCATGGGGCCGTGAGTACTGGGGCTTGTGACTTTGCATTGTGAGTAAGGAGGGAGGCTGCTAGATAGGTAAGTGGGGAGGTGGTTGCTCTGTGTGGCTTTGCAGAGAGTGGCAGAAGAGGGCACCAGAGGGGTTTATTGGGGAAAAAGTTCACTGGCATCAAAGATGACCAGGAGCACCCAAGACTCACCACTGGACTGGAACTTTGCCCAAGACTCCTGAACTCTGTGTGCAGGCACGTTGCTAGGTGTCTTCCCTTTCATACTGTGGTACCACTGGGCCTGTGGGGCCTTGAGTTGAATACAACCCTGTTTTACCGCTTCCCCTATATTTCCCCCATTATTTTCTCCTTTCATCCCTCTGTAAATAAATGTTTCATTTCCTATATTCACTGTACTTTTTCGCTGTGTATGTGTGTTCACTCGGGGGAACCGGGGAGATGGAACAGATGCCTCTTGGTTGGAAGGGATTTTCCCTGGTATATTCCTGCATGTGCCTTCTCTTTGCCAGAGTTTCCGGGACAGCAGATTCCATCTTGGCCATGAGGACACTAAAGTTATACTAGATTACCTCTTGCTACAAGTTATATCATGTATCGCAGTCAGTGATATTTGTTCTGTATAGAATTAGTCAGGAATTTTGCAACAAAACCTGTTTTTCATCAGAAAATACCCATTTGTTCAAAAGGAGACTTCACAGGAAAGGGTCAGTTTCAATTAAACTTTTGTCAAGAAAGTTTCAGAGGCCCAGAATGGAATTTCTGGTCAATAGCCCAGAGGTTGCATCACTCAATGCAGGACAGCCAGGTTCAAGTCCCCAGCCTGTCTGACTCAAACCAAGGAGCTAATTCTTTGTCTCTTACATCCCAGGTGAATGCCCTAACCACCAGGCTATTGACTATTCTAGAGTGGGCCTCTCAAGTATTCCTGTTGGAGCTGTTCCATTTTGTATAAATGTGCATTGAACCAGAGAAAGACTGACTCTATAGCCTGTGGTTATGGCACTGGGATGTGAGAGATACGGATTCAAGTCCTTTTTCCAAACAACACTGAACAGGGACTTGACCATGAATCTCCCACATCTCAGGTGCGTGCGAGAGAGATCTCAATGCAGAACAGAAAAAATATTTTGAAATCTTAAAAATTTGTCAGATGGGAAGAGTTTCCACCCAACTCTATTTTGTCTCCTGTTTTACAGGGTTTTTACAACTACAAGAAATGTACAAAACTTCCAGAATATTTAATTTTTCAATGTTTCAGACTTCAAAGGAAAATTGGATAATTTTATATTAATATAATAAACAGATATAAAAGCCATATTTTAGATAGAAGAGGCCTTTTATTAGTAACAGTAGGTATATTTTAAAGATTGTTGAGGATCCTGAAGCTTCCAAATGATTGTTTTGCAAGCAATTGTGATAATATAATGCAGAAAGCAATGTCATTCTTCTCTGCAATTTCATAAATTGAGTCATCCACAGGGAATGTCATTAAATTATGTAAAGACTGATAGGGCTTCATTCAGCTGATTTCTTCTTGAACCACTTGACTCCACACTGTTTAAACAAACAATAGTAAATGTGGTGGCAAGAAGGAACTCACATTGTCAGTGAACAATACCGAAGACTTCTTTGGATTACATACTTTATTCAGATCTGCCTCCATTTTAAGCTTTGTACATCTTAAATAAATTCCTACTGATTATCCTACTAGAGATCCCATTGTTAATGGAAATGCTGTCAGGTATATTACTGCCTTCTAAATAGGCATTTCAAAAGCAGCAAGGAAATGCATATTGTGCCATTAAGTAACAGCTCTAAGTATACCTCTGAGAAGGGTCTGACATATATGTCAAGTGTACTTTGGGCACCACTATTTAGGAGCATGCAATGCATGGTCCCCTCTGTGGCAGCTACTGCCAGTTCTCCTGACTGATAGCCTTTCCTTTTTAATGTAGTGTGTCCTAGAGGTTGCTAGCAGGGAACAGTCCTTTCACTTTCTATGTGTAGGCTCTATCATTATGGCTGTTACCACCGTCTCCCCACCACCACCCCCATGCACATAGTTCAAATGAGCAGAAAGCTTCCTTGTGTCCTCTTGGTTTTGCACATCCATGAAAGAGCCAGCCCAATCTTGCCCTTCTTGCATTTAGTACTTAGAAAGAGGCATAGTCTCATGATCTGATTACAGGACAAGTATCCCAGTACATCTGAATTCCAATCCCTGTTGTGAAACTGACTCCTTCAAGAAACTTAGGCATGTCACCTAGCCTCTCAGTGGGTTTCATAAAGTTTCTCTTTATGCAAAATTGAGATAACTGACCTCCCAGAGGTGTTGTGAAGAACAGTGTGTGAGAGAAACTGGAAGATGAAAAATGTAATATAAAATTTAAGTATCTTTTAGACCCTCAGTATGTGCATTTCACTTGCATTATTAATACCAATACCAGTAGGAACAGTACATACATGTCCTGGGGAATAACAGACCCTTGAAATATTACATATACAGTATAGAAGTTCATCATAATTCTGTATTGATCAATGCCACAAAAATCACAATTGGGAGTTCCCAGGTCTATAGTAATAAGATTGTATTGGAGACACTAACTACCTATTCGATGGCAATAACTTGTTAGTATAAATGCCGTTCTTTCCTATTATCATACAGCATGGATCTAGATTACAATATTGCTTTTTCCTTCTATTTTCCTTTTCAGCTACTTCTTTTGGCACTAGGGGTCAGTATAGGTACAGAACAAATCCGGCCATTGTAGAAAAAATAGCCAGTTTGTGGGAAATATTCTTCCAGCAACATGCTCGCTGGTGAGTTTCAAAACAGTTGTTTTTGTTGAACAAAAACAGGTTTACTGTGCTGCACTAATCCCATATGCTATTATTTGCTGAACCTGAATTCTGTCTGAGAACAGTTTTTCTAATATAGGAACCTAAACACACTCAGTTCGTTCCCCTAGCACATAGGCACTCCCTACTGCCATTCCTACTTTGTATTATGATAGAACAACATAAGAAACCTCCCCAAATAAACAAAATATCCTAGAAAATACCTCATACTATCTCATTGACTGCAATCAAAGTGTATGCAAAACAAAAAATGCTCTACCAACTGCTTCTCTCTCTCTCCTTGTGTCAGACATTTTAACCATTAACCTGCACCTCTATCATAATGATGCCTTTCTTAATACTATGCCTAAATTAGATTGTAAATTCCTCAAGGAGAGACCTGGACTCTGTTCACAACTATGCCAGTGCATCTAAGGAATAATTCTATTAAATCTATGGAGTAACACCAGTATAAAAATTGACTTGAGATCATATCAATCCCTTTGACTTGTTTCACTTGTAGTATGAGCAATTAGGGGACTGTATAAACAATATTAATTATAAAAATATTAGTGCATGATACAAGTCTAGCCCCACAAAGGGATTTAGGCAATTAACTCACTCTATGTGCATAAATCCAAAATTTAGATCCTGAACATCCCCATTCAGCCTCCTAGCCCAGTAGGTGCCTCAGTTTCCGCCAAAAAGTCTCTGCCAGTGATCATGTGCAAAAATAACTAAGCCCTGACATCCAGCACCAAACTCATGCCTAAGCCCTGGTGGAATCCTCAACCCAAGGGTTCCCCTGTCTATCTCACATGTGGAGCCCAAGTAGGGTGATCAGATGTCCTGATTTTATAGGGACACTCTCGATTTTGGGGTCTTTTTCTTGTATAGGCTCCTATTACCCTCCACCTCCTGTCCCGATTTTTCAGACTTGCTGTCTGGTCACCCTAGGCCCAAGCTGGTAGATATGCTTAGAGGCTGACAGAGTATGACTACTGAAGTGGGCTCTGCATAAAACAGCTGAAAGAGTTGGTGGGGCCCTAGCCCAGTAGTTACAACATTCATCTGCAAATTTGTAGACCTGGGATTCAAAGTTGGAGACCCTCTTCTTGCGAGGAGCTAGGACTTGAATCAGGTCTCCCACCCACATTCTGGATGAGTGTGCTAACCACTGAGATATTCTGGGATGGGTCTCAATTTCTCCTGTTGAAGCTGTTCCAATTAGTATACAAATAATAAAATATTCCTCAGAACAGGGATCTGAACCTGACACACCAACATTCCTGGGGGAGGCCCAAACCACTGTCACAAGCCAGCCGCTTAACAGAGAGCAATTGCACTGCTGTTAAACTGCCAGTATTACAGCCCAAATCAATCTAACACTTTCCACAGAAAAAGACAAAAATATTGTTCTCTCCAGTGAATGGACACTGTTTAAAACATATATTGTTCTCTCATTTGTGTACCATTTAAACTCTTGAAAGTGTGAAAGCAGAATCTGTTTAACCAAAATTATTTTAGTCCATCTTCTGTGCAGACCACTCTATTCATGAAGGCTGGGCAGCTGGTGAGAATTTTTACTTGTTTCTGTATTCATTCTTTCATTAAAAAACCCACTGAAGCCTATGTTTTGAAGGAATAATGCAACATTAAAGAATTTCATGTATTTTGCAAACATTAAAGAAACAGAGTTCAACTTCTGAGTCTGCAAAACTTGAAAGTTCCCTATTATATGCATAAAGAACTCCTTACTTCAAAAACAGAAAGTACTTGAGTGCAAATGGAGAAGGATGAAGGAAAGTGGCTGCTGGAGTGTAACCAGGCTTAGTATTAAGACTGATTTGGTTTATAAATAAATGAACTTGAAGGAAGCAAGTAAAATCATGATATTTGCTCAGAATATGAAATAGGTAGAAGTATGGAGTGGAACAATCAGTTATGGAATATATTGAGAATAACCAGGTGATTGGGGTATGGCGATATGGCACAAGTGTCTAATACAATTTAGTACAGAGATAGAAGATGATAAAGTCAGGGAGAAGAAAATTAAGGCCAGTAGATACCTGTTCAGGCATGTACCTATTTACAAATGTGACTGGTAAAATGTAAAGACTGCACACTTCCCTACTTCTTTTTCTCATGAAGCTATCCCATTTTCTTTGTATACCGCTATCAGTTTGTTTTACCCTTTTAAAAGAAGCAAAGTTTGAGTGATGTTCTTCCAAAAATGCAGTTTCCACCTCCCAATAAATCCATACAACCAATTACATAATGTTCTTGATACTACTAGATATTTCTTACTTAAGTTAGATCTATATTTACATAAATGATTATATGGCCACAGCTTATCTATTGTCTACTACTATGTCCTTCATATAAGGATAGATTCTAGTACCTTGTAATGGGGTCTACAAATCCCATACTGAACTTAGACAGAAGGGGGAGAGATAGCTCAGTGGTTTGAATATTGGCCTGCCAAACCCAGGGTTGTGAGCTCAATCCTTGAGGGGGCTATTTAGGGAACTGGGGTTAAAAAAAAAAGTCTAGGGATTGGTCCTGCTTTGAGCAGGGGGTTGGACTAGATGATCTCCTGAGGTCCCTTCCAACCCTGATATTCTAAGGAGCTTGACCACACCCACAGGCAGCTGCCAATCATGGAGGGAGGCACTCACCGCTGTACCAAATAGAAGAAACAAGATCTATTATAAAGGAGAGACTGGGGAGGTAGACAAACCTAGGACAGCAAAGAGGGTAATGTCCCTGAACCAGGTTGTCTCCCTGAGCACAGCTAAGAGACTAAGACATGCTTCTAGACTAAGTCAAAGGTAGGAGTCAAAGAACTGGGTCCAGGTGAGAACAGCAGTGATCCTTCAAAAGACCACAGTAGGAGCTAGTGACATACCCTTACTCATGTTGGCTAGCAGCTTAATCCACAAATAGTCACATTGGGTCTATTTGTGGTCTAAGGTGTTACTGAATATGAGTAAAGGTCTCAGAATCTATCCCTTAGAAATGAAAGTTTTATCCTGTACCTTTTTATCTATAAATTTGTCTTAATATGAATTACATCAAGTTGAGGCCCCATCATATGGCAGGTTACAACTTAAAAAACTTGTACACACTTGGGGTTATTCTGCTTGTCAAGTTACATTTCCATGTCCAGACCATTCCTGTTTGTGTGTGATGTTGTTTTATCTTTACACTGCCTCAGCACCAATTGAAGAGCTGTTAATTTTCTTGTGACTTACTATGAACAGAGACTAATTTCCATCTTTTCAGAAAGAAGGAACTTGAATGAGTATACCAATATGCAATTGTTTGCTGCATTTCACAGCTTTGTTAAGAATACTTTGAGCAGTATAGCAGAGCACAAGTTCAACTGCATTTCTAATTCAAAAACAAGATATACACATGACCCATTATCATTCCTGTTGGTTACTAGGTGACAGATCAGAACAAACACAGCCATGTAACATCTGAATAGCATTCTATGTCATATCAACATGGGTTGATCAGGAAAACAATTTCCATTTGACAGACAAGTTATTATAAGGATTGCATTATAAAAACATCTTTTGAGTAAAATTTTGATATTGGTTATTGGCCTTTAACTCCCATTGTCTTCAACAGGACCTGCAAATGCTTGACACAGGCAAAATGTGATGCATCTATTTTTAATTAGGAATGAGCAGAGGGCCAGATTAAAGCATAAGCACAACTGGGGTTCCAGCACTGGCCCTGGAGTCACACTTCAAAACCACAATCTTAGCTTTCCAAAAAAGTTTCTAGCACTCATGGTTGTTTGTGACAAAAAGCTTGAAAACATGAAGGGAGTATAACCAATACAATTAATCTGCCTGAGTTTGCAGACAGTCTGAAACTATAGCTCCGAGAGGTGTGACTTGCCCAATGCATCTTAATGGAGTGTTCAGTTCAAAACCTAGTGCTTTGTGGGGGGACCAACACTACAGCAGAAGAGAACTGGGAGTGATCAGGGGAATACAGAGGGCCCCGTCACCTGAACAGACAAGGTAAGCATGAAGTGGATGAGACTGGTGCCACTCCTGGAAAGGATAAGTGGGCCCCAAAGCTGCTTCCAAGTCCTCAAAATGGGAAGGGGGTCCCCTGCTACTCCTAGTGGGAAGATGTGGCCACAGTGCGGGCCTGTGCCATGGTATTCTAAGGGTACTGGACTCTCAGTCAAGCCCTCCAAAGATTTGCTGGAGGTTTCAGTTAAGCTAAACAACCAAAAGCTGGATGCACAAAGCAAGCTTGACAACCCACCTGAATGCTAACTTGGGCTGAACACCTCGGCATGGGAGGTTCTCACAGTATATACAACACTTCCTGTTCACTAGAAATACAGGGAGAAATGGCTTCCTTGTGATATTTTTGCACTTCTATATCCATCCAAATGGAAAAAAGGATGTCTAGGTCTATGAAAATAAAAAAAAAGAATGAAGGAAAATCTATCCTCCAGGATAGAATTCAAATTGGGTTCAGGGATGAAGATTAAAGTCACATGTTTTATCCATACCTATCTGCTCAGCCCTACTTTTTAATAACTTTAAAATACAGATGCATGTTTTAAAATGTTAATCAACACAAGAAGCATGAAATAATGTTAACATAATACTTAAATTGTAAGTCTAGCTCCTCTGGAAACAATAAATCAGGCTTGCTGTAATTAAACTTTCAAGCCTTGAGCATTTAAAACAGATTCATAAAACAAAAATCTAGTGGCATTTTTAAAGCTATTGCTCCCAGTTTACCTGACTGAGTTTCAATTGTAAGGGTATTGTCAGACCTGAATTTTAAAAAATCACTGCAGTTACATACCTGATTTTCTGATCATTTCACTGTCAATTTTTAGAGGAAATATGTTTGAATTTGTTTGATGAAAACTTGATTGGCAATTTAAAAAGGAAAACAAACAGGAAAAGGGAAATACAGTTGCCATAGCATTTCTTTGGTTTTATCTACTACAATATTAGGCCTTGTTTCTGCAAACATATGTGCAGTTGAGTAAATTGGTATTACGTAGAACCTCAGAGTTACAGACACCTTGGGAATGGAGGCATCGGTAAGTCTGACATGTTCATAACTCTGAACAAAGTGCAGTTCGGGCTCCAGATCCAGTAGCCAACACCCTAAGTCAGGCTTCGGCATCAGCTGAGCTCCCTACTCAGAACCCACATGCGTTTGCCAGCTTGTCTTCCTCCTCGCGGGGGATGGTGTGTGTGGAAACAGCATGTCCCCTTGCTGGGGGGAGGCAAAGAGGCAAGATGGGTTATAAACAGTGCGTCCTCCTCCTTGCGGCAGGGGAAAGGGGCAAAAGTGGTGCAGACCCCAGCACTGCTCCTGCTCTGCTGGCTCTGACTGCCTTGGGCTGGCAGCCCCAGCATCTTGCTGTAAGTGGCTGCCCTGCACGTGGAGGTAGAGGTAGGGTTGGGACAGGCAGTCCAGATGTGCCTACCTTTAAGATGCAATACTGGTACAGTACCGTTCCGTGTTTGCGCGCGCCTGATCGGTTACTTCCAGTTTCACATGGTATCCGGTTACAACCAGTCAGTCTGTAATTCTGGTGTTCGTATCTTTGAGGTTCTACTGTACTTAGGCCTTTGGGGAAGAGGCTGGCTTTTCATTACACATGTGCATGGTGGCTAACACAACTGGGTCCCAACTGATGGCCTTTACATGCTAGCAAAATTTTCATACCCATAAGCAAAATTAGGGCTTAGAAAACAGCAAGGTGTCATTGTGCACCTTAATGAAGGTCACTTGAACATGGTAGAAATACCCTGGAGAGAACGTAGAATTATGCTTCAAAGGGTATATCATTCCCTGGCTTTCCACCAGGTAATAAAGATGTCAAATTTATGTTTCCAGACTGATACCCCAGTACTATGGGGCCAGTCCTTAGAGTGACCAGATGTCCTGATTTTATGGGGACAATCCTGATATTTGGGGCTTTTTTAATAATATGGGCTCCTATTAACCCCCACCCCCTGTCCTGATTTTTCACTCTTGCTATCTGGTCACCCTACGAGTCCTGCTCTGCTTGAGTGTGGAAAACGGTGCATACAGACAAAATATTTACAAAATAAAACCAAACCCCTGAGTTGGCTGAGATTTCCCAAATTGTGAGGATGACTGAAGGTCAGTTTTTGAAAATCAATTTTGCATGGAATAAACCCTGATATTTTTACAAAATTTGGTAAAAAAGGATTGTTCAGGCATACCCATTCTTTGTTTCCACTCCACGTGCAGACTTGCTAGTAATTAGATATGATCAAAACCGAGGGAATATTTTGTAAACCAAAATTGTGAAAAATTCCTCTTTGCTTTTTGTCTGTCAAACTTCAATTTTTCAATAACATTTTTCATTGACATTTTGAAATTCAAAAATTGTTCACCAACTTTGCTAAGTGATCACTAAAAATGGTATTAAATAAGGTGACCTAATGCATAGCTTTCCCTATGTCCAAGAGTAGCCTCCACTGATATTAGCACAACAGCAAAACGACTTGTGTGCCCCCTTACTCCTGCACAAAGACTCACAGGACCAAGGATTCCAGAGAGTCTAGTCTGCATCCATCTCATTAAAGCTTGGCAATATATTCAGATAACTAAACACTTTTCTTTATGCACATCTGTGATCTTTTCAGGTCACAACTTCAGCATATCACTGTCGCTCTTTCAAGATGTCTGAAAATGAGCACTCTGTTCCAAATTTGTTCCTTGCTAGTAAAGAAAAATCAGATCTTCAGAGTTACAAGAAACACAAAATCTGTTATTGATAAAATGCCAAGACCTTAAAGTTAAAATGTATATTTGCCTAAAGTGGCATAACAGGAGATCCTGTCTCCTTTTCCAAAAAAAACCCACAAGCTAATCTGAATTTTTTCAGAACAGATTTCTATCACCTCTAGCCAGTATCTGTATGTTGAAGAGAAAGACTGTAAAGGGACCCTGTAGTCATGAAAACAGCAGAAGCACAGCTGCATGGTTTACTACACTCAGATGATTCAACTGAAGCACAAAGAATGTAAGTGATTTGCATCAGGCCACACAATTGATAGATTTAATAGCAGAACTTAGACACTGCTTTTACAAGGCTTTCTGTTATTCTCTTTTAAAAGGAGCAAATATTTTAAAGCAAGTTACATTCACTGGATTAAAGAGCACCTTTCAAGTAGTTTACCACTTCTATAGTAAATCACTTCTTAACTCCTTTTGGGTAGCATCTTTTCCTGCTTCTTTATGCATCTACTGCTCCTTTCCAGGTAAGTTAATAATTACATTTAAGGCTTCTGATTTTCAGTTTTAACCGACAAACACTGATAAAATACCCCGAGACAGAGTGTCAGAGATATTGGTGTTTATCCAATTAATAAGAGAAAACAACACCAGCAGGCTTGTCTACATGAGGACTACGGGATGGTGGGTGGGTGACTTCAAAAGCGCACTAACGTGTTGTGCATTAATTGGTCTTGGTATTCACACCTCAACTACTAGAAGAGGCCCTCATCCTCCCTGATTGAACTAACCTTATCTCTAGACTGATTCTTGCCTGCATATTTATACCTGCCTCTGGAAATTTCCACCACATGCATCTGATGAAGTGGATATTCACCCACGAAAGCTTATGTTCCAAAACTTCTGTTAGTCTATAAGGTGCCACAGGACTCTTTGTTGCGTTTTACAGATCCAGACTAACATGGCTACCCCTCTGATACTTGGTCTGAGTAGATCCTGCTGGTACACACTAAAGGTTCCCCGGTGAACTTTAATGTAGTACTGCTTCAAATGGTACTATGTTACAGTGCACTAAGGGATATTACAAAGCTTAATTTATATTATATACATTATTCATTACTGTAATTGTTTGTGTATAATATGCATTATTTTTTTACAGTATATACAAAGACACCCCCCCAAAAAAAATGTGGACAGCTACATAAAACTCAAAAATTGCTCAAAAATATAATCCCCAAAAGATTAAATTCATGAACTCAAAAAAACTCAAAAGTCCTATTTATATTTTTCCTGAAGTAACCCCCACCATTCATCCAAAAGCAAAAGGAAACTGTATTGCAAGCTGGTGTACTGATGGTAGCCCTCAAAAAGTGAGACATCTTAAAAATACTTTCTTTTATTTCATACTTGCAATATCAATTACTAATAGTGCCCCTTTTCTGTGAGATCTCATTCTACAGAAGATAATATTTTGTAATTCTGATTTTTCTTTCGTTACCTGCTGAATTTCATAAATCCCATCTTGTAACAAGTCAGTTTTCAACAAGTCTTTACTGCACTGGTACCTGTAGTTCCGTTTCCAAACTAGTCTGCTATCCAGTTTTAGCTAATTCACTCAAATAGAGCATTAGTATATAAATACACACACACTCTCTTGTGCACTCACACTTATTTCAACCAAAGTCTAGTAAAAATCTTGCTTTGCATCCCACTTTTACTCCTGATGCTAGGCTAGATTTTCTCACTCCAAAATCAAGTTGATACATCTTACAGAAGCAAAGGGAACATAGGAATAAATGTTCCTGCATGAGCCAAATATTTCCCACTGGGTTAAGTAATAGTTTTGACTGAAGGACCAAAGCTTTTGGCCAAATGTGTTTGTTAACATTAAGTGGCAGATGAGCATCAAAGATGGCACGTGCTCTCTCTCCCTCTCACTCACTCATCCACCCACCCACCCTATCTCTGTCCTTGAGAAGTAAAGAGGAACAAGGAAGTAAGGGTGGGGGGAGAAAGAAAATCATACGTTATGTAACAGTGGTTAAAATAAATGGTAGCTGCAGAATTCCTTTTTTACCGTAAGAGCTTGTAGTCATCCTTAAGTTTGTTTCCACACATAGCTACTATTTGGTACGTTATGAATAGCTAGCTAGTGTAGTTCCCAACAATTTTTCTGAACAAACACAACAGGAAGAGAGACTGGAAGGTATTTTACACAGGAACTCACTGTTATTCAAATTCCCTTGAAGGTCAGGTAGAGGTTTAAAATTCTGGGACTGCGGAAGTGTTGATATTATATAAACTGAGTAACCTATGCCAGAACTAGTTGCTATCAGTCCACAGCAGTAGGGGGGAAATGCTTTTGCAAGAGCCCAATGTCTCATATAATAGTATCTGCAGCACCTGATTTGTCACCTGTGCTGGCAGAACATGATACATTGATTGCTCGCTAAATTCAAGACTACTGACAAGAAATTTGGCCTTGGGATGTTGTTTATTCCCTATAAAAGCTTTAGGAGGCCTTTATATATTGTTTGTCAATCAAATCTGCACAAGCAAATCAGGGCGTTGAATACCAACAAAGAAATAAATCCTCTCTACAAGCAGAGTGTGTAGCATCCCACCATCCACTAACTAGGAGTCAACAGAATTCAGATTGCTACCGTACATATTCATCACTGCCAACCGGGGCCAATCCGATAATCCTCTGGAAAAACTCCCTTTAATGTCACTGGGAGTTTTGCCTGACGAAAGATGTCAGGACTACATCCACAGGTAGCATTACAGATACTTATTACTCTTATTTGTCATCTGCTAACCACCATTAAGGGCGATATGGGGATTTAACACCCCTGTTATAAGCATGTTCAGCTGTGAATATACTGAAACTACAGCTGAGTAGAAGTCTCATGTTTTTCCCCACACACTGCCACATGCAAACTGAAATAGCACAACCAAGCTTAGAATGTGAAATCCACTGAAATTTCAATACCGGAAGAGGGGGAAGATGTGGTGGGTGTCCATGGAGACTCCACAGCAGCCTCAAATCTAAGGTGTTTAGCGCCCTAATCTGTGGTAGCTCAGAGGGTCACAGCCAGTTGGCCAGCAAGCTGCATGTAACCAGTAACCCACACATACACATCTGAGATAGCAGCAATCCACGTACTAGTCCTGTACATAATCAGCAGCAAAGGTCACTCAGCTGAAGTGCAGGATGGTGAGGAGGATTACATTCCTAGATTCCAAGTGCTGGGGTCACAACCCGTCTGTTCAGCCTTATTACATGCCATTCAGTCAAGCTGCAGTAGACATCCACCTTGTCAGTAAAACACAGAGGGAGAGAAACTGCAGAACAGGAATTTATAGAAACTGGACTATAGGCATTGCAGTGCAAAATTGAGTTATAAATACACAAACACAAACAAACAAACATAAAATAACCCAGTATCGCACAGCATTATAGCAGGTTCATGTGACTTGACTCATATTTTCATGTTTACCTGTATAAGAATGACTTCCAATTTGTATGTTACACCAGGGAGACTACAGGTGCTACATCATGTCTGCCAAAGCAACAGTTCATGCCACCATTAATATGAAGAGAGGGCCACAACTAAGTTCCATAATTCCTGGTTTAACCCTCCTTTCAATCTGGCTATCAAAATTAGATTGGCTTAAAAACTTCCAGGTTTACACCAAACACCAAGAAGACTTTTTTCTGCAAAGTTTGAAGAAAATATATTAAATGTATACCAAGTTATGGCTGTATTAGTTATTACCCTTATTTGAAGTTTAAGTGCGTCTAAACTTCATGCCCCAGTCTAGCTCAGAAATGCCTGTTACTAGCTATTCAATCTTTCCACATAATGGAATGTCTTTGGAAGTTGTATGTAGGCCATATTTGAAGAAAGGCTGTAATTAAGAAAGATTAACAGCCATTGCTAATGGAAGTGTTTAAGAACCAGATTGTTTCCTCCTGGAGTAGTGTGGACGGACTCTGTGGGAAGGATATGTACATTAAACTCAGAAACAGAGGAGGAATTGTGACTTCCTAAACCCCAATACCTTCCATGCTTTGCTCTTGAGGTGGTTCAGCAATACACCGCCCTTTATTATGGGCTGTATCCTTGGGACAAAATCTAATCCTTGAATATAAAGGACTATGGTTCTAGGCCTGGTTTATCAGGTTAATCTACTAACCATGTTGCATGTTTTTTTTTTGTAACAATGATTTTGTTGCATAACAGAGCCTCTGCAAAATTGGTCAGAGCCTTTGAATTACTAGCTATCCTATATATCCTAGCTATCCTATATATGAATCCAACCAGAAGCAAGCTCTATAGTTAAGGTTAGAACATGGGTTCCATTGTAAGTCATATTCACTCCTCTTGTAACTTTACACAAGAAATGGGATTTCAACATTTTAAGTAAAAGGCAGTCAATCAAACCACATATGGATGCTTAAAAGAGAACAATTTAAAAAAAAGTTTACTCAAGGTTTTCTAACCTTTACATGTCTAGACAAACCCTCAGCTTGACTGCAAAATTCCACGCTTTACATACAGTAAAATATTATTTTAAAATATAGTGCCTAACCAATTTTTTAAGATGCATTTACAAGTATTTACCTAATCTATTGGTATAGAGACAAGTCCATTTTAAAATCCACATGGCGGATGCACCTGTGAAAGGTAGGGGAAAAAAGGATAAATAGGAATTCTGTGGATCAGTCTAGGCAAGTGTGAAGGTGCTTGTGAGAGATGCAAGTAGGCTGATACCCTTCACACAGTAAGGAAGCCACGGTGTGACAATAAGAGAGGTCAGTGGGAGTCACCTAAATTGTGGAGGGTCTTAAAGATTAAGACAAGAAGCTTTTGTTTAATGGGGAAAATAGTGAAGGAACTCAAAACTAAAGTGGCATGGTCCTAGAAATAGGTCAGGAAGATTTAGTAGCAGCATTTTGAATGAACCTGAGAAGGATGTGATGGAAGGACAGACAGGAGGAGACAATATTACAGAAAAGGGCCTGGATAAAGTTTTTTGTGGTTCAGACAGAAAGAAGAGTCCTGGTCTTAGAAACTGCATAAAATAAAAAATGGTAACATTTGTATATAGACTGAATGTATGGCTAGACAGAGATAGGGTTACGAGGAGTCTGGTTTTCGACCGGAATGCCCAGTTGAAAAGGGACCCTGGTGGCTCTGGTGGGTACCACTGACCGGGTCATTAAAAGTCTGGTTGTTGGCACATTGGGGGCCTGGGGCTAAGGCAGGCTCCCTGCCTGCCCTGACTCCACCCAGCTCCTGGAATCAGCTGACAGGTCCCTGTGGACCCTAGGCTCATGGGCGACCAGGAAGGCTCCGTGCACTGCCCACGCCCCGAGTGCCAGCTAAGCAGTTCCCGTTGGCTGAGAACCATGACCAGTGTGAGCTGTGGGGGGGCAACACCTGCAGATGCGGGGGCAGCACTCAGAGCCTCACTGGCCATCCCAGCGCCTATGGACTGCTGGGTCCTGGCGGCCGCTTCCTGGGAGCTGCGATAAGTGCCGCCCTAGACCCCACATCCTCTGTCCCAGCCCAGAGTCCCCTCCCACAGCCCACAACCCCCCCACACCCCAACCTCCCACCCTAGCCCTCTCCTACACCGCAAACCCCTCCTCCCTGGCCCCATCTCATAGCCTTCACCCCCAGCCAGAGTCCACAACCCCCTCCCATACTCTGAACCCCTTGGCTCCAACCCAGAGCCCCCTCCTGCAACCCAAACCCCTCATCCCCAGCCCCATTCAAAGCCCATACCTCCAGCTAGAGCCCTCACCCACACCACACTCCAATACCCTGTGCCAGCCAGGAGCCCTCTCTTGCACCCTGAAATTCTAATTTTTGGCCCCACCCAGAGCCTGCACCCCCAGACCAGATTCCATGCCCCCCACACTCCCAGCCCCTGACCCAGCCCAGAATCCTCCCTCTCATCCCCAGCCTCACCTCAAAGCCCAAACTCCCCTTGCGAACTGGGTTCCAGCCCAGTGAAAGTGAGTGAGGGCAGAGGAGAGTGAGCAACGGAGGGAGGAGGGATGGAGCAAGTGGGGGTCAGGGGTGTTTGCCGTTAGCAACCCTAGACAGAGCAGGGTGGATGGAGGTGATAGGTGATAAAAGGAAGGCAGATGAGAAGTTTTGTTTTGGTCTTAATAGGGAGACAGAAATGTGAACGTGATAAAGTGTCAATCAGAGCAAAGGCCTTGTGCTATTAAAAGAAGTTAATAAACAGGATGGTGTGCCTTGGCTAACATAGCTCTTTAATACATGGTAGTAAAGCCTGCTATTATGAGTCTCCCATCTCAGGAACACTTACATTAAGAGTGTGAAATGTTAAATAGCTCTGCCAGGTGCGAGCCATTAGGTTTCGGAGTTGGTGCACTTTGGTACATCCATTTGATATAAGGTGCAAATTAATGTACTTTTGATTATGATATGCTGCTGTGGGCATTCTGGAAAAGGCTGCTCTATTTTTAGATTACTACATCTCTTGAACCATTACAGCTCTCAGGCTGAAATCCACTTTGTGACTAGTACTGGAGGAACACTGAAAACTATCATCATGTGTTACTCCTGCACATAAGGCCTATAACAAGAAGCGTTGACATGCTCTAATTTTTCTGAGGGCTGTAGCTGAATCATGAAGAATTCACACCTTATCTGGAGTTCTTAAAAATAGTGAAGGATTATTCAGTATAAGAAAACCAATCCATTCTTCTACTGCAAAGAATGAAGACATTGATAAAACAGATCACTATTCCAGTAACATACCATATTCTACCTTTGTAAAATATTCAGGATCTTCTCTTACCAAGCACCAATACACTCTTGGGATACCATAACAGAAGATCATGTCAGATGGAAGAAAATCTGAGGCCTTTCACAGGTTAAACTCAACTATGTAAGATGTAATGGGATGTTTATATATGTAAAAAAGTCACATTAGAACCAGCCAGGAAACTCTAGTTTCAGCTCAGAATTTCTTACACATACTTGGTGCAGGGATGCCAGAACAATTTGTACAGTGGGGGTACTGAGAGCTATTGAATCAAGCTGTAAACTGGTAAATAATGGAAACCACTTAGCTTGGGGTGCCGTAATACCCCTAGTTCCAGGACCTATGACTTGGTGTGCAGCTTTCCTACTCCACTATCATTGTGAAATGGGTAATGGCATGGCTTCGAAGGTTCTGTGGAGATAGCAAAAAAACAAAAACAAAGGACTCCGTTGGGCTGTACAGACAGGGCGGGCTTTAGGAACTGCAGGGCCCTCATAGGCGCGGGGCCCAATTCCGGGGAATTGGGGGAATCGGCCTAAAGCCGGCCCTGCATACAGATGCACACATGTCAAAGGATGAGAGCAAAAAGCGGAGAAGCTGCTCCCCAGATCCAGCATCCCATGCCAGCTTATTAGGAACCTGGTTCAAAAACACCCCAGGAGGATGGCTTTACAATGATATAGAGTTTTTGCATGTGAATGCTGACAGAACTGGCTTGGTCTTCTGAGAGGAAATACCCCCGCAGATGCTGCTTTAACAATTGTCCCCCAGCCTCTATCTTCACCACATCTAACAGGACATCTCAGGTCTGCAAACACAGGGGATTTCCCTGGATTTCAGAGGGAGGAATGTTGATGCCTTTTGAACAAGTTTCATTTATTTAGCTTTCCTCTAATGCCTTCACCATTTACTTACTGATGAAATGACCCTCCTCATTCAGTTCAATATTATTGTAGTTCACCACTTAATTCTGTCTAGGACACCTGAGTGTTCAGCTTCTTTTGGCTCTGTTACAATCTGCCTGCTGTTTTTCTAGGTCAGCTCATAGATTATTTGACTTGAAGTTACCCTTCCATTGATTTTACCACTGTGGGCTTATCCTTATGAAAAATGTAACACTGTAAAAATTGCTCTAGTTTGATTCAGTGATCTGTATAAATTCAAGAAAGAGGGTTGATCTACAGCCAGTGTTTAAAGATGCTTAAAACTGTAAGTAATATTTTAATCCCCTTTTTCTTACAATGGCCGTTACCTCTTTCATAGCTGTACTATCTTGCATCTCTCCCTGTAGTGATTTTTTTTAACTGTCTTCACTATATTGGCCACCTATTATTGTACCTATTTAATTGTCCCATAAGTATTATGCAAGCAAAGCTCCCAGAGATTTCAGGAGGAATTCCCCCTACATGTGGAGAACAAAATAGGGGAATTAAAATAACACTCTGGGTCCTGACAGAGGTGGAGGATGAGTCCTGCCGGAGGAGGAGGAGGAAGGTGGTGGTTAAAACTTTGCCTATACAGCCAGGCATTCCCAGAAACCCAATAGTTACAGCTAGGCACCCGCGCTGGGACTGTAAAGGGAAGCTACGGACTGAGCTCTAGCTACCTTTAATACATTTGCTATAATAGCCTAAATGGACAGCAGACTTTCTTTGAGGGGAATGGTAACAAACCTAGGGCCCAATCCTACAGCTCTTTTGTGTACACAACTCCTTAATTTTGAGACAATGTCACATATAGAGGAGATATGGGTCTAGGCTTTAATTTTTGGCCTAAACCAGATTTCCTAAATGTTGCAAGGATGTAGCAAGAGGCAGTTCAGATGGCTGTACTCCTAAATTACACCATCATGCATTCATAGGGCTTTGTTTTTAAGTAGGAGTTATGTTTGTCCTAGGAACTTCTGGACCAGTCTTCCCCAGGAATTGAAATTAGAGGGGGTGTTCGAATTTAGAGTGGGAGGTGGAAAATGACTACATTGACAACACTGAATGTAACCAGTTGTCCACTAGGGGTTGGATGGGGGAGTTGTGGGGAGGGATGTAGGAAAATCCTTATGTCTGGTTGCTAAAAGCTTTGACTTAACTATTTCTGACACATGATGAGCCACTCAGATCTGATATAAACCAGCTCTGGTGTTTTTCCTGTATCTCCCAGCATGAACAGACACCACTCTGAACTCTATGGCACTGTGTTTCTGTGCTATTTCAATTCCTGGTGCTTTGCTAAAATAGAATTCTAATCTGAGATGTGAATTGTTCATGTGTAGAGAACAAAGAATATATGTATATTTTTAATAAAAAATTCATGCCCTTCAACATATTGTGTGATATTACCCTGCCTGAAAGCACAGAATTAGATCAAAAGGCATTGTTTAAGAAACCAGGAAGGAAAGGCAAAAAAATATTCTTCATAAGGCTCCTCCTCAAACAAGGTTTATAGCCCTGAAGAAGGATTCCTCAGCCCTGACTGACTGTTTGCCAAGGCTGAAAATCTGAAACCAGTGGGTATGTACTTGGAACCACTCAACCATGCCTCCACTGATGCTACTAGTGCTACCATGGCTATGCTGCTATTTAATACTGGTGCTAATTTAATGAGAACAAGTGCCAACAAGTTTACACAATGGGGATTCACACTCCTAGCTCATAGTATAGACATAGCCTAAGTGTTTTGGCAAAATAGATCATACTGAGTTATGTAGAAGCTGTTTCTGGGTCATGGGATACTACTTCAGTCCACAGACTCTTGGAGATTTCTTACTGGTGCCAAGTTCATTAGGCCTGCTAAGTATCACAATTGGCTTCTGGAGGGTGCAATACAGAAACCCAATTGGGGAGTGATTGGATTGTAGGATCTCATCCCAAAGAACAGTGGAGGCCTGGGCCTGCCACTTGAAAGGGGTATATTTGAGGGGAGACTGGAAAAGGCTCTCAGATGTGGTAGCTTGTTCGGTGACTGTGACAATATGATGCTGCAATAAAACAAATTCTTATGTGTTTAGAGTTAAATGGCTGCATATAAATCATTTGCAAGTTATACAACAATAAGTGGGTATAACTTGCATCTCAGGGAAATAGATGCAGATGTCTTAGTATGAAAAAATATGTACAGAAAATGAGAGGGCCTGAATCTGTTACACTAAGATGGCTTGACACTGCTCTTGCAAAACACTCTATAGGCTATATACCACTTATGACCCTACATCGAACATAAGAACAGCCATAATGGGTCAGACCAAAGGTTATCTAGCTCAGTATCCTGCTTCCGAGAGTGGCTGATGCCCGCTGCCTCAGAGGGAATGAACAGAAAAGGTAATCATCAAGTTATCCATCCCCTGTCGCACATTCCCAGTTTCTGGGAAACAGAGGTTAGGGACACCATCCCTGCCTCTATGTAATCACCGTAAGTGATTAACAAAATCTTATACAATATTATAATTAAGAATTATTTATATTTTTATTTTATCTATCTATAAATAAAACCTCTCTTCCCAAGGGATGATATAGCTATAATACACAAATGCATAGTGCATGTGTTCTATGTTACAGGAAAGCAACCAAAGACCGGTTAGCAAAACCTGTACTGATGCTTTGCAGTGAAGGAGAAATGTTGGTTGAGGACATGGGGCAAACCCCTAATGTAAAAAGGGGTCATTAAAGAAACAATTCTCTCTTCATTATGACTGTGGAGTTTGCATTAATGCAAATAAAACTCATACATAATGGGTAAGGAATTCATGTGTGTGTCTGTGGGGGGGAAGTTTGCCATTTGTAATCACTTCTTGTTTGACTAATCATTTAAACCAGGGGTCGGCAACCTTTCAGCAGTGGTGTGCCGAGTCTTCATTTATTCACTCTAATTTAAGGTTTTGCATGCCAGTAATACATTAATGTTTTTAGAAGGTCTCTTTCTATAAAAGTCTATAATATATAATGAAACTATTATTATACGTAAAGTAAATAAGGTTTTAAAATGTTTAAGAGGCTTCATTTAAAATTAAATTAAAATGCAGAGCCCCCTGAACCAGTGGCCAGGACCAGGACAGTAAGAGTGCCACTGAAAGTGAGCTTGCGTTCTGCCTTTGGCACACGTGCCATAGGTTGCCTACTCCTGATTTAAACACTGAATTAACTGGATAGGATCAATTCTAAAAAACAACCTTCATCTAAACAACTTCCGTATTAGGCAATGAATATTCGTATACCCATAACTAAAGTGATTCCAAAGACCAATCAAGGAAATAAAATAAAATAAAAGCACACTTATAGGTTTTGATGAGGAAAAAGCTATTAGAGATAAAATGTGGTACACAGCAAGCTTAGCATGAAGTAATTAAAATTCCAGGAGAAAAGGACTAAAAATCGTTTTTCATTATCATTCACAATACATTCAAGATTGTTTTTTCCACTGTGAACCATTACTGCAGAATCTTCTAACATTGATATGTACTGTCTAGTACATTCCTATGAAATGTTAGGAAAAAGCCATTTGGCCCCAAACAGCAGTCCTTTTAATCACTCCCTCCTGTTCATTCAATATATCTTTCAACTCTTCTCTCAAAATAAGCCAATGCTGGTGTCCTGATATTTTAAAATAAAAAAATTATACATTTTGCTTTATTCTTTCACTACTAACTCTGTATGTTTGTTACTTGGTTTCAAGTACGGATGCCTCTGTGACCGAGTGCCCGGAAGGCCACACTGAGAATGCCACAATCTGCCCTGAGTGTAAGAAACAGGGCAGACAATCTCCAATAACTGGTGGTTTACTCTATCATTAGATTCACCAAGCCAGTAATGAAAATGATTCTGCAGTATCGCACTGGTTACCCAGAAGCCAGCAGTCCCCTCTAGGTACTGCAGCCCTTGAATCCCAGCCAGACAACCGAGTCTAATATAGTGAGGGGTTACTGAAAACCCATTTCACCATATGTGAGGTTCTTCCTAATCCCAAAGGACCAGACATACCCTCACATCAATATGAATCTCAGATCTTACCCCATATCATGCTGCCAGCCAATACTTAAGTTAACTGAAGATTTAATAAAAGAAGAGAGCTGTAAATGGTTAAGGAATCTTGTAATAGAAGTGATTGCAAAGTCCTTATATCGGTTTTGCAGCAGTGATGTAATAAACCGCTGTTTTGCAGAAGTCTCTCTAGATCACCCAAACACATTGGGGGTCATCAGTCCTTGTTAAAAACACTTCCTTGTTAGAAATCCAGTCCAGAGATGAAGACAAAATGGAGATGTTTCAGGTATCTTTTGCATCTTCTGCCATGTGTATAGAATTTTACTATCCCAAACGAAACCCAGAGCCCTTGCTTGCAGAAAATTACAGGCCCAAGATGTAGTCCAAGGTCACATGAGCATATCACATGTCCTTACATAGTTTGCTAAATCACAGGGGATGGCTACTGGCCCCTCATTCCTTGAGGCATCCTCATGAAGAGCTATCTAGACAGAATAAGTTTCTTCAATGGCCCATTGTGAGAGCTGAGTGTCCTTGATGGGCCATCAACACACAGCTGTTTAGCCTTGATGTAAATTCTGTCTGGGGGCTGTCACCCAGGAATACACCACATGTGTAAGATACAAGTACATAGACAATATTCAAAACTTCAGATACAAGATGATACATGGATACAGAATAATCATACTTAGCAAATCATAACTTTTCCACTGACATCTTACGATACCCAATTTCCATAAATTGTATATAAAGTGTAACAGTGGTAACAGTGATATAAATGGTCACTTTTCTTATATACAGCATCACAGCTTCTGCACAAGTTCCTTATTTACTGATAGACCTAACTCTATACCTTGCAAAAGTCCCATCAAATACAATGGAAGTGTTTTTTGAGAGGACTTCAGAGTTGATGCCTCACTGAATTTTTTTTTTTTTGGGGGAGGGGGGAATATGCAATCTCTGCTGTAATTATGAGGTCCATTAGGTCCCCCATGAAGTGTCCTTTTTTCAACAGATGTTCAGTTGGCTCCACTAGAAATCAAAAGGAGATATTTTAGGCCCTGGCTGGGATGATTTAGTTGGTGTTGGTTCTTCTTTAAGCAGAGTATGGGACTAGATGACCTCCTGAGGTCTCTTCCAACTCTAATCTTCAATAATTCTATGAACTCCCTTAAACTCTCTTTGTAATTTAGCTTTTTCAGACATTATAGTATTTTACATTGCTTAATGCTACAGCGGCTTGCTGACCCTTAATTTCCCTCCCCCCCAAAAAAAGTTTAAATGTTTTAGTTTGAAGCATTTAGATTTCATTTAGACCGCAATGTGTTGACACTAACCTTTTATCTAAGTTTAATTAGTTTAACTGCCCCAAAATAATTGTGAAACATGTTTGTGGTCACTTGTAAATTATTATTTTGTTGGACCTCTGACAGATCCACTTGTCAAAGTTTGAACTCAGAGATCCTAAATTAAGAATCATAATTTAATTATGGTAGTTACACATGTTAATAGAACTATTTTCAGGAGATTATATTATGCCATTAATGATTCTTACCACATGCTGCATGGGAAAAGGCTTGTGATAAAGCAACATAAGGCAAGATTTCAGGCTGAAAAATGTACACTGGATCTTACAATGGATGTAAACTTTAACTGGATCACCACATCTGTAACTAACTCAGCCCAGATTCTGCTATCCTCACCCACACTGATATTTAGCAAGTACTTCCTTTCAAACCAGTAGTATTATTGCAGAGGAGGGAACTATTCAACATAGATAAGTGGGGAAGAACCTGGCCCTAAGAGAGTTCCGACTATTAATTATTCTGAAAAATACAGTTAATATTCCATAAAATATGAAGAAACAATTAAGAACATGGATTATACCAACAAGAAAAATCTCAATTATTTCTTTAAAAGGAAACTAATATTTGTATGAAAAATATTATGTGTACTGCACTTTACTCCAGAACTATAGCTTTCCATTTAAGGTATTGGGAACTAGATGTTCAAGGGGCAGAATTTATAAATGGGCCTGCTTTTCTGCAACCAACATTTTGCATTTGCAAAGCCAAACCGTCAATTATTTTCTTGCAATCTTATATCATTTTCATATGTGATCAATTAACTTAGAAATTTAACTGACATTGTGCACACAAATAAATGCATAATTTTGCAAAGCTATCAGTGCAAAAAAATAAAAAATAGATCAACACAGTTTAGACTCAGGCTTTAAGGCCAGAAAAGATCATCATGATTATATAGTCTCATCTCATGCACAGTGGAGACCATGGAGCCTCACCCAAGCATTTCTGTAGTGATGTGGCTAGAGCAGTGCTCCCTTTTGGTCCTTCCAGGTGTTCTGACACAGCCATAGGTCTCCCAGTAGGGAGGGTAGGGGAAGAAGTCTTATCTCCCCTGTCCACTGAGGTGGGCTTGAGCTCACCAGTTAACTACCTCTTCAGTCTTATCCTCTTCTGGGGGTGGGGACTCAACCCTAAAATGTTCGACAAAAAAGCAAACAGTCAATACAGGGCCATCCCCCAGTCTTCCAGTGAAGCATTCCTCCCCTTTCTTTTGGACTTGGCTCTCAGTCTGATCTGTACATTGCTCATTCCTCCCCAGTGGCTACTCCAGCTAGCAGTAGTGTTTCTCTGTTACTCTGCAAGTAAAACTCTATTCAGGCAGAATTCCACCCTCCTTCCTGGCCAGTCAGCCCTGAACCTAGCCAGGAAGAAGAATGGAATGCTGCCTGAAGAGAACCTTATTTGCAGAGTAACACGTTCTCTCCTTTTATTCCCCCAACACACTTGGAATTGGTTGCAGGTGTCTAGGGCAGGAGCTAGCTGGACCCATAGGATCTCCTTAATCCCTTCTCTGTAGGTGTGGAACCCGTCTGTCTCATCAGACACCCACGCCAACTAAGAATTAGGCCCTAAGGCACTGGAGTGTTTACAGTGCTCATCAGTGGAAAAAAGTGTACCAACATGTATCATTTAAATTATTATATTCATTATTTGTATTACAGTAGCACCTACAGACACCAACCAAGATCAGGCACATTATGTGAGGCAAGTAAAATATGTTCCTAGTAAGAGACAATGCCTCAGAATGCCTACACAGTCTAAGTAGAGAAGGCAGATAAAAAGTGATATCTCCATTTTACAGAAGTGGAAGTGAGGCAAGCGGAGATTAAATAACTTGCCCAGGTTATACAGGAAATGGCTGAGTGCAGAACTGAACCCAGAATTATGAGTTCCAGTCCAGTGATCATGCTTCTATTAAATCAGAGAACTCAAGTTTTTGAGGCTCATCCGTCTAGAGCAGTGTTCCTCAATTCATGGGTCATGACCTTCATGGAAGCCATGAAAAGCAATAGGGAGAGGGAGCTTCCAGGCACTGGAAATGTTATTACAATTTAAACCAAGAAAATCTTGCTCCCTCATTCCCTATACATCCTTGCCCTTCAAGATCAAGTATTCTCCATCAACCTCTTGAAACACACACATACACACTCTTACTTTCTGTAGGAGTGTAATGTTTTTCATTAATACATTTACTACAAAAAAAAGTAAGGGAGTCATTAAAATTTTTGACTTTGAATAAGGGGTGACCAATACAAAAATGCTGAGAAACAGTGATCTAGGACTGAAACAGCTGCCTTTGCTTGGTTTGACTCGTTACATATATTTTTATTCTTTTATATCTAGAACTGCAATAAAGAAGAGACAGTAAGTTGAGAAAATTCATACTGAGGTCAAACCTGAGAGGGAAATCTCTCAGGCTCTTCTGTCACTGAGCTTATGTTACTTACAAACAATTGATAACAAGAAAACAGACAATGGAAATAACAGGTTTTATGAATAACAGAATACCTTGACTTCTTTACTCTAGTATTTCAGAAGCTCTCCATACTAAATCAATGTTTTGTTTGTTTTATTTAAATTTCAGCCAATAAAATCAGTCTCTTCAAGAGACCTGTCTGGCCCCTCCATTCACTCCCGAGTGACAACAATTATTCTGGAAAATACTTTAGACACGACAGTCATTCAAAACGCAGGGGTCTACTGAATGAGACATAAACCATCATTGAAAAGCATGAAAGTGGTAATTATTTAATAGACAAGTCACATTGAAAAAAATGCAGAGGTCATAGCACGCCAAGAGCATTACACAAGCACTGCTTGCTTTAAAAAAAAATCTAACAGCAAAGCTATCCAGTGGTAGTCTGATTCTGATGGCATGTCTACGCTGCCCCTCAATTTGACTAGCAGCATGCACCAAACTTCTGCACTTTACCTCCCATTTTGATGCTGCAGGAGCAAACTAAAGGGTTCCTAGTTCATATTAACATAATCGTCTTCAAACAGGACTACACTGTTGGAACCTTTTAGTTCAAACGGCCTCACAGGTGAGTTACAGCAAACTGCAGGGCAATGTAGACATAGCCTGATTTTCAAATGTTCTCCACCAAGCCTCCTTCTAGGCACGTATTAGGGTCGGTTGCAAATACTTTGCTTTTCAAGTGAAAATTGGGTATTTGATTGAATTGATGTTGCAGAAAGTGTCTGCTTTCTCTGGAAAATGTAATTTATTTTTCAAAAATCTGAATGCCCCCAAAACCAACACAGTTTCAGTTTTCAGCTGAAAAGCGATACATTTGAGTTTTAGCTGAAATATTCCTTTTCTGAAATGCTGCCATGGTGCCTCATAGTTGTAGTTTGGCTGCCATGTGCTCCTACTTTCTACTATGGGTTGGGGATCCCCAGACAGACTTGATCTCCCATGATGCACCTCATGTTCATGGAGGCCATGATATGCTGCCTTTTCTTGGTGAGAAGGAAGAGGGTGGTGCATCACTGGAGATACTCGGCCTATAGAGAATAAGAGCATGAAACACCTGAATTAGAACTCCTCTGAGGCACCAGAGCAACATTTCTGAATCTAAGTGTTTCAATTTTCTATGAAAAGCTCAAATTTTTCTATGGGAAGACGACAAAACATTTTATGACCAACTGTATTGTGTATAAATTTGAACACACAAATCCCTGTGCCTGTATGCCAGCACTTTTCAAGGATTAATGTTAGTGCCTGAAAACCAAGGGCACTGATAGACGTACAAGTTTCACACACAGAAGCAGGACGACTTTTTCTGAAAACTAAGCCCTATATCAGTTCATTGTCTTGTACTTGTTCATTCAGATAGATTCAAAATATGACCCCAGGATTAGAGATGGCTGAAAAATGTTACAAAAAAATAAAGAATTCCTAAATAATAATACTAGCCCATGTTTCCAAAAGGAACAATCTTATTTATTCAAATTTTTTTTGGTAAAAAAGTTATGCAAAGTTTAGAAAAGTTGCATTTTTTCCATTGTGATTTCCCCTTCCCCCTTACTTATTTTCTTTTTCCAATTTTGCCACTGAAAAAGGGTGTGGAGAAAAAAGCAGGGGATGAGAAAGGAAAAAATGATCAAACAAAAAACTGAAAGCTAAAAAATTGTAGTATTTTGTCAGATCCCACTCCTCCAAAAAGTTGTATTGGGAAGAAAAAGGAAAGAGGCCAACTCTCTATCTCCAGTATGCTGAACTCCTGAAGATGTAACTGTGATGCTGGAGACAAGGTGCCAGCACTTGCCAGGAAAGCAGGTGTTAGCTAAGAACTGACAACCTAATAGCTGGAAACCAGACCAGTTAACTTATATGTTAGTTTTTCCTCAAAATACGTAGTATTCTAATAAGAATACATTTAATGTTTAGACTCTTTGAAATGCTTATAAATTGCTGCATCCATTAATCTCACTAGCAATGTGTGTAGTCCATGCTATTAAAAATATGTAAGTTTTAATTTATAGATTTGAAAATGTTTGCTCTGAACTTGTGAACCCAGACGTAGGATTTCTGTCAAAATTTAAGTGGCCCATTAAAAGACAAAATCTTTGTTATAATTGCCCGATCCACCCACGGAGAAGTGTGTGAAGAAGGCCTTGTCCTATTGCTCTGAATGCAATAAGAGGAACATAAAATAGTCAATATGAAGATTTTTGATCTCTTCACTGTTTGAATTCTCACAGGACCAGAGAAACCAAACTGAAGACAGAGATCCTCAAGGATTGCCTCCTGGGTCTGCCCTGAAAGACACTTCGAATTGAGAGATCATTGCAATTCTATCACTCTTAGGCGCTAGATGGTAACTTATTTGTTTGTATACAATTATTTGCTTTGATCTGTAAATAAATTTATTAACTAGAAAAAAAAAGTTTATACAGTTTGTTACAGGGTTGGCTACATGCATTGCCTTTCATGTAAGATCTAGGTCCTACCAATGGATCTGGGATAAGTGACTGGTCACTTGGGACGGGAAGCAGCCTGAATATTGTATGATTTTTCATGTCAGTGACCATTTATCACTAAGTCCAACCACTATCACTGTGCCAACCACCAACACTGATGATACAGAAATAAAGAGCAATAATCACTTTACATACCTTGGTATCACCATGTCAAGTGATGGCTCCCTGGATCAAGTACAGAATATGAAAGGCATGTCAGACTTTCAGAGGACTTCACCATAGGATACTCAACCAGCACACCATCGAACTGCCAACAGAACTGCTGGTATGCAATGTAGCAATAATAGCATCCTTTTTATTCAGATGTGAAATGTAGACAGTTTACTCTAGACATATCAAGCAATTTGAAAATGTTCCTATGTGCTGTCTTTGCTCTGCCCTGCCCTGCCGGTCCACTAGCAAAACAAAATGTCACACATTAACATACCTGAAAGGGCAAAAGAAACCAGCAATGAGGCACTGATCAATAAAGCTCAGCTGAGATGGACAGTTCATATCAGAATTGGTGGTGATAGACTCCCAAAAAAGCATCCTCGATGGTGAGCTGAAACAAACTGCAAGAAGGGCTGTTAATATAACTACTTTAAAGACAACCTTAAGCAGAAGTTCACCTCAAGAAGCAGAAATATTGATAACTTAGAAGACACAGATAAGAACAGACCTAAATGGAGAACAACTATCAATATATGAAGACAGATGTGAAAAACTGATTGGAAAAAAGGGCCTAGCACCAGGCCCAATCCTCAGGGACAGCCTACATGTTCCTATGTGACATCTGTTTGTGACCTTGCTACTCATGGTTTAGACTATATAGCCACAAGAAAGCATACAAGATGTTGTGATATCATCAGATACAATGGACATTTATGTCTATACATAGTATAGCCTGATCAATTACTGTAGTTACACAATTATTGGAGTACAATATGCACTAGTTACAAATAACAGGTTCATTACTCAGATGGCTTCATAGAGTTAGTTGAGATGATGAAATTGAGGAAGGATGCAAACTTTGAGCTTTAGTTAATACAAACAAATATAATTGAAATCATACACACACACACACACACACACACACACACACACACACAGAGTAAAAGAATAAGGTAAGTACAGTGAAGTGGTTTCCTGCATTCTACATACTTGATAGACAGCTTTAGAGCTATCAATACCTCTGAAGGCATAGCACAGGCAGAGGGTGGGGGGGATTCACGTACAGCTGTTCAGCCAGCAGTGTTGAAAAAATAATTTTATTTAGGGTGAGCTCCATATTGGGGTACATTAAAAGCAACTAAATATCAAGGCCCTAGATTTGAGACATCCCTCAAAATGCATTGACAGAAAAATTTCCAGTGAGGTTTGTGTTATGATTCACAAATAAAACTGGACTGTGAATGGAAAAAAAAACTAAAAAACAAACAGGTTTAAAGATAACATTGACATTAAAGATCACCATATTTTCCATAATTCCCCCTCCTCTTTCTAACTGATCAAGGGTAGCATAGAATAACACACTGACTTAAAACATTGAAATATAAAATTGTTAATGATAAGATCAGAATATTTGATAAATACTAATAATTAAAAATATAGTTATGTATAGTGAATGAGTGCAGATGAGGTAACATTTAGACCAAGTCCTTGTGGGCATAAGCAAGGTTTTGCCATAGAATTCTTTTTATATAGAATTGCTGATCTGCTTAAAATGTTATTGCTGTCTGAACAAAGGCAATTTGTTGTGCTGGAAGATGTAAGAGACACAAACGTTATAAATAAAAAAGCCCTTTGTCTAGGAAGACCCAAGGCAGTGTGACAAAACAGCATGAGCCAGAAACTGCAAAACCAACAAAAAAATGCAAGAGTTGGATAACTGAAGCTTGCACATGCATAATGTGTGGGTTACCTAATATCCAAAAGGGCTGAAGCCATTTGGATAAAGATTAAGTAATCTGTAATGCAGAAATGTGTAAGAGACCTAAGTGAACAGTGATTGAAACTGGAGAAACATCATACCAGAAACTGAAGAATAGGACTGAAGGACCAGACCAAGGGATCAGAGAAGGCAACTGCAGACCTTTCTGGAGTTCTACACATAGCTAAAAGTATGAGCCAAAGTAAGCCTTTAGAAATAGTAACAGTGTGTGTCAACTAACAAACACACACAGACTTCTCAAGTAACTATATTAACATATTCCTAAGAGGATGGTACAGGAACACAGTGACCCAGGAACACATCAATCCATGTAAAGATAAGGAAGGATAACAGGATAATGGAGGACAATGTTTATTTCAAACTATCAGGTACAAGGAAGATGTGGAGTGCATTATGTAATTTGAGCAATTTGTGCCAATGTATAAAAGGAAAAAAAAAAGTCATAAGGGGAGCAACTTCGTATTGGCAAAAGGGAAAACATTATGTCGATTGAGCCAATACCTTGTCATGGGCATACATGTGTTAGTGAACCTGTACCTTGGTTTGTAGGGCATTGGTACACCTCTACCTCGATATAATGCTGTCCTCGGGAGCCAAAAAATCTTACTGTGTTATAGGTGAAACTGTTATATTGAACTTGCTTTGATCCACCAGAACAGGCAGCCCCACCCCCCTGAAGCACTGCTTTACCGCGCAATATCTGAATTTGTGTTACATCAGGCCGTGTTATATCGGGGTAGAGGTGTACTATGCATTATTGGCAATAAACCTTCCAAGCCTTTAATCACTGAACCGAGCCTGGGGTCATTATGAGTAACATCGAGGTCTGCTGAAACAACAAGTTGCAGACAGGAGCTCCAAGGACAGCAACACTAACAGCAGCAACATCATGGAAGAAGGAACTTCTCGGTGCCCCAGGTCATAACAAGGCCCCCACTTACTAATTCTGTCTTGTCTGTTATTATTTGTCTGGCATAAATGCATACCCAGACACTATTTGTCTGAAATTATATACATAAAGGCAAAAATTGATTAAGCCTAAATTGGATGGACTTGTGATTCCACCTTTTTATGGCCAACATACCTGCCACCTCCCATCATGTAGCAGGTGCAGATTCCGTCTACTTCCAATTTGCACCAGGCCCAAACATCTTTGGGATCAGCGGAACTAAGGCTTGACCCTGTAAGGTGCTGAGCACTCTGGCCCCAATCCATCTACAAAGAGTTAAGGACATGCTTAACTCCAAGAACGTGAGTGAGTAATTACCTTAGTTTCAAGGGGGCAATTTACATGCTTAAAGTTAAGCTTAAGTATTTTGTTGGAGCAAAGTCAGAATACCCAGCACCTTACAACATCAAGCCCACAGTGCACAACCAAGGTCTATCACAGAGATGGACTGCCATACCTCTTAGCATTACATCAATTAAATATTTTGCCAAGGGCAGTAAGGCCCTAGAGACAGAGCTTGAATTCTCTGTTTAGCATATTTCTGCACATAATGGACCATGAAAGCTACAGTGCTATATAAGTGATAAATGATAATATAGAACCCTGAGGATGAACAAGAAAGATTATCTAAAATCATGGAATATTTTCAATTATGGGAAACAACTGTGTCCCTGTAAAACTCTGTCCTTTGGGGCTGTATTTATTTATTTTCCTCTATTATGAAAGTATTTACAGTGCGTGAGACAGTCATCCCCCTCTCCATCCTCCCATTTTCAAACGATCAACCTGTTTTATCACTCCAAAGCTCAAAGTTGAACTTGCGGCTACTGGAACTTTGTTCAAAAATTTCTCTCCATTACAAGAAAAAGTGCAAAAAAAAAAGTGGAGCAACATAGGCAGGATATGCAGATAAGACTAATATTTTTTCCATCCTGCCCCTGCAGTCTATGCACCAGCCAGAGAAAAGAACACTGTGGTAGAGACAGGACTTGAGGCTCAGGATATCTGTGTTTTGTTCTCAACTCTGCTACACACTTCTGGTGTGACTCTGGGCAAGCCGCTTAATGTTCCTGGGCTGCAGTTTACTCATCTGTAAAATGGGAGTAATATTATTCCCCTGCCTCATTGGTTTAACATTAATGTTAATGAGAGGTGCTCAGATACCATGGTGACATGTGCCATAGGAATGTCTTAAATAAGTTACATATGACCATTTTCCATTTTCTTCTTAATTCCTGTAGATCCGTCTCTTTTGAAGTAGTGCCATTGCCACTGATGGGGCACGGAAAAATAAAATAAGGCAAAGCCAAACCGAAAGAAATGCTGTGGTAGAGCGCAGCAGATGCATATAGTCAATACAGTGGTCTGGATGCTATGGATGACATTATTCATTTACTTAGTGGACAGGGTTTGGAATGGGAGTAGGCATTCATCTATCATCTTTGCATCATTCATCAGCTGTGTGTTTCCTAAGCAGCTGGTATGCTGTTGCTAATTTTAGTTTGTTTTTGTAAAATATCTGCCCAGAAAGGCTCGTCTCATAGACAGCATCTGGTTTCCACCAAGTTCCTGCTTTTTAATTAGTTTTACCAACTAGTTTAACTAAGGTACAAGGAAATCAAGTGACTTTGTTGAGATCACGCTGCAAAGCAATAGCTCAGCTTGGAAATAAAACAGATCTTCTGGCTAGTAGGCCTTTGTCTTCTCTCTACTTCTTCTAAAGCATTTACATCAGTGGCACATTTTACACACACATTGTTTCAAGTTACTATGCAAAATCTCATTAGAACATCATTTTTACAATGTGTGAAAGCCTCTCTTGAGAACTTGTGATAACTAAAATGATTGTGAAACAGCAGGACTTTTCCTAACCCATGGGTTCTCAAACTCATGGGGTCACAAGGTTATTACATGGTGGGGGTTACGAGCTGCCAGCCTCCACCCTAAACCCTGCTTTGCCTCCAGCATTTATAATGGTGTTAAATGTACCAAAAAAGTGTTTTTAATGTATAGGGGAGGGGGGGTCACACTCAGACACTTGCTATGTGAAAGGGGTCACCAGTACAAAAGTTTGAGAACCACTGTCCTCACCCACCACTTTTGCGCAAGTATATTGCCATGCTGTACGATAATGGAATCAAGAGGAAAGAGATGCATATTTCTCGTCTCGCAAGGTACTGTGGCTCACACTCCTTAGTAGGTCGTTTGAGTATGATGCCTATACTGTTATTGGCCTTTATCTTTTTCCTGTAATTTCTGATGTAGGACTACATATTAAACACCTATGTCTTCATCAATGGTCAGCATTGTGTTTGCAAACTGGTGGCCAGGCAGAAGGATAGTTTTAACCAATTATTGACGTCTCAGCTATTTAGGCTTGCTGTGACTATACATATATGTCCCCCACATATTAGCAAATATTAGACTCTGACAAGGGCCTGATCCCTCTGATCAATAGACAGAAGGGTGAACCAAAGGAGACCTTCTCTCAGCTGAGGTGGTGGAGAGGAGTTCTGCTACTGTCAGGAAGAGTTGGTATCTTCCCTATACATACTAGATCTCCCAGTCACTTCCATATTTGAGGCCCATTTTGTGTGATAACTGATCCAAGCAGGAAGGTGAAGAGTTAGGTATTTCTTCATGACGTATTTCATTTGTTTAATCTCCTCTATTAGAATTCCATGCATCTAAATATATTAATACTAATAAAGATTTCAGATACAACAGATTCACCACATCTAACCATAAATGCCATGACTGATTGGACCCATCGTCTTTTGCCACTTCCCTTCTGCACTACTATGTGATAACCCCCATCATCAACCTCAGCCTGGACCAGTTCACTCAAGAGATCCACTTCCTGAATACTACGTAATAATAAATGATGGACACAACCACCACCCTATACTGGAAATCTACTGACCGTATATTTACCTACATGCCTCCAGCTTTCATACAGACCACACCACTTGATCCATTGTCTACAGCCAAGCTCTATGATACAATCACATTTGCTCCAACCCCTCAAAGACAAACATCTACAAGATCTGTATCAAGCATACTTACAACTACAATACCCACCTGCTGAAGTGAAGAAACAGATTGACAGAGCCAGAAGAGTACCCAGTAGTCACCTAGTACAGGACAGGCCCAACAAAGAAAGTAACAGAAAGCCACTAGCCATCACCTACAGCCCACAACTAAAACCTCTCCAGTGCATCAAGGATCTATAACCTATCCTGAAGGACGATCCATCACTCTCAGACCTTGGGAGACAGGCCAGTCCTTGCTTACAGACAACCCCCAAACCTGAAGCAAATACTCATCAGCAACCACCCACCACACAACAAAAACACTAACCCAGGAACCTATCCTTGCAACAAAGCCCATTGCCAACTCTGTCCACTATCTATTCAGAGGATACCATCAGAGGACCTAATCACTTCACCCACGCCATCAGGGGCTCGTTCACCTGCACTTCTACCAATGTGATATATGCCATCATGTGCCAGCAATGACCCTCTGCCATGTACATTGGCCAAACCAGTCTACGTAAAAATAAATGGACACAAATCAGACATCAAGAATTACAACATTCAAAATCCAGTTGGAGAACACTTCAACCTCCCTGGCTACTTAATTACAGACCTAAAAGTCGCAATATTACAACAAAAAAAACTTCAGAAACAGACTCCAACGAGAGACTGCTGAACTGGAATTAATTTTCAGATTGGACACCATCAAACCAGGCTTGAATAAAGACTGGGAGTGGATGAGCCATTACACAAAGTAAAACTATTTCCCCATGCTTATTTCTCCCTCCCGCCCCCCAGCACACACAGTTCCTTACATCTCCTTGTCAATTGCTCGAAGTGGGCCATTTTCATTACCACTTTGAACAGTTCTCTCTCTCCTGCTGATAATAGGTCACCTTAACTGATCACTTTCCTTATAGTGTGTTTCATGTTCTTTTTATGTGTATGTGTATGTGTGTGTATATATCTATATATATCTCTATATCTCTATATCTCTACATATCTCTATATCTATATATATAGATATAGAGATATATCTATCTATCTTCCTGCTGTATTTTCTACATGCATCCGATGAAGTGGGCTGTAACACACGAAAGCTTATGCTCTACTAAATGTGTTAGTCTCTACAGTGTCACAAGTACTCCTGTTCTTTTTAATGGATATTTGGAAATTCTTGTATTCCAACTGTTCAATATTTTAGCCAATCTCGGCATAATACTCAAGATCAGAACTGTATCAAACAGTAGAAGGCTGTCCCAACATCTCAGCAGCCATGAAGTCTTCGGGCACAAGGAGTGTGTTTTCTTACTGGGAAATTAGAGAGTAAAAATTCAGGATATTCCTTCCTACCCTATTTTTATTTAAAATATGCACAGAGTTCCAATAAAGGATTTGGACAAATACAGCAAAAGTAGCAGCAAGATATACACAGACATAATTTGTACCACATTCCAAACTCCAGCAAGAATATCTGTCTGTTCAAGTGCTCCAGCCCAATGTGCTTCCTGTCTTGTATATGATTTTGCATGTTAATCAGTTCCCTAGAACACAATATAATCCTCTGTGTTGCAGCTTCAGTCAAAATCCTTACTTTGGACACCTTGAAAAATATCCCCCAGGTCACAAATGTATGCCAGTCCATTTAGATTACCTGGTTTGAAAGAAATTGAAGCATTTAAACCCATTATCACTTAATGATTACCTGTTCTGTTCATTCCCTCTGAATTACCTGGTATTGGCTACTGTCAGAAGACAGGATACTGGGCTAGATGGACCTTTTGTTATGGCATTTATATTCACCTTAACCTATTCATCTATTTGTGATAACACTGAATTTATTTCTGTTATTCATTTCTATTCATATTTATAAAAATACTATGTATTACTTCTACTCAAATTTCTCATAGATACATTTTATTTACACTCTCTCTATATATACATATAAAAGATATAAATCATATTTTTCTCTCTTGACAGTTACAGAACTTCACTCAATCAGACTCTGAACATATATGCCGGTTATACTTTTTCATCACTAACATTTTTCATCACTGAAATCTCAACATTTTGTACTGCTGCAAAATTCACTAATATATTCTATTTTAATAGTTTATCATCATCAGAATTCGGAGATACTGAATACAAATTTCTTTCAATGGTCCCTATTTATGTTTAAGTGTACACATGTAGTGAAGTCCCAGTCAAGTCAATGGGACATAAGGACATGCTTAAGTGCTTTGTTGAACAGGAACAGACTTCAGCACATGCTTAGAAGTAAACAAGTGCTTTTGCTGAATCAGGCTTTAATGATTTCCTTTCTATGCTCGTTTTTGTTACATGGAGAGAAAGAGCTTGAATGTTTTGGAAGAAACTATGATTTGATTAAATCCCTCCTTAGAACCAGAATTTGTCCCATTGAAGTCAACAGGAATGCTTACATGAGTAATTGCTAGTCTGCTTAAGGAATAGTGGCAGAATGTAATTCTCATCCTTGTGGAGATCTACATCCCAACTATACAATACTTAAGGTAAAATTTACAAAGAATAAAAAGGCAATTACAGTTAAGAAGATATTCAACAGCTAAGGTGCACTTAATTTTCCTTTTTCAAATATACTTCAGCAACAATGAAGTAATAATACTGCTGCACAGTTAATACACCTCATTTACAAATCACTTAGGAAGAGATATATTTAAGGTGTATATTTTAATCTTGAGGGGCACCTCAGTTATGCCTTAACTGCACATACAATATATCTGATCATGTGTAACTGATCTCTTATCTAGAGTTCAAAATATTCAGTCAGTCAATCTAGCGAAGTGATTGAGTTATCATTTTAAACTGATTTATCTGCCAACATACTTCTAATAGTCCAGAAATCAGATATTAGCCTCTGACATTTCTTTCCTCTGAACTACTTGGTATTCAGCACTGATCTAAACAAAACCAACTATGTTTTACATGTATCAGAGGGGTAGCTGTGTTAGTCTGGATCTGTAAAAGCAGCAAAGAATCCTGTGGCACCTTATAGACTAACAGACGTTTTGGAGCATGAGCTTTCGTGGGTGAATACTCACTTCATCAGATACATGTAGTGGAAGTTTCCAGGGGCAGATATATATATGCAGGCAAGTTAGAGATAATGAGGCAGTTCAATCAGGGAGGATAAGGCCTGTTCTAGCAGTTGAGGTGTGAAAACTAAGGGAGGAGAAATTGGTTTTGTAATTGGCAAGCCATTCACAGTCTTGGTTTAATCCTGAGCAGGTGGTGTCAAATTTGCAGATGAACTGAAGCTCAGTTTCTCTTTGAAGTCTGGTCCTGAAGTTTTTTTGCTGCAGGATGGCCACCTCAAGGTCTGCTATAGTGTGGCCAGGGAGGTTGAAGTGTTCTCTTACACGTTTTTGTATATTGCCATTCCTAATATCTGATTTGTGTCCGTTTTATCCTTTTCCGTAGCGACTGTCCAGTTTGGCCGATGTATATAGCAGAGGGGCATTGCTGGCATATGAAGGCGTATATTACGTTGGTGGACATGCAGGTGAATGAACCAGTGATGGTGTGGCTGATCTGGTTAGGTCCTGTGATGGTGTTGCTGGTGTAGATATGGTGGCAGAGTTGGCATCGAGGTTTGTTACATGGATTGGTTCCTGAGCTAGAGTTCCTATGGTGCGGTGTGCAGTTACTGGTGAGAATATGTTTCAGGTTGGCAGGCTGCCTGTGGGTGAGGACTGGTCTGCCACCCAAGGCCTGTGAAAGTGTGGGATCATTGTCCAGGATGGGTTGTAGATCCCTGATGATGTGTTGGAGAGGTTTTAGCTGGGGACTGTATGTGATGGCCAGTGGAGTCCTGTTGGTTTCTTTCTTGGGTTTGTCTTGCAGTAGGAGGCTTCTGGGTACACGTCTGGCTCTGTTGATCTGTTTCCTTATTTCCTTGTGCGGGTATTGTAGTTTTGAGAATGCTTGGTGGAGATTTTGTAGGTGTTGGTCTCTGTCTGAGGGGTTAGAGCAGATGCGGTTGTACCTCAGTCCTTGGCTGTAGACAATGGATCGTGTGATGTGCCCAGGATGGAAGCTGGAGGCATGAAGGTAGGCATAGCGGTCGGTAGGTTTTCGGTATAGGGTGGTGGTACTGTGACCATCACTTATTTGCACCGTGGTATCTAGGAAGTGGACCTCCCGCGTACATTGGTCCAGGCTGAGGTTGATGGTGGGGTGGAAGCTGTTGAACTCGTGGTGGAATTTTTCCAGAGTCTCCTTCCCATGGGTCCAGATGATGAAGATGTCGTCAATGTAGCGTAGGTAGAGAAGGGGCGTGAGTGGACGAGAGCTGAGGAAGCGTTGTTCCAGGTCGGCCATAAAAATATTGGCATATTGTGGGGCCATGCGGGTGCCCATAGTGGTGCCACTGATCTGGAGATATATATTGTCATCAAATTTGAAATAGTTGTGTGTGAGGATAAAGGCTCATGGGACTAAAAGGTAAAAAAAATCTACTGCTATCTACATACTACACAGACCACAGTGAGAGATTATGCCATACTCTATCAAAGAAACTGAGGAACCACCTGATCAGCATCCTATACAGCGAACAGGAAAACATCAAAAAAGAGCTCTCCAACCTGGAGACTCTCATTAATAACCAAACTTCCATACAAATGGACATCACTAAAATAAGACAGGAGATCTACATTACTCACTTCACCTCTCTACAAAGGAAAAAGGACTGTAAGCTATCTAAACTCCTACCTGCTTCATGGGGACACAACTGTGGTATCCCCAACCCACCCAGCAATATTGTCAATCTATCGAACTAAACACTCATCCCAGAAGAAAAGTCTGTCCTATCTCGGGGACTCTGTCTGCCCTGTCATCCCCACAAACATGATACAGTTCTGTGGTGATCTGGAAGCCTACTTTCGCCGTCTCCGACTCAAAGAATACTTTCAGGACAACACTGAACAGCGCACTGATACACAGGTACCCTCCCACCAACAGCACAAGAAGAAGAACTCCACATGAACTCCTCCTGAAGGTCGAAATGACAGTCTGGACCTCTACACTGAATGCTTCCGTCGATGTGCACAGGCAGAAATAGTGGAAAAACAACATCGCTTGCCTCATAACCTAAGTCATGAAGAACGCAATGCCATCCACAGCCTCAGAAACCACCAGACATTATCATCAGAGGCTGATAAAGGAGGTGCTGTTGTCATCATGAACAGGTCTGACTACCAAAAGGAGGCTGCCAGACAACTCTCCAACACCAAATTCTACAGGCCACTTCCCTCAGATCCCACTGAGGAATAGACTAAGAAACTGCAACATCTACTCAGGACACTCCCTACACTAACACCGGAACAAATCAACATACCCTTAGAGCCCCGACCAGGGTTATTCTATTTACTACCCAAGATCCACAAACCCGGAAATCCTGGACGCCCCATCATCTCGGGCATTGGCACTCTCACTGAAGGACTGTCTGGATATGTGGACTCTCTACTCAGACCCTATGCCACCAGCACTCCCAGCTATCTCCGTGGCACCACTGATTTCCTGAGGAAACTACAATGCATTGGTGACCTTCCAGAAAACACCATCCTAGCCACCATGGATGTAGAGGCTCTCTACACGAACATCCCACACACAGATGGAATACAAGCTGTCAGGAACAGTATCCCTGAGGATGCCACAGCACAACTGGCTGCTGAGCTCTGTGCCTTTATCCTCACACACAACTATTTCAAATTTGATGACAATATATATCTCCAGATCAGTGGCACCGCTATGGGCACCCGCATGGCCCCACAATATGACAATATTTTTATGGCCGACCTGGAACAACGCTTCCTCAGCTCTCGTCCACTCACGCCCCTTCTCTACCTACGCTACTTTGACGACATCTTCATCATCTGGACCCATAGGAAGGAGACTCTGGAAAAATTCCACCACGAGTTCAACAGCTTCCACCCCACCATCAACCTCAGCCTGGACCAATCTACACGGGAGGTCCACTTCCTAGATACCACGGTGCAAATAAGTGATGGTCACAGTACCACCACCCTATACCGAAAACCTACCGACCGCTATGCCTACCTTCATGCCTCCAGCTTCCATCCCAGGCACATCACACGATTCATTGTCTACAGCCAAGGACTGAGGTACAACCGCATCTGCTCTAACCCCTCAGACAGAGACCAACACCTACAAAATCTCCACCAAGCATTCTCAAAACTACAATACCCGCACAAGGAAATAAGGAAACAGATCAACAGAGCCAGACGTGTACCCAGAAGCCTCCTACTGCAAGACAAACCCAAGAAAGAAACCAACAGGACTCCACTGGCCACCACATACAGTCCCCAGCTAAAACCTCTCCAACGCATCATCAGGGATCTACAACCCATCCTGGACAATGATCCCACACTTTCACAGGCCTTGGGTGGCAGACCAGTCCTCGCCCACAGGCAACCTGCCAACCTGAAACATATTCTCACCAGTAACTGCACACCGCACCATAGGAACTCTAGCTCAGGAACCAATCCATGTAACAAACCTCGATGCCAACTCTGCCCCCATATCTACACCAGCGACACCATCACAGGACCTAACCAGATCAGCCACACCATCACTGGTTCATTCACCTGCACGTCCACCAATGTAGTATACGCCATCATATGCCAGCAATGCCCCTCTGCTATGTACATCGGCCAAACTGGACAGTCGCTACGGAAAAGGATAAAACGGACACAAATCAGATATTAGGAATGGCAATATACAAAAACCTGTAAGAGAACACTTCAACCTCCCTGGCCACACTATAGCAGACCTTACGGTGGCCATCCTGCAGCAAAAAACTTCAGGACCAGACTTCAAAGAGAAACTGCTGAGCTTCAGTTCATCTGCAAATTTGACACCATCTGCTCAGGATTAAACAAAAACTGTGAATGGCTTGCCAATTACAAAACCAGTTTCTCCTCCCTTGGTTTTCACACCTCAACTGCTAGATCAGGGCCTCATCCTCCCTGATTGAACTACCTCATTATCTCTAACTTGCCTGCATATATATACCTGCCCCTGGAAACTTCCACTACATGCATCTGACGAAGTGGGTATTCACCCACGAAAGCTCATGCTCCAAAACGTCTGTTAGTCTATAAGGTGCCACAGGATTCTTTGCTGCTTTTATGTTTTACATTTAACCTATGGTTAATGGCTTGTTGGCATGCATTAGTAAACTGTTTTGTTTCTGTAAAAATGACACATGAACTACTATATTAAACACTGGATATAAACAAAAGTGAAAGTCACATTGTGTTCCTAACTCAACCATTAAAAACATTACCAACATTATTAACTTTATCTTATGATAAAAATAATGCCAGGCACCCTTGAAAATAAACAAAAACACCTCAACATCTGGTATTACCAAACTACATTTTGAGTACATCTTATCATTAAACAAAAGTTGGGTGTGAGATGAAAGACTATCTCCAAAGCTAATTCATTTTTATATTTAATGCTATCTTTATGTCCTCATGAAGCGGAGACTCAGGAGGTGAAAATCGATAGAGCTATATATTTTAATACCGAACAGATACACCTCTACTCCAATATAACATGATCTGATATGACATGAATTCGGATATAACGCGGTAAAGCAGCACTCTGGGCTGGGCTGCGCACTCCGGAGAATGAAAGCAAGTTCACTATAACGCAGTTTCACCAATAATGCAGTAAGATTTTTTGGCTCCCGAGGACAGCGTTATATCAGGGTAGAGGTTTACATGTCAGTTCAAGATTTTTCTATGCAATGGTATAATAAATGTCTTCATTTTTTTCTATCTATGATTCACAGCAGCAGTTTGGTAAAAGCCCCCCGCAACAGTCCCAGAATAGGTACAATTTTCAATTGTGCAGGAAAAACCTCAGAATTAGTAACACCAGAGTTACAAATTGACCACACCCCTCATTGATAACCAGAAGAACATAATCAAGCAATAGAGATGAAAAAAAAGTTAATGCTCTACAGCACAGTACTGTGTTAACATAAACTACTACAAAAATAAAGAGAACTTAAAAAAAGATTTGACAAGGTAAGGAAACCTGTTTCTCTGCTTGTTTCATTGAAATTAAGATGTTAAAAGAGCATTTTTCTTCTATATAGTAAAGTTTCAAAGCTCTATTAAGCCTATTTCAGCTGTAAACTTTTGGAAAAAAACAACCATAATGTTTTGTTCAGAGTTACAAACGTTTCAGTTACAAACAGCCTCCATTCTCGCAGTGTTCCTATTGCTGAGAGTCAGGATTTCTGACATACAAAACCTGGTTAAAATGTTGGAGGTGAGCTCTGTCAGATTAAAGAGACTAACTTAAAAAAAATAGAAAAAAATCACAAGTTTAGGTTCAATTTTAATATATAGACCTTTCTGTATATCACAGCTTTTTTTTTTGCCAAATTGATTATATGAATACCCCAACCCTACAATTTAAATCACTTATTATCCAGGTACACTTTTCTTTTAGAATGTTCTTTTTTTCTGATGAAATACAGTCTTACCATGGTGATACTGTGATGACTAACAATTTCCTTGTATTACAAAAGACAAGTCTGTAGGATTCCTGGAACAAGGTTAGTTATAATGATTCTCTTCATCTATTATACATGGTGCTTTCAAAGATCCCTGCTTTTAAGCAAGCCATAAAACACGTGCATTCATTTAGAGAAAAAATTTTGATTCTGGAACAGGCATTGGTAGTATAATGCCATTATGAATTGTTTGGTCTATAAATGTATTGGTGGTTATTGTTATGCACTGTGCCCCTAGAGGTCTCAAACAGAAAGAAATTAAACATCACCCATATACATGAAACAATTTTATGGTCCATAATTTAAAAAAAAATGTTAAAAAAGATTATCTTTAAATAGCAATAAAAATACCGTAGGCTTAGCAACCTGAATGGTTATTATTAAACACTAGCAAACTGGAAATCTAGATTTGACTGTCAGCCTCCTGTTCTCTGAACTTGCAGAAGTTTAACAGCACTGCAGAGATGAGAGGCGCAGTTGGCAGGGAACTTGAGCCAGTGTAATTCAATAGTCATACCTACTTGCTGATTACTAGTGGCATTGACAGAGCTCTGGAATGAGATCCATTTAGTCTTCCTAAATAGAGGATAGTAATACAAGTAGAGCCTTTCTGGAGGAAAGCATAAGGTTATGAAGATACATAATTTCCATTTGGGAACCTGCCTTAAAAAGATCCTGAAATTCATTACTTATCTAGAATTCATCTCTCTCAACTAGGAAGCCCCAGCTCACATGCCGGATGAACAACTGATATTTTGGTTCACTGGCAGTTCCCCAAAAAGAACAAAAAGGTTCTTTAGGTTAAAACAAATCCATATGATTTCTGGAATTTTCGGTGAATAAAAAAAGACCTTTTTGTTTGACCCAAAACATTTTATTTCCAGGCTAGATTCAGAAAACACGGAGGCATTAACTTAGAATGTGAAAATCCTAGGTTCAAATCCTTCCTGTCTGCTTCATCTGGAACAGAGATTTGAACTTGTGCTTCTTGCCTTGTAAGAGTGGGCAACCACTGGGCTACATGATGTATTCTGGAGTACCTCTCATTCTCTGCTTTTGAAGCTGTTCCAGTTTGTATGAACTACATTATTTGTCACTAGGTCAGAAAGAGAAGGTGAGAGAGAAGAGGGCTCTATAGCCTGGCAAATAGGGCACTCTCCTAGGAAGAGGTAGACTTCAACTTTAAGTCTCTTGTCCAATGGATATTTAATTTATATAAAGTGAAACAACTTCAACAAGAGAGCTAGAAAATTTTTTTTTAAAAACCACATACCCTATACTGCCAGTGGCTAGGGAACTTAAGGGATGGGATACCCAAATCCAAATCCCTGCTCCACATCAAAGAGGAGAATTGAAACATGGTCTCCCATGAGTGCTTTAACTACAAGAGTAAATGTTATAAGGAAGGGAATGGACATCATCTTCTCTCTTCATCCCCACCCCATTTTGTGAATGACTTCTAAGTTCTTGCCTGAAACTAGCCCAAAACAATTTGCTTCATTTTAAACCATTCAGCAAATTAGTGTCAATTTCACAAAACACAGATCATCAGAGTTGGAAAGAACCTCAGGAGGTCATCTAGTCCAAACCCCTGCTCAAAGCAGGACCAATCCTCCAACAGAGTTTTGCCCCAGATCCCTAAATGGCCTCCTCAAAAATTGAACTCACAACCCTGAGTTTAACAGGCCAATGCTCAAACCACTGAGCTATCCCTCCCTCATCTTGGCAGTAGCCTGAGGAAAAGTCATTATGAGATTTAACATCTGCATCCCTGTAGCAGAGAGGGTAAAACAGGAGGCTTTATATAAAGCATTAAATATCTCCCTCCTACCAAACTAGAGCCTTGCTACACAGACTTCTGTTCAAAGGTCCCTGCCTATCTGATCTTGCTATGGCTCCCAACTCCACTTTATGTTCAGATCCCTTGGGCCCTACAGGAGCCTGGTGGAGAGGCAGCCATGCTTCTTTGCATTCCTGGTTTTGGAGATGCTAGATATTAGAGCACATCTAAGTTTAACTGCAGCCCCAATGGGAGTGCAATGAGTCACGCTGCTGCCATCACCACCTGTTCATATGGTTTTGGGTTAGTCAAAACAGCATTTTTCAGTGAATAAACATTTGTGCAAAAAGATTTCATCCAGTGCTAGTGGGAAGTGGTGCCGCAGGAAATGCATGGAACAAAAAGCAGTAAAACTCTGGAGGAGATGAGGCACATCCAATAGTAACTTTAGTTTGAGACAGTTCTAAACTGGAGCATGTAGAACATAGATTAAGAGGATCCCAGTTCAGGTATATTTCTGTGGTAATACTGTGCAAGATGCATACACAGATACATTGCCACAGAACAACTCCCGCTGATTTAGAATCAGCATTAGATCACAAGTCCACCCACCAGATAAAAAGTTTGCTAATTAGTGAAGTTCTTTTTAGTATCTCACTATGACAGACAATAGATATGGGAACAAATCAGGTAGCCCTTAGCCTGAAGTTAATTAGGCAAGACTTCCTATTAAGAACAAAGGACTGCAGGTGTTTTACTTATTTAGGATTTATATACTGTGATTATGAACAAGTCTTAGGCACATATAAAAATTTAGAATAATAGTTGAATATGTAAAAGATGTGGGGGGAAAAACCGTTAAAATACTTAGCAGCCTCAAAACTAACTCCTTCTAGGCAGCCACTAAAAAACCCCAATGAAATCCCTGCCTCTCAAAAGCATGAGTAATTAAGCGCTGTGCACTGAAGGTGATACTGTCTGGGCTCAAGCAAATGTTTTCTAGGGCCTTTCGGGTGGGGAGGGGGAGTAAAGTGATATATTCCACTGATAATGTTCATTACAACATCAGTAGAACTATTTGGTCATCCATTTGCATTAGATATTCTTCTATATGTGATTTTAATTAAATTGCATTGCAAATCGCTAAAATAGTTTTTAGTAGCATTTGCTGGGCACTCCAGTAAACATACATGTCATGCAAGCTTTAATAATTACATTTCATTTGACAATTTTTAGCCAGTAGAATGCAATACAGGAATAAAATAGTGTGCAAATTATCCTACATTGATAATTAGTGGTAAAATATGAGTCACCACACACTTTCACAAAGTACCTTGTCATTGTTTAAATGCTTAAGAACAAACATACTGATTCTGAATGTTATTTAAAAATTTACATTTTTATATTTTGTAAGTGCAAACAACCCCATTTAACACGTTTGGATTCAATTACTGAGCTTGTTTACCAATTGCTAGTGACATTTTTCAAAGGTCAACTATTTTTTTTTCCAATCCAAGCAAAACATTTCTATTCCCAATTACCTACTGTGTGACACTAGGCAACTGTCTTCACCTGTTTCTCTTCCCCTTTTTTCCTGTCATATATTTCAATTGTAAGCTTTTCAGAGCAGGACTGTCTCTTTATGTGTTTGTACTGTGCCTAACATGGAACTTTGACGTTGGTTGGGACATCTATGCATTACTGTGATAGATACCAATTAATAATATAAAAAAAAGATTACTAATTTCCTGAAATGGAAATTATTTTTGATTCTGGTAGAACAAATGTCATAACTATAAAATCCCTCCTGGCCAGAGACACCAGAATCCTTTTACCTGTAAAGGGTTAAAAAGCTCAAGTAACCTGGTTGACACCTAACCCAAAGGACTAATAAGGGGACAAGATAATTTCAAATCTTGGTGGGGGGGGGAAGGCTTCTGTTTGTGCTCTTTGTTTTTGGGGTTGTTCGCTCTTGGGACTAAAAGGGACCAGACATCAATCCATGCTCTCCAAATCTTTCTGAACCAGTCTCTCATATTTCAAACTTGTAACAACCAGGGAAGGCGTGTTAGGAACATTTACAAGTTGAGAAAATAAAGATAAAACTTTTTGCTAAGAGGATTTACCTCTGTTTTCTGTAACTTTGAACCTAAGGCTAGAGGGGGTTCCTCTGGGCTCTATGAATCTGATTACCCTGTAAAGTTATTTTCCCTCCTAATTTTACAGAGATGATTTTTACCTTTCTTTCTTTAATTAAAAGCCTTCTTCTTAAGAACCTGATTTTTTTTTCCTTGTTTTACGATCCAAGGGGATTGGATCTGGACTCACCAGGAATTGGTGGGGGAAAGGACGGGGGGATGGTTAAATTCTCTGTGTTAAGATCCAAGGGGTTGGATCAGTTTTCACCAAGAACTTGGTGAAGAAGTCTCTCAAGACTATCCAGGGAAGGGAGTAAGTATTTGAGAGTAGTGGCAACAAAACCAAATCTAAGCTGGTAATTCAGTTTAGGAGTTCACATGCAGGTCCTCATATCTGTACTCTAAAGTCCAGAGTGGAGAAGGAACCTTGACACCACCACAATATAGAATCACATTACCAAGAAACATCAAAAGAATGATGACAAAAACAAATGTTTCTCAAAACAGTTTGCAGAACCACAATGCATAAGGAACATACTACTACTTCTTTGTTGGGTTTACGTTATAACAAGCAGAAAGGTTAAGGAAACAGATCTCTGCCAGAACTCAGAATCAGTGGCTCAAATTACATTTCCATGTGCCCCTGGATCATTATATTGATCCTTGTTCTGGTATCAGAAGACCCAGATCTTTTGTCATGCATTGCCAAGTGGGTTTGTGACTCATGGTGTCAGATTGCCTACGTTAGATACTTACAGGGCTCCCACCATTGTTACTTCTAAGTATCAAATTAAGCTGATCAGCAGAAACAAGTATTTTCCCAAAAATAATTTGAAAGGAAAATTCATCATTAAAAATCATGATACTTCATAGTTTAATAAAAATATAGAAAGTGGATCGCTGTCTTGTAAAAATAAGTTTTTGAACAAAAGTTTTGATTTAGGAAAAATGTCAAGTTTCAAAGAAAATTTTTCAAATAGCTCTAGAACAAACTTGTTAAATTCTTCCCTTTAGCCATCAGAAAGGTACACAACTCCAATACTTTAGTTAGTGTCATACCTCTTCATCTACCTGCCATCTAGCTACAGTACCTCTCTATCACAAGGTAACTGATTACAGACTGCAATGTCTTTAACCGATCACTTCCTGTTACATGGCTTGAGGCAAAGGATAAAAGGAAGGGGATGCCGAGTCAAAGGGGAATTAAGGGGGAAAAAAAGAATGGTCTCTTCTGCTGACTAGCTAATACAAGGAAATTGTGTGGGAATTATTGCCCTGTGTTTTTCAGATGATTTACTTGGTTCTATGGACAATAAAAGAGCCACAAGGAATGGACCTAAAAAAGAATAATGATTGGAACTTTATTTCCTTTTGCTGGCAAAACTGCCCACTAGCTTACACTCTCCTTCCATAGAAGTCATCATAGACCTCATATTAGGTATGAGCAAAACACGCTTATCTAGTGCACCCTCTTCCAACTTTAAATTATCACTTTCCACCTCCCTACTGTTGCTAATTACATTATTATTGTCATCCACTACTCATTGAGATGAAGATCTTTTTTATGTCACACAACTGCTATCAAGTTCTTTCTGAATGGGACGTCACTTAACTCCTCCTGACTCACAAAGCTATCATCCTACCTCATACCTAGACATTTGTGAAGGATCAGAAGCAAGACATGAGCCATTCATGTCTGGAATTTTTTCATGACAACTCTTTCACCTCTAGGCTCACCTCTCATTTAGAACTTCCTATAGAACTTTTATAAATGTCCTCAGAAAGGTTCTGGTAAAAATGATCTTCTCTCACCTTTCTAGTAATCTCTCCCTTAGTACTTTCAGTACAGCGCTTGGCCTTTATCATGGTACTGAGACTGCCCTTCTACAAGCTATAATGATGTTCTTCTTGTTCCTTATTGTACATCCTACACACTTGCCACTGGGACACCTGAGGTTGAGCCCCTCTCAAAAACTGAGAAAAATTCAGATTAAAAAAAAAGCCCTTTTATTCTAATTCTGTTTTCAACTGATCACTTAGCAAAATTGCTCTTCCCAATATGATCCAATAGGGTGCAGCTGCTTCAGTGAGTCAGACTGCATACTGCGTATGTGAGCAGTTCAAAATGAGGTTCCATAGCAATGCAACAGGGCATCACTGAATACTCTTGCAGTCAGGGGCGGCTCCAGGCCCCAGCACGCCAAGCACGTGCTTGGGGCAGCAGGCTGCCTCCGGCAACTTGCCTGCGGAGAGTCCGCTGGTCCCGCGGCTTCATTGGACTTTTTGCAGGCAAACCGTGAGAGGCAGCCTGCCTGCCGTGCTTGGGGCGGCAAAATCCCTAGAGCCGCCCCTGCTTGCAGTGACAGTACAATGAGGGGCAAATTTAAAAAAGAGTACCTTTAATTAATGAACACACTAGTATTTTGACCAGTATTCATCACTGGCTCTCATCCTACTTGAATTCAATGTAGCTTCTACTCCTACCAGTGATCCGATCATTTTTAAGCTTCTCTCCAATTTTGAATCATACCTTTCTAAACGTTCCCTTATTATATCTAAAGGAAGCTTCACATCTTCTCCTCACTCTCTCAGGCTAAAGAATCTAAGCCCCTGTTGTCTTCTCAGCTTATCTTCTAGTACATCTTCTGTCCTAGGTTTTAACTTTTAACATTGCTTCTATATGGGACTCAAACCTGGATATCCTTAGCATATTTTGAGTGTTAGCTCTTGGCTACACTATAAGCACCAATTACTGACAGGGACTGAAATCCTCTTTTTAGATATAAAGTCCTCTTTGCTTTATGACTCCATCACACTCCTTAACTCACACCTTAACTTTACTCCAAAATCAGTGATTCTGGAGTGTCTGGAACCAGAATGGTCTATAAGTCTGCAAGTTACTACCATTAAAACATTGGCAGAACTTGTCCTCGCTTGATTTTTTTTTAATTCACTCCACACTTTATCAATGTCCCTTTATCAATTGTGGTTAATCTTTCCTTTGTACCTATCAATCTATTTAGAATTTCCCTTGCACTTCTTTCTCAGTCTAAGAAAGTTAGTTATTTCCCTAAGCCCTGATTCACCAAAGTATTCATGCAATTACCTAACTTTAAATATGTGATTATTTGCCCTTGATTTCAATTAGATGTAAGGACGTGTTCAAGTGTTTAGCTGAATAGGGATGGTCTTAAGCAAGGGCTTAAAGCTGAGCATATTCTTAATTGCATTGGGGGTCACAAAATCTTCCTTTTATTTTTTCCTCCACGAAGTATTTTGTGATACTACGTGTTAAGGTTGCTGTATTAGATAAAGCATAGTGATATCTGTCACAGTACCGTCAATTAATCCTGTTTTCAACACTTATTTCAGAGCTCCTTTCTATTTCTGTTTTTATGTAAGCCTACATCTGGTTCCAACTCCCTCAAAATTTGGATTAGAGTTTTGGATTGTGTCAATCTCCAGTTCAGTATTAACTTTAAGTTCCATCCCATTTTTAATTTAATACACACCATCAGGCTCAGACAACATAATGCTCCCTATTACCCCAGATTCACCAGCAGAAGACATGGAAGAGCTGGTACCAGAGGCATGGTGTGTTACTTCCTCAGAGTACATGTTCTTTGTAGGACCCAGAATAGGAGTTCTGACCTGAAGTTTATTTCATTGGGTCTTCCAAATGACTGGTATGTTCCATCTGGCCAGCCCTGTACTGTACTGAGGATGGAAGTATAATCCAATGGATAAAGCACCCATTTGTGAGAAGACCTGGAGTTCTAGTTCTGGCTAAAACAGTGACTTGTATGACCTTAAGCAAACCACTTAAGCTCTGAGGCAGAGAGGCTGTGTACACTTGGAAATTTAGTGAAATAGCTATTCCAGAGCAGTTATTTTGGTATAAATATCCCTAAAAATTCTTATTTATTCTGGAAGAAAAAAAGGATCTATATGGAGGCTTTTATCAAAATAACTATTCCAGAATAATTTCCAAGTGTAGACAAGCCTTCAGTTTGCCTATTTGTAAAATGGATATAATGCTAGTTACACCATTTTGTAAAATGCCTATTTTATCAATCACAGAAAAGTGCTATAAGTGCCAGGGACCACTGTTAAAGAAATGCATAATAAGACAAGATAAAACTGACAGCATAGAACCATGATAGCGCTCACTGATCTTAAATAAAAAATGCTGACCAGAGGTTTTATATGTAACTACAAAAAAAAAAAACACACCCCATGCTTTTGCTCTTCAGATTTTATTCTTGAAGAACTGTAAGTTATATTAGTGTAAAATTAAATGCCCTGCCACTGCTTGTTGTTTAGAAATAGGTCAGTTTAGTAGACTCAAAAAAAAAAAAAACAGCTCTCTTTTTCTTTAGAAGCAATATTGAGCAAAAAGCAAACATAATGAGGTTGTTTAGGCCTGAAACATATCAGGTTATTGTAATATGTTAAATTAAACACACAGAAGCATGCAATCTGAGTTTAGATTCTGCTTGTGAATTCTGATTTTTACTTTGACACAAATTTGCTTAAAATCCTGTCCTCAGGAAAAATGCCATTTCACTGTTGTCTTAAAGGTAATTGTCTCTCATTGCTTTAGGTGGTCTATTATTTTCTGCTGCACTCACAACTCCCTGCAGTATTAATAGAAATTATATACATATGGGATAGAAGAATAGAACTTTTTTGAGGCTGTTCCCTGTGTCACAGGGATCATTCACCACTCGGGCATCAGTCACCTCCTTGTGACTGTGTCTGGGTAATCAGCTCTTATCCAGGATAAGACCCGCTTCATCATCTTGTGGCTCTCTCGCTCTCCAGGACTCAGTCTTCCCTGTTTGTGACTCAGGTCAGAAACTCCGGTCAGGTCACTGTACAGTCCTCCCCTTCAAGGGTATCAAAGTCTCACTGAATCAGCTGTTCTCATGCCACTCCAGAGACTCTTCCACTCCAGGTTTTGTGCCACCTGGTAGGGGAATCTGGTGGAGGCCCTCCCACTACCCCTGGTTCCAGTCCAGGGACCGGATGTCTAGCAACTGTGATCTGTTTGCTCTCACAGCCTGTTGCTATCTCCCTGAACTCCTTCCTACTTCCCTGCTCTGTCCTCTGCCCCCCAGGTTTATTGGTCCAAACTTCCTCCTTTCAGGGAGTAACTATAGGCTACTTCCTTCTTTGACCTTTGCCAGATTAGCCCCAAACACTCCTCTCTTCTCCCAGGCAGCGACTGCAGACTACTGCTACTGCAGCCCCCTTTCTGCTGAAAATTTCCTGGCTTTATACCTTAGCCCACTTCTCCCTTAGCCAAGCTTTATCTGCCATTAGTCATTTTCAGTCAAGCGGGAATCTCCACTAGGTGTGCCAGGGTGACCAGATAGCGTGAAAAAAAAAAAAAATCAGGATGGGGGAGTATAGGTGCCTATATAAGAAAAAGCCCCAAATAATCAGGACTATTATAAAATCAGGACATCTGGTTATCCTAGCCCTAGCTACACCACTTTAACCCTTTTATAGCCCATATAATGTGAACACCTCAAACCCTGACAGAACATGTGACACACGGATATAATTACTTCCTTTCCACATTAGTGAGGATCTAAAGGGGATCCCCTCAACTTATGCTACATTGCTCTCAGAGCCAAAATTTGGTCTTCAGTCACCTTAATTTAGGATGTTGTTTTGTTATTATGTACTCTATATAAGATAAAGAATATTAAGCAGCTACAGAAATAGCAACACTAGCCTGATTGATACACTTCTTTGGTGCTTAAGGCTATAGCCAGGTACATTGAGTGTAAATTTCTTTGACTGCACCAACAGATAAATTGCAGTTTGATGGATCACTAATGAAAAGAGCTACCTGTATTATGAAGCTCCCAAACATCAACAATATGAATGTGAAGGAGATAACACACTAGAAGAAGACAGGCCTATATCCAAAGCTCATGATAACCTCCACTGAACAGAGTTGTGTGCATCAAAAATCTAGTGCATCCAAGTTGAGAATTTATCCTTCATTGTCTTCATCCGTTAGCACTGAAAAGCACAGGATGAAAAACCTAGAAAGTTATTCCTTAAATGTTCCATCTACAAAAGGGCCAAAGTACAATTCATTCTCTGATCCAGCCAATGAAACTTTAACATACCAATTTAGATAAGTAAGGAAGAGTTCCATGAAAAAATGAGTCTAGTAAATATTGCATAAAGGTTATTCAAATTTATCAAAAGAAAAAATTGTGTTATTGCAGACAACTGTTAATAAGATCAGGTATTCCAGGTGCACAGCTACTTCTTAGAACCTTTAAAAAACACTAATTTTCAAAAGAAAGAACTAGACAGCTGTCCTCACTGTTTTTCTTTTTAATGTAACTTTCTAGGATTTCAAACTATTAATGCTTTTTCCACTACTGACAAGAAGTTGCCCCTCTCTGAAACCATGAAACTGATCACAAAACTAGAGTCACAGTTACCTGAACATCCCTCATACTGAATATTAATTTGGATGCACAGAAAAAAGGTAACTCAAAGAAGGGCTCCGTGTGGCTCAAAATTCTCATCAACAAAAATTGGACCAATAAAAAGATTTTACCCCACCCACCTTGTCTCTCTAAAATTCAAAATATTGTTATCCTGTGATAAGAAAATCAGGCAAGTAGGCGCTTAAACTGGACTCAGCTTTTATCAAAAAAGAGAAGGAACTGACATGAGAAAGTTTTAGCTGATACATTGACTAAGCTTTTCAGAAGTAACTATTGCTGTGGGTGCCCAATTTGAGACATCTTATAGAGGACTGACTTCCAGAGGGCAGGTGATCAGCACTTTCTTTAAAGAAATCAGGCTCTTTAAGGCGTCTTCAGCTGGGCACCCAAAATCAATACTCATTTTGTAAAATCTTGGCTGCTGGATAGTATTTTCTTATGTCCACAAGCAAAGTAACCTTTCTTGTTGCTGCTCCAGAGATTTTGGGATAAATTGCAAGGCAAACATTGATTTATAATGTTTGATATAGACTTGAAAGATCAGCTTGAAAATGAGTCACAAGAGTCTGCTTGCCTATTCATAACAATTATGGATAGATGATAACATTCATTTTGTTTTGCTCACTCTAGAGGACCAGAAAGGTATAATTTTTCATGGCTTGTTTAATAAACACATTCTTGAGTTTCAAAAAATCATAGTCTCTAATCCTACAGTCCTTTTGAATTGACTTCTGTGGAAGCTCATTCATTGTGCGACATAGTTGTAAAACTGGGCCCTACTTTATGAAACCAATGGAAATATTATAATCATTTTCACCAGTTTCTTTTCAAACGGCACAGCTACACTACTAAGGCTTGGTCTTTAGTAAAGATTTGCCCCAGTTTCAGGCATGAATGGTCAGCCATAATGTAGCTGCATCAGTGCAACCCACAATGTAGATAGGCAAAGTAATTATTTGAACTGGTATAGCTTAAGCTCAGTTGAAATCAAAATAAGATCCCCTGGTGCAAGCAGTGGCTTTGACTCTATACACTATGAATAGCACCAATGCTGCTAAAACAATGGCTGGAAATGGATCCTCAGCATAGATGAGGCCTAAGATCTCTTGAATTAATTTGCCTTGCTGCAGTATCTGAAGTGGCAGAGCCACTGCAAGGTAATGGAGATTTCAGTCCCCCTGCTGTAGCTACCAAGGCAAAGCAATCTTAAACTATTTTAAATGGTAACATATCTGTATATTGTTTGAAGAAGATTCTCTGTTTTGTTCCTTTTGTAGTAAGAAAGTGGAATTGCAAAATTCCCAGACTAGTCATAAGGGAGCCTCACTGAAAAGTTGCACTATTACGAATCAGGAGTCCATAGGCTTCACTGTGGCTTCTGAAGCAAGTTCCAACCTCCAAGATAAAGGGCCCATTGCGCATAGAGCCGAGCACCTGAACTCCTATTGATTTCAGTGGGAGTGAAGGGCATTTAACATTTTGCAGGCCGCCTTCAGCACTTCACAGGGCTGGGTTTCTGTCTTAGATGAACACATCAAATTTTAAAAGGCAAATACAGTAATAGGTCTCTGCATTCATGACCATTTGCAGCAGATTACCATTTCCAGAATGACAGAATTTTGCCAATTTAGCAACTGTCATGAAACAGATGCAACTTTGCAACTAAGGCTCCAATCTGTAAGAGACTTCATACTAGCAGAACTCTACCTCTGCACAGAGCTCCCACCACATTAACCATGTGAAGTCATTGCCAGGATCAGGGTCCAACATTCTAAATACTAAGTGCCCAATCATTCTGTTCTTCTACAACCAGAATTCCCCACTGTGATATTTTTCATAGCAAAAGACAGTTTTGGAATCAAGGAAGTTTCCTTCTTTTGCATAAGACATATACAATTTTTATCTTTTGGTTTCACATATTTTACATTTATTTATTGTGGTACACAAATACTGCACAAGAATCATTTGCATTCTGCACTAAGAGTACCATACGTACTTGAACATTAAAAAAGTGTATAGATAAAATGATCTTAAACATAAATCTATCCATATATTCAACAGAGCAAATTAAAAATAAATTAGGGTTACAAATTCCAAAACAATTTCAAAAGTCATTCTGTAGTATAAGTCAAGCAGACAGCAAAATGAAAACAAAATTATCCCCAAACATTTCCTCCACCTTTGTTTTTTGGAGTTCATATAAACTTCAAACATTTCTTCAGGAAATTACAGCTAAAACCTTTTGTTCAGTAAACAGAAGCTGTGACATTTATCAGACAGTAATTTTTTATCAGACTCTTACACTCTAGTCAACTTCCCTGCCCAATACTACTTTATATTTCTTGGATGAAACTGCAACTCTCAAAACATTTAAATTCCTTTTTTTGATTACCAGCATCTTGTGGACTAGTGAGGAAGAGTTACTTTCCAAAATGTATTATATACTGGAATAAGTCAAATCTTCACTTTCAAAGCACTCAATTTATCCTTTTCCTCTGTATGTAATGTCTACCACACCCCAGATGGACCATTTTGAATAAGAAATATATCCAAAAGTTTTTCATTTATGGGACAGAGTTGAAAAGCAAGTATAATAATGTTAGGGGGTCCAGTTTTCTTTAGTAAAGTGTCTCTCCCTTCTTCTCAAACCAAAGCAACCAAAATTGCAAGTGACACTAAACACAATAAAATCACGTTTGTGAAAAATACTAAGGATAAGGGTGATGGAGAAAGAAAACTTTATTATCTAGTAGACAGAACAAGGGACCGAAAGATTCCTGGCTTCCATCCACAACTCTGACACTGACTTTGGGTGTCATCTCTTTCACAGGTTTTATTTTCCATGGATCTTTTGGTGACTGAAGAGTCTGATCCTTGAGCTACAGGCTCATTGGCAGACATTGCATGTGGTGTTGGAAGACAGGGTTGGGCTTCAACTGCTGTGTGACAGTTGCCTTTCCTTTCTTTTCAGGCATTTTTCTGCAACCAGGGCAAAGCAATTTTCCTCAAAAGTGGACACTCCTTCTCTGACAAGTCTTTGCCAGTTATGCCTTTGGGTGTAATCTTTGGCAAATTATTAAGACATGATCCAACAGCCAATCATATCAGTGGACAATATTCTAGTAATTTGGGAGTGGGATTTGATTGGATTGTTAGCTCACTGCCTCAGTTTACTCTTCCATTAAATGGATGTAACAACCTCCAAAGGGTTGTTAGAATTGTGGTGATAAAGAGACCAGTATCTTTAAGTGAAAAAGCACTATGTATTGAATAACTGAAACAGGTGGGTTTAGTGGCAAAGAGACCTGTGTGGATGTCCAAGGATCAAGTGATACTGTTGTGCACTGAAAAACACTTCTAATGGTCTGACAGAGATAGTTCTCTAAGGGGCTAGTGACATGAAAATATATATATATAAAAATATATACAGGTTACATGTGTGCACATGAACTGATTAAAAAAAAATCAACTCACTGCAGAGTTAATCTCCTCAAACTACAAATCTTCACCAGCCTCATTTCCATACCCAGCTCAGAATTCAATAAAAGAATCATACACTGCACAGGTGAGATACTGCTTAATGATTTCCTGACAACTGAATATTATTAGACACTCTCTCTGGATTTTAAATTTAAATTTGTACTCCAAGTAGTAAAAAAGTTAATGTAGCCAAGTAGTTGAAGGATTTAAATTAGTCCATCATCATTTGGCCTTGTAGTATTCATTAGTAATGGACACCTCGCTTGCAACTGATTTAAGTATCTTCCCCAGCAAAGTCTTCAATGATGTGTGGCAAAGATCTCAGTTCAGTGAATGATTTAGTGAAGGAAAATATAGACCTTTATATCAGAGACGTGGTACACAATAAAATGTTACCAACGTGGTTAGGAGAGTATCTAATCACCTAAGACTAGAAGTGGTCTAAAAAATTCCATCAGAACTAACAAAACTGAAGTGTTCCATCAATAAAGTTTTAACTTTATCAACTCAACTTATTTTACATTGTCATTTATAAAAGTAAAAACAAAAAGTTGAGATTTTCCATTTTACTGATAAATAATTTAAAATAAGGGTCAAGTCAATAAGTTGAAACACTATTTTGATTACATCAGAATTTCAGAACTTCTGTTCATGGGAAATTTTGAATTTTTGCTCCAATTTGCAACAAAAGAGTTGATGTTTTGGAATTTCCCATGAAATGGGAATTCCAGGTTCTGCTCAGCTCTGCCTAGGACTATACCATCATTATTGTACAGTATACCATGGTCACACAAGACTTTCTAGCAGTGATGGAGCTCTGGTCCTTTGCTCCAAAAGCAGAAGCTGCCCCTTCAGGATAGAGGAGTAACACTATTAGGGCTTATAATACACACAGCAGTTCTAATTTCATCCAGTAGTGAACAGCAATACACAGAAGATTACAATCAGCAACCACTAATTATTAAAAGTCCAATAACGAACACCACTTGTTTCTCGGTATGTTCTATCCACAGCTTCACAGACATTGTAACTATTTCACTGCTGTCATGGTTTAGTGATAAAAAAAAGTGTAATAAAACCTAAAAGCTGCTGAACAGCAGAGCTATATACAGAAAGCCCAAGTTGATGAGCACTCTTCAGTGCTAATAGTTTTGTAATAGATTTAGAGATTCAGTTTAAGAACCCAGAATTTCAGATGACTACTTGACATTCATCTCCAAACAGTGTTAACTTCTAAGGTCTGCAAAACTGCAGATTTCATGGGAACAGACTCCCTTTCTTTCTTTGTATTTTGCCTTTTTGCTTCAGATACTGATAAGAACTCAGTAGTGCAGGGACAGATTTCTTGCATAAACGTTTGATGGAGATAGATTCCTGGTTTATCTGAAATGGTTCATTCACCCACTTTTGGACAGTTGATGGTTCATCTACCCCATTTTTATGAGTGAGTTGTGCAGACATTTATTTTCCTTTGTACTTCCTGTGCACCCCAAAACTTTAACATGTATGAAGGAATATCTGACTCTATAAATATCAGTGGTAACCTTCTGTTTCCCTCTGTTCTAGGTGAGAACTGCCTTATGTGCACTTAGGGTGTGTAACAATGTGAAGCAAAACTGAGGTATGAGAGGAGTTATATATGTATGAATCAACACTAATGAAAAAAAAGAAGACATGGCATATTTGTTCACAGGAGTCCTGGCAAAAGAAACCTGAGGTTTATTTCCCAGCCTTAGTACCTTGACTCTGAGGTGAAAATGATTGTGCAAAACCAATTAGAAGCATTTATGACTGGCACAATCATTTTATGGCAAATATGCGCTTTTAAAAATACCAGAATTTACAAAGAAGTTTTCCATGAAGAGCCACAGGAAACATCTCTCCCAAGCACAGAAAACCACTCCTCCCCCATTCCACATCCTTAGACAGTTTAGTCAGCACGTTAACAAGATCCATCAAAATCTAATAAAGCAGCTTCATTAACATAATTATCTTATTAATAATTCACAGGTTGGCAAGTAGTACGGTACTGACAGTATTACAATACATCATTTTAAACAAGAAAAGACCATTACTGTAATGCTCATTAAGGTGATCTCTGCAGAAGTAAAATTTGCAGCATACATATTTGTATTTTCTTAATGTAAATGCATAGCATGCATCCACTTATCTAGCAGTATCACTGAACAATGTTTTGCTATATTTGTTCTGCAAACTGAGGCTAAGCCACCCAAGGCACTTCTGAAAAAAAACATATCGGCTTCCCAGTAAAGAATCCTATTAGAGTTGAAATATATTGTTGAACTAAGGTCCTAAACACCAGCAATACTCAAGTCAATGGTCTTTATTCTGTCCTCACTTAGGTCCTGATGCAGAGCCCATTGAAGACTATGGCAAAAGTCCCATCGATTACAATGGACTCTGGATAAAGTCAACATACTAATATGTAAGAGAGCTCTGAATCAGGCCCAATGCATATTATATGGGCTCAGCAGATTTGAGGATCAGATCATATGTTTGACAAGAAGTTTTCTGACTATTGCAAACATTTTAATATAACATTAAAATAAAAAAGAATGAATTATCTTTGAAGATATACTAAGTGTTTAAACTCCATTACCACAGAAAAGCAGGGAAAGAGTCAATCCACAGTGGATACAAACAAATGTATAATGGTGTTGGCAGCCAGCATGCAGCAGTCAATGCAACAGACAGGGCCAGTGCAAGGATATTTTGCACCATAGGCAAAACTTCCAGCTTCTGCCCCTCCCCCCGCACATCTGGTTCATTGAGGGGCAAATCCCAAATAGCCTTTATAGGCCCCAGGGGCCAGCCTGCCCAGGCACCAGCTGTACCCAAGGGCTGGGCTGCTCCCAGAACCAGGTTCCCCCCTTCCCACCCCCTGAACTCCCGGAGCAGGCTCAGGGCCCCGCGCCCTGGCGGTGGCTCACATGCCTGGGAATTGCTAATGGAATACAGTGCCTGTCATGTTCAGGTCACCAAATCAAAATCTGTTGGAGAATAGGAAGTGACAAAGTTATTACTATTTGGCGGTATATCTGAAGAGAGTTAGTGTGTCTGTCCTGAGCCTAATGCAAAGTTTCCACATATCAAAACCCACTGATACATTTGGAAACAATTGTCATTCTCAGCAGAGGATGAAATGGGCATGGAGACAGAAAGAAATATCATTTCACCTACTAAGGGTGGTGGACCCTCCAGAAGGCAGGTACATTAGCAGGACTGTGTGAAGAAGCTTAAACTGCTGCTGCCTATGCTGCTCTCAGATAAATGTTCATCTTTAAGGTCCTGATCCTTCAAACCCACATGCACTGATAGACCTGTACACCCACCCCATTGTCTTTGGCCACATATGAGCTCACAGGATCGAGACCCATTACTTTTCACAAGCACTAAATACTTTGGGTAAAGTCCTGACCCCACTGGTGTCAATTCCAAAGCTCCTATTGATTTGAACATGGCCAGGATCACACTGTGCATTTTTAAAGTTATATAAGTGGTTTGTAGCAGTTAACAGTCCACTCAAAGTGCAACAGCATTGCAACAAGATGCAGAAACTAAAAATACTGGAATATTCATGCTTTTCACAAAGGAACATTTTACCTCAAGCTGTGAGTCAGTATATGCATAAAAACATACATGTTTAATTTTGAATACAATCTTCTCCTTTGAAAAATATTGGTTTTGACCATTGCCATGATTACGAAACTCAATACTTATAAGTACACATGGGCAAACTGAGTGGGATAAAAATAAGAACTGACCTGAATATCCATGCTGAATTTGAACTAAATCAGAAGAGAAAGGTTTTTAAGATTCAAAAAAGTTAAGTATTCCTCATCTTCATTTTTATTTGTCTCTATACTTACTACTTCCAGCCACAAAAGAAGCTGTTTCTACAATAATTTATTGCCTAGCAGGAAGCAGAAATTACAAGAATTCTGTTCAGATGACATTTCTAGACCAACATTGCAGGCAAAGGGGGAAGGGACAGGTATCGCAAATAAAATAACTGAACTTTAAGATGTTTCCCCATCACTAGTTGGCAGGAGTTCAAATAACAAAGGGTTTTTAAAAAGAAAAACAAATTACAACAGTAACTGCAAAAAAACTATATGCTGGATGCACTTAAAAATTAAATTTTAGATATATTACCAGTTCTTTTATTCCACATTTTATAGTTCACCAAATACTTCTTAACCCTATAATCTCTCTCAAAGCAGCATCAACCTTAAGTGCACCCAGTGTAATCTTAGCCTACTACACGTAACTTTTCTGGAATGCTTTGTCTTCAGTGCTATAATGCTTAATTTTCATTTTTTAAAATTGTCTTGTGCCCATACTGATTCTAGGCAGTGCCAGTCTTCAATTACCTTTGGTTCCTCATTGTCTCTGAATTAGGCTTGCAGATAACCAGAGTGACTTTTTATCTATGAGAAAGGGAAAACAATAATACTGCCCAGCTCTCTTTCAGTTTTTGTCACACAAAAACTTATACTGGGATTCTTTTTAAATGTTAGATGTGGACATAGTGGGCCAAATTCTGAAAGTTTCAGGGGTAAATTGACAACAAATATTCGTAATGACTACTTAAACCAGCTGTATTACATAAATGCAGAGATGCTAATGTCAACCAAGATTGGAATAGTTTATTATAAATGTCATCATGGTTAACTTCGTACAGCTGAAGAATCTAGTTTTGCTCACATATAGGGGATATAAATTGCTCAGCTCCATTTTGCAGTTTTTTTATCTAAACACTTTTATACAAGCAACAGATGCCCCCAAGAGATTTAAATATCAGAAAACACCCCCAGATCAAGTGAGATGTTCTATGTTGTACCATATACTAAATATTTTGTTGCTGCCTTAACGGATTTTAGATGCATGTTTGTGATGAGAAATGGGATTTTTAGTTTGCATTAGAAAACAAAGCGAAGAGGATTAATGTAAGAATATTATTACAGTTTTAGAACATAAGAACAGCCCTACTGGGTCAGATCAAGCATCCATTTAGCCCAGCATACTGTCTTCTGATAGTGCCAGGTGCCCCAGAAAGAATGAACAGCACAGATAATCATCAAGGGATCCGTCCCATGTCGGTCATTCCCAGCTTCTGGCAAACAGAGGCTAGGGACACCATTCCCTGCTGATAGCCATTGATGGACCTATCCTCCATAAATTTATCCAGTTCTTTTTTGAACTCTGTTATGGTCTTGGCCTTTACAACATCAGCTGACAAGGAGTTCTACAGGCTGATTGTGCGTTGTTTGCAGAAATACCTTTTTGTTTTAAACCTGATGCCTATTAATTTCATTTGGTGATCCCTAGTTCCTGTGTTATGAGAAGTAGTAAAACACTTCCTTATCTACTTTCTCTATATCAGTCATGACTTTATAGACCTCGATCATATCTCCCCTTAGCTGTCTCTTTTCCAAGCTGAAAAGTCCCAGTCTTATTAATCTTGCCTCATACAGAAACCATTCCATACCCCTAAACATTTTTGTTGCTCTTTTCTGAACCTTTTCCAATTCCAAAATATATTTTTGGAGATGGGGCACACAGTATTCAAGATGTGGGCATACCATGGATTAATAGAGGTAAAATGATTTTCTATCCTATTATCTATCCTTTCTTAATTATTCCTAGCATTCTGTTAGCTTTTCTGACTGCTGCTGCACATGGAGTGGATCTTTTCAAAAAACTATCTACAATGACTCCAAGATCTCTCTTTAGTGGTAACAGTTAATTTAGACCCCATCATTTTATACATATAGCTTGGATTATGTTTTCCAATGTGCATTACTTTGCATTTATCAACATTACATTTCATCTCCCATTTTGTTGCCCAGTCACCCAGTTTTGAGAGATCCTTTTGCAGCTCTTCACAGTCTGCCGGGCTTTTAACTATCTTTAGTAATTTTGTATCATCTGCAAATTTTGCCACCTCACTGTTTACCTCTTTTTCCAGATCATTTATGAATATGTTGAATAGGACTGGTCTCTGAACAGACCCTTGGGGGACACCACTATTTCTCTCTCTCCATTCTGAAAATTGAGCATTTATTCCTATCCTTTGTTTCCCATCTTTTAAACAGTTACCAATCTATGAGAGAACCTTCCCTCTTATCCCATGACTGCTTATTTTGCTTAAGAGCCTTTGGTGAGGAACCTTGTCAAAGGCTTTCTGAAAATCTAAATAAAGGAGATCCAATGGATATAGTGTGTTTGTATGCTTGTTCACCCCCTCAAAGAATTCTAGTAGATTGGTGAGGCATGATTTCCCTTTACAAAAACCATGTTGACTATTTCCCAACAAATTATGTTCATCTGACTGTCTGACAATTATTCTTTATTATAATTTCAACCAGTTTGCCCAGTACTGAATTCAGGGTTACAGGCCTATAATTGCTGGGGTCACCTCTCGAGCCCTTTTTTAAAAATTGGTGTCACATTAGGTATTCTCCAGTCATCTAGTATAGAAGCTGATTTAAATGATAGGTTACAGACTAGTTAGTAATTCTGCAATTTCACATTTGAGTGCTTTCAGAACTCTTGGGTGAATAGCATGTGGTCCTGGTGACTTATTGCTGTTTAATTTATCAATTTGTTCCAAATCCTCCTCTAATCATACCTCAATCTGGGACAGTTCCTCAGATCACCTAAAGAGAATGGCTCAGGTTTGGGAATCTCCCTCACATCCTCAGTTGTGAAGACCGATGCAAATAATTCATTTAGTTCTTCTGCAATGGCCTTATCCTTGAGTGCTCCTTTAGCACCTTGATGGTCCAGTGGCCCCACTGGTTGTTTAACAGGCCTCCTGCTTCTGATGTACTTAAAATTTTTTTTCGCTATTACTTTGAGTCTTTGGCTAACTGTTCCTCTAATTCTTTTTTGGCCTCCTTAATTGTATTTTTACACTTCATTTGCCAGTGTTTATGTTCTATTTTCTCCCTAGGATTTAACTTCCACTTTTTAAAAGGATGCCTTTTTGCCTCTCACTGTTTTTACTTTGCTGTTTAGCCACAGTGGCTCTTTTTTGGTTCTCTTACCATGTTTTTTAATTTGGGGTATACATTTAAATTAAGCCTCTATTATGGTGTCTTTAAAAAAGGTTTCCACACAGCTTGAAGAGATTTCATTTTTGGCACTTCCCTGCCATAGGGGTATTAAATTTAATTATATTATGGTCATTATTACCAAGCAGTCCAGCTATATTCGCCTCTTGGACCAGATCCTGTGCTCCACTTAGGACTAAATCAAGAATTGCCTCTCCTCTGGTGGGTTCCAGGACCAGCTGCTTCAAGATGCAGTCATTTAAGGTGTCAAGAAACTCTCTCTGCATCCCGTCTTGAGGTGACATGTATGCAGTCAATATGGCGATAACTGAAATCCCCCATTATCATTTTTTAAAATTTTAATAGCCTCTCTAATCTCCCTGAGTATTTCACAATCACTATCACCATCCTGGTCAGGTGGTCGGTAATATATCCATACCGCTTCACAAATCAATAGTTGCTTATGAGTACCTTGACCTAGGTGAATAGGACACTTCAAGAAAGTGGGAGAATGGACAAAGCCAAGAGTTAAAAGAATTAATGTGGGTATATACTGCAGCACTGAAGTTCCTAATGAATGTCTAGGGCAGGGGTCGGCAACCTCTGGCACACGGCTTGCCAAGGTAAACACCCTGGCGAGCCAGGCCAGTTTGTTTACCTGCCGAGTCGGCAGGTTCGGCCCAGGCCAATGGGGGCTTTAGGAAGCGGTGCGGGTGGAGGGATGTGCTGGCCGAACCTGCTGACGCAGCAGGTAAACAAATTGGCCCTGCCCACCAGGGTGCTTATCCTGGCGAGCCACGTGCCAGAGGTTCTCGACCCCTGGTCTAGGGAATGTGAGAGCCTTGCCTATCATTCATGTAATCACTTTTGGTAACATACATACCAAGTTTTAAATCCAAGCAAGATGGAAAAAAAAGGGAAAAAAAATCTCCTCTACTTTGTTGCCACTGTTTTCATTGGTGAACGTGGAAGAAGAGAGATCAGATGGATATTCAGATATAAACATAATGCATGTTTTTGTTATATGCAAGAAAAAGATGGGGAAAATAAGTGTCTGGCATACAAAACACTAGAGAATTGTTTAATATTGCTATTTTTAAAAATCAATTTACATTCCTCTCAAATTAGATCAGACTAAAATCAATGATAAAAATAAAGCAATTTCATGAACTGGCTTTCTGAAAAATAAGGTGGCTAATTTACAGACTAATACAGATTATACTGTGCTAACATTTTCTATTGTCAGTACCATAACAATGCAGGTTTTCTAGATCATGAAGTATCAGGTACAAAGTGGTAAGGAAATACAAAGGTCATGAGAAAAGGGCAGAAATCACAATCCCAGCATCCCTCAAGGTTTTTAGGAAGCTGAAAGGATGTTCTAACTGCTACCTACAGTTTAAAGAAATAAAAGTTGGTGAGAAGATTTTTTTTCAGCTCCCAGAGTCAAATGGCAGATCACTTCACATTTACATAAGTGCCATCTTCCCTCTCTCTCAGGACTGATTTACATCCTCAGCCTCTCTCCATCTATATTTCTCGTAGGAGAAGCCTCCCTTCTCCCATATTAGATGTTTTCAAATAGGAGAGGATATACACTTTCCTCTTCTGCTTAAGAACAGAGGAGATTCATTCTGAGAAAGGGCAAGGCAACAGCACAGCAGAGCCTTCAAAAGCATCTTCAAATTTCCATAGCACCCAGTAAAGTACATCCCAATTAAGAACTTCCTCACACAGGCAAATTCAAACTGCTAGGAATCATTTTTCCCCCATTTTGAAGCCAAACTACTTTGTCTACTCACTGAGTAGTGTTGGCAGACTTTTGCTGGAGGGAGAAAGACATTTGTATTGCAGTCTCATTCTTGTTAAAAGCTAGAGATTTTCAGGATGCTAGGTACCAGGGTTGCTGAATAATTTAGATACTACCTGGGTAATCAATCTCTCCAGACTCCCTGTAATAATTAGGCACAGGAGTACAGGAAAAAGTTTGAGTCACACCTCTTAGTCAGGATGGACTTTGAGACAGCTCCAGGAAAGTATCCTTACATGCCTGCCTCCCAGGCAGCACAAAGAATGCTGCAGGGCAAGGAGTTTGACTAAAGCCAGTCTGAAAGTACAGGGGATGAAATCAGCTACTACATCCTTCATGTCAAATAGGAGTATTATAAATAGTATCAGTCAAAAAAACTCAATATACACAACAGAAATTCAAGGCAAGCTTGGACTACTCTGCTCTCCAACAGAGAGGACAAGGATTCCACAATGAAAAAAAGAATTCTATCACATTTCATGGAGGAAACATAGGACAATTTTTTCAAACCTGGGTGCCTAAATTCTAAAATTAATGTTTAGGAAGATAGGATGGAATTTTCAAATGTGCCAAAGGCTTCAAATTTTGTGCAATGTATTTGTAGTAATGTTGGTCCCAGCATTTTAGAGAGACAAAGTGGGAGACGTAATATATTTTATTGGACCAACTTCTGTTGGTGTGAGAGAGACAAACTTTCGAACCAGAGAGCCTTCAAAGATTTTCAAGAGTCTACAGAAATTAGGTGCCCCAGTCCCATTAGCTTTGTATAGGATGTAGGTGCCTAAAATCCATATGTCCCTATTAAAAACCCAATCTAAGTGACTTAGGAGCACACGTCCCACTGAAAGTCAGTGGAACATTTTCTAGTGGGCTTGATTTTCACTTTTTCCTTGACTGCTTTCTCCATAGCAGAACTTCCCATTAGAACTGCAAATGCTGTCAGCAAACTGTTGAACACTTGATTTGTTGGTAGCTCTTAAACTAGGAATAGCATGTTTTGTGCTGCACCATAATGGTCTAAATGTGGCAGCAAATGATGGTGTCTAAAGGAACCTACACTTTGAAAGATATATGTCCTATAAATTTTCATCAGTAAACCAAGGGATTCTCCCTATTTAAGTACTATGCATACACTGCACCTCACACATCCTAATGCTCTATGCTGACCACCACTACAATAATTGGGAAAGGAAATGTAGCACCAGAATGGGACTTAGGACTGGGAGTCAGGACAATGGGATATTATTCCTGGCTATACAAATGACTCGCTATGTGAACCTAACTTTCTATGCTTTAGTTTCCCTATCTGTGAAGTGGGAATAATTACACTTGCCTAGTTTTTAAATCCGTACATACTAAAGGTTCTAAGCATTATTTATTTCTGTGTCAAAAGTCAAGAGCTTCAAGCACAAGGAATGTCATAATTCCTACTAAAATATGTAAAAACCATAATCCACAGTCATGACAGCCCTGCAAACAGACCCATGGATGCTGCCTTTTGAACAGCCTTCAGAGGAACATGTGTTATGATAGGGTATGTGGATTACTTCAGTAGGAGAATAGAGGAGACAAGCTAGGAATATACCAGCTACTTTGGTCCCCATAAAAATAAGGATAAGAATTAGGTTCTGAACACTGTATTCTTGCTAGGACACTAACAAATAACCTCCTGTGTTAGGGTTAAAATCTGCTCTCTCATGAAGCATCTGGTACTGGTTATGGAAAGTTGATCTAGTTCCATAAACCAATTTATTCAAACTGGTGTTGCAATTTCTAAGATACAACAGTACTGAGCTGGAAGGGCTGTTGCACCAGTCCACAACTTTATCTTGCTTGGTTCTCTCCATCACTCATGTCCCCATACTCTCTTAACTGCTTTCTTCCTTTTCCTCCCCTAGTTGCAGCCTGAATTGTAACCACTTTATACAGTCACACTGTCAAATCTGTGATTGTTAATAATTGCTGATACAAGAACATTTTAAATTAACCAAACGGAGAACCAATTGTACTAGCTTCATAATCCACCAGTGGCTTTACCTCTGCACCCTACCATCAACTGCAAACTAAGCTTGCTCCAAACTTGAATTGTAGGTTGTTTTTCTGCCACCATCCCAATCCCTTTCCTGCTCAGTGTGAGGAAGATATGAATGCTTCCTTAGGGTAACTTGAGACAGCACTGCAGCATACTCTGCAGTCACTCAGAGCCAGGAGGAGTACTAAAATGCAACCAATAATTGATGTTCTTCTCCCCTCCCCACTTTGTAGAGAAGAAGAGTGAAGATCTCTGGTGGATCTCTCGTTCCCCTCACCTAGACTTAGAAAGGGTATGTTTCTGTACTTCCTTCCAATCTCTTCTGTTCTTCTTCTGGCTCACTCAGCTACATTCCAAAGCATTTTTTTAATGAGGGGAATTAGATCCTAATTTGGCTGCTTCCCCGCTCCTTCCATCTTGGAAAAGGAGTGGTGACCCCCCTCTTTGCTATAAATTGGCCTCTGAAAGCTGCTTTGAATGTCAGTTGTTAATACCCAGTTTCAGATGTCATAAGCCTTCATTGTGTAAGAGGGTGGAGAGAGGGGGCGAATAAGCAACATGAATAGTTCTATTAAGTCAAATTGCTCATTAGCAACTTCATCTTGTCTTTTTCAGTTCAGAAATTTAGTGCTTTTAGAGGTACCTCTTCCCCTCCACTCCCACAGGGTATTTTAACTTTTTTAAGTATGTTATAAAGTGTGACCTGTACAGCACAACAGTAGGAAAAACTAGATTTGAATATGGAAGGGGTATTGTGTAACTAGAGCAGGAAATAGGAATACAAGACACTTCCCAACTCCCCTACTAAATTGTGTGGCCTTTGGCAAATCACATAACTTACTTGTTTTAGTTTGCTTCTCTGTAAAATGGGCACAGCAATGCATGTGTGCATAGGTGTGCACATGGTGGATTGATTAAATTTGCCAGTTTGACCCTGTAATCCTCAAAGCAACTAATCCTTAAAACACACAATTAGTCCTATTGATGTCATTGCAACTGCTTTCTTGCATGAGATTTCCAGTGTTGGATCCAGTGTCTATAACCCATTTTTAGATTCCCAAGCAAAGATGCTGTTCAATTGTATATTATTATATTGAGGTTTCTTTAAACAGTAAAGAGTCATCTGCACTTGGAAGAGGTGAATGATCGAGTCCTGATTATTTTCCATTACTGTGATCTCTTGTTTTACTAGAAATCATTTATTTGGTTTTAGAAACATTACAAAGACTCAATACCTTTTGGGAGCTGTAGCAGGTGTCATTGGGCCAAATCCTGTCCACATGGGCATAGGACTGCTATTGGGCTTGATCCTGTTCCCACTGACATCACTTGCAAAACTTCCACTGAATTCTATGGTGCAGGAACAATGCCTGAGATAATAAAGTGAGTGGGATTTGTCCCAGTATGATGGAAGGGGAAAAACCCAACCACCTTACAGGGCCTTGTTGAAAACCAGTGGAGTTTGTGAAAGATTCCCTCTGACTTAAATGGGCTTAGGATCAGGCTCACATCCTTTACCTGCATGAAATTTCAGTGGGAAAGTTCTCATTAATTCAACAGAAGCCGGATGGCCTCAAGTATTCTACAGATTAAAAGGGCCCTGTGGAGCAAACCGTCATGGTCATGAGTAACTTTACACATGTAAATAGTTCAATTGAAGCCAATGGGAACATCCTCTCCAACTGGGCTTTACACATTTGTATAAGCAGGGTGAAATTCTGGCCCTCTTCAAGTCAGTGAGTTTGTCATGACTTCATTAAGGCTAGCATTTTATCAACAGAGAAAGCCATGCCAGTGAAAGGTCAGTTAAACCCTGGTGTAACTATTAGCTTCAGTGAAGTTTGTCTTCTTACTCTAGTTTATATCAACTCAATCATATGAAAAGTGCCTCCATGAACAACTTATCCAAATGTCAAAATCTGATACAGCTGGTTTAAAAAAAAACAAAAAAACAAAAAAAACCCCACACCACTAGTTACAAAACAGTATAGGTTGCTTAGAAAACTGCCTTAGAAGAACTTGTCATTCCAACAAGATATTGGTAATGAGACCAAAATTATTTTCCTACTTCACAAAATTCCTCTAAGCCAAATGGAATTGAGTTATTGCAAGGAGGTAGTACTAAACACATAGTACAATCTATCTAAAATGAGTCTGGGATTCTTATCTGGACATTTGTCTGGAACCAAATAATTTTGATACATGATAGAAATCAAAATGATTTAGGCAATTTATTAATAGTTAGGGTCTCACCTCAACATAGCAATGAGTATACATAATGTAATAGATCACATTTCTAAAATGTCAGTCTACAAACATTAGTGGACACTTTAAAATCAATTTAAGACAATGCTATAACTTTCAATGAATCTCCATGCTGAACCCAAAATCCTATTCCATCACACCATGCTTGTACCTAATTATGAATTCTTTCCACTTACAACTTTCTTATTGAGTTCATCAATCCATTGCAAACCAGATGTGAGTTTCACTTTGGATGTACATTATGCATAAGGAATATAGAAATTTAGGATGCATCTACAGAAACACTGTTGTCCTCTGACTGGAACCCTTATTGTAACTTCTAAATTAGGATTGAGAAAGGCTGATGTTAGTAGCCTGTAGACTAAAAAGCAAAACATCTGTGGGGAAATTAGCCTATTTTTTCCTCCCCACACACAGCTGGAGCCACACAGACTGGAAAGAAAAATATTTCATGCTGAGAAAATTCTTTAGAATGTATTGTTTAATTTATTTTCCCTGACTTTTTTTAAAATGGTGGTAAGAAAAATCTCCCTTGTAATTAAAGCGAAGTCAGTATCAACTAAGTCATCAAGCCCTCTTAAATGACAAGTATGTAATAAATGATAAAGTGTTTGAATGTCTGAACAGTCAATTTAAGCAGAGAAGGATTAAAAAGGAACACTAAAAAAAATGAATGATTCAAGTGCAGCTCTGATGTGATCACATGAATTTTAAATGAAATTATCTTTTAGTTAATATGATAATATGGCATTAAACTGTGTACCAAAAAGTAACATTCATATTTCTGTACTATTGTATCAATAGGACCTAATTTTGTAGGCTTTCAGGTTGAATAATCTGATCTAATTTAGTTCAAATTAGACTGAAACAAAATCCTGTGAAGTGCCCACGTCAATGGTAACTGATGATGCACCTTGAAGGATGAGCGCAAAAAACAAAGAACATTTGGCTTACTTCTCTACTGCTGTTTTGTGATCCAGGAAATAACATGGTTATTTTTTCTTACTTATTAGCATATCAATAGAGGCTTAATTTTGTAGACTTGTTTACTAAAAAAAATCTGATGCAAGTGAAAGAGAGGTTTGACTTATTTCCATATCCGTCTCTTGATATCATCTGGACAGTACCGTCCCTCTTATCAATGAGAGCTCCAGGGGCAGCTCTAGGCAGGGGCAGCAGCCGGCAGGGGTCCAGCCTGGGAGCTGAGAACCAACAGGGAGCTTTGGCAGCTGTAGTTCCTTGGTTAGGTCCCTGCCTATAGAGCCAGCCCTGGAGCAGGGAAATAACTACATTTCCCAGCATTCCCTTGGCCACCATCAACAGGAAAGGGAGCGGAGGGAGTAGGGTAGCTAAAATCTCATGCTGCAGCTTGCTATGAAGGGAGAGCTCACTGCTAAAATGGGGAACAAGTGTGCCCAAAGAGTAGAAGGCTTTGCCCCAGATATCCCCTTCAGAAGACATCCCCAGACTGGATTAGGGATACTGGTGTGACCTCACATTGCAGCCCACAAAGAAGGAATTGGGTGGACTAAATGGACAGTGCCTCTATCTGAAGCCTAGCAAGGGAGGTATGTGGAGCCCACTAGAATTTAAATAAAAAGTAAGGGAGGGGAGGCTCTGCTAGGGGACTTCGGCAGCTTTAGATACAGTACCAGGCATGTAGGAGGATTTCCACTTCTGAGCCATGGAAGCAGAAGTTGACTTTTCCTTTCCAGATTTAGCTAATATTCAGAAAGGGAATCTAGCATCTGCCTTCCAGATTTGAACATCTCAAAATTCAGGAGTGCTCAAGCTCAATTTGGGCAGCTTTTACTTCACTTCTCCCAAATCAAATATCCTGATCCACTGTAATTTGCTGTAGAAAAAGTAGATAAAATTGAGCAAGAAATGCTTCCCAGTGGTTATTAGCACTGGAACTGCTATTTTCAACAGCCATTGCTTTTTTTTTTCTTTAGTTTTGTTTGTTTAAAAAGGAAGACAGTGATATTGCATTGACAAATTCCCATAGAAACAAAGAGTGGAATAAAAGCACCTCAACTTTTCCTCATTTTTGGAGGACAGTCTTATAATATCCATCCAGATGTCCTCCAATCACACAAGCTGAAAAATTGTTCCCATTTACTGCAGTTCTGTAACAATATGGGAACCAATCCTGTGTTCTGTGCACATCCAAAATTCCTGCTGAATGACTTGCCCGGGGAGTAAGTTACCAGTGACCCAGGGCTGGGGCAGCAGGGGGTGCGGGTGGAGGGGCAGAGCCCAGGGCTGGAGTGGCAGGGGGTGTGTGGGTGGTGGGGCACTGGTGGAGGGGGGGGAAAAACGGAGGAGCCCGGGCTGGGAGAGCAGTGGGGTGCGGGTCAGGGGACACCCAGGGCTGGGGTGGGGACAGCCAATTTTTTTTTGGTGCTTTGGGCAGCAAAAAACCTAGAGCTGGCCTTGGAGAGCTCAACCCTTATAGCAACAAACCTATAAAGTAAGTGTAAATTTATTTCTATATGTCTGGAAAATAATTGCAGTTTGACTTAGTTCTATTATTTGCAAGAATTAATGCACCAGAAAAAAATTGTATTTTTTTAAATAAATCGCATACTTGTCATAGAAGGGAGCTTGATGACTTAGTTTATATTTTTTTTGCTTTAAATTGCCTTTATAAGGTTAGCAGCATGATTCAAGGATTATAATGGAGGAAAGAGTAAAAACAAAAAAAAACACACCTAGATTATACGTATCAAAGTTATATTAAGAGATTTGCAGCTGGTTCATTGTTCGACTTCGATTTAAGTCATCAGAGTCTCTCTGGGTCATCTTCCCCTTGTGCAAAGTGAGGATAATAATATTTACCTACCTTTGAATGTGAAATCCTGTGCATGGAAAGCTAACAGTTGCTGGGAGGAAGGAGAAGGATAGGTTATGGAGATGTAAGCCACTAGTGGTGGATGGATAAAAGCTTTACAGACTATACCATACACAAGAATTATTTTGACCTACTACCTACAGGAATGTCCTTTGGGACAATGTAGAAAGTTAACAGGTACCGTGACCAGACAGCAAGTATGAAAAATCAGGATGGAGGTGGGGGATAATAGGATCCTATATAAGACAGACCCAAAACTCGGGACTGTCTCTATAAAATTGAGACATCTGCTCACCCTATTAGCAGGGCACAGCTACAGTAAACCCTGTCTAGGACAGGAAGCAAAGAATGTCTTATCCAGTCAAAACTGCTGGAGGAATCTGGTTTAGGCCAAGTTACATCATTACCCATTTACTTCACATGTATTAGAACAGTGTGAGAAACTGGAATTTTTCATGGCCAGTAGTGATTTGGACCTTTGATTTATATTGTATGGCCAGGGACTTTAATCCCACTGGGCTCAATCTTGCAAGACGAGTGCTTTCAATTCTCATTGAAGTCCATGGGAACAGAGAAAGAGTGCTTCGCGGAATATATTCAACATAATGTTTAAATAAGCACTTGGGTCAGAAGATACAGCATTGTTGTCAATTGTCCAAGTAGTACAGAGGTTGCCATTTCAGCAATCACCCCAAGGATTGACTTGAGGCCCTCCTAAACGAAAAAGATTGAGTCTTCATCTTCAGAGCCAGGCTCTCATGCAGAGAGCTGTAACTGTCACATCCCATGCAGACAGGCACAAACTAGGATTGCCAATTTTGGTTGGATGTATTGCTGGAGGTTTCATCACATAACAATCTTTAAGTCCTGGGAGACTCCAGGACAATCTTGGACGGTTGGCAACCCTAGCACAAAGGGGGACACAAACACATACAGACTAGTATGTTGCACAAGCACTCCAGCTCAGGATTATGGAAACATAAAATTAACACTGGGCATGTTTACAGCCTTAAAACAGATATTAGCAATTACGAATATTGCATCACCATATCTGCCTAGTCTCTCTCATGCTAATACTGTGAGACCTACACTAACACTCAGCAGCTTGCATGACTGGGCCCTTAATTTTGATACCCCTGCTCTCAGTATTTGTTTTTGTATTAGATCACATTTTTTAATTTCCAGACACCAATCATGTGCATCTTCCTCCTTGTGATTAGGTCTAACAGGGAAGCCAAGGTAGACATAGAATTGCAGAGAAGTCATGCAAAAAAAAAAAAAAAAAAACACAAACCAAAAAAAACACACAAACCTCCAAACCCTGTTTCCTGTTAGTGTGTCCTCTGACCAAATCAACAGGCGAACACTAGCGGGGAGATTCGAATTAAGATATGCAACTTCAGCTACGCTATTAGTTCGACTTACCTGGCCGTCCTCATGGTGGCGAGTCAACCGCCATGGTTCCCCCCGTCGACTCTGCTTACTCCTCCTGCCAAGGTGGAGTATGGGTGTCGATTCGGGGCTCGATTTATCACGTCTAGAAGAGACGTGATAAAATCGATCCCCAACATCAAACACTACCCACCAATCCAGCGGGTAGTATAGACATACCCTTAGAGTTCATATGTTCACTTAATTATGGTCTTCTCATTCCTTTTGCCACAATTTTGAACATGACAGCCAAAGAATGGTTTAATTTTTAGCATTAGAATACTTGTGTCTCTTCCTATTATTTTTGCAAACATTCATGGAAGTTCACAATATACAAGCAGTGTTAACTGCAGCAAATATAATTATAGCAATGTTCTATAAATTAAACACTAGCTACGATAGCTTCCAATAGAGATCCATTTATTTAAGTCCCTCATGATGACACGTATTTTCCAAATATATCAATTTCAATCTATTGATTTTATTAGTAAAGTATACAAAAGCAGTTTCCAACAACAGCAGTGTTGCATTTCTTTCTAAACATGTGCAATACGGGGCTCTAATATTAAAGAATATAATTTTGCTCCTACCACTTTTAAATTTGGTTAAAAAAAGTTTTACTAAAAGTTTAAACCTCCAACTCTATATTAATAATTCAGTATAAAATTACACCAGCTGCAACATATTACCAAACACATTCAGTACACAATACATGTAACAGTTTATTATTATTAATTTGTATTACTGCAGTGTCTACAAGCCCTAGTCATGGACCAGGACCCCATTGTGCTACATGCCATACAAACACAGAACTGTAAGTTGGCCCCTACCCCAAGGAGCTTAGAATCTAAGCAGCAGGATATACTGTAGTTTTAACATATGATGAAAACTTTGGTTTGTTTTCCAGAAGTCATACACACACCCCACAACATCCAGTGCCAAAGAACATAACATTTGCATTGTGAGCAAAGTGTAGTTAAACCATCTGAAGTATTTTAGTAGCCCTGTTACTTCAGAAACAGTATTTTAGATTAAAATGGTTGCAACTATGAATCTTATCACTGTCAAATTTAGGTTACATAGATCAAAGTTCTCTTGTGCAATACTTTGCCAACATGAAAATGTCCAAAACTACAAATTTTAAAAATAAAATATGAAAATATTAAATCAGCAAGTTCTATATCTTATCAGCAATATAGAGTTGGTGACAAGAAATGACATAAGTAGACCCTCATTACTTTACCCATGTTTTGCGAAATGGAAATAGACACCTTCATGGGACCAGAAAACTTATACAGGTTTATAGTTAATTTGAGCTAGTATCAAATTATTCAGGTGAATTATGTTAGAATGAGGTAAAACATGGAGAATATTATGTAAAAATACAAGTAACATGAGATTCACACAATCTTGATTATTCATCCTTTGTCGGTACAATCTGGCCAACTGGAAACTGTAGCTATTTGTGTCAGAAAAGTATTTTAAACTTTTATCACCTGATACTAACACAAACTGACAATTCTAACTACTGTACACCAGTTAAACAGCCTGCACATCACAGCTTAATTTACAATCATACATTTGACTTTTTTGGTCTAACTAGTTTAGAAAGATTGACAATTCTCCTGCCTCCCAGAGTCAACAGCTCAATACACAGTTAAGCAAAATAGTACCTAGAGCTCCCATTCAAACACAGAGCATGTGTGACCTTCTGAACCTTGCAGTCACTGAAAATTCTCTAGAATCTAACTTTAGAAGTGGACATCCTATTTAAAAATTAAGGTTGGCAAGTAGATAAAACACTCTTTACTGAGAAGTTGGGTTATTGATGAGCCGCACAGAAGTCAAAAAGATCATACAATTGAGTTAGCAACCTCTTAGGCTCCCAATATTCAGGTTCTTCTGTCCCTGAGCCATAGAGCAAGCAAAGGTTAATCCAGCTCTAGACTGGAGTGACTCTCCTGCATGATCATAGGCAGATAATTGGATAGGTTCAGCAACTCATCTTCTAGGCTGGGTTCTCTTTTCTTTTTTTAAACTAACTCATGACTCAGAAAGCAGTGCTTCTCACATTCAATTGCTGTACTGCAGCATCAGCCCTTCTCCCCTATTGCTTTTTATTTTTTTTTCAGCCGCTCTAGTTTTTAGGAGACAAATCCTTTTCTTACTCTTTTTTTCCAGCCTCCAGAATGGAAACTGGGATGAGAATGGGTTAGATCCTCAGCTGATACAAGTCTAACTACCCAATTTACACCAGCCAAAGTTTTGGCTCCATGGCTTCAGGCTGCTGCTGCTTTTAGTTATAAAAGCAAGATTTTCAAGTTCTCAGCATTCACAAAAGCTCCCTTTTAGACTCCAGAATAGAGCTGCTCAAAAAAACAAGTTGTCAGATAATTCATTTTTGTTGAAATCTAGAAGTGTCAATTTCAATAAGTTTCAGTGGGAAAAGTCAAAACAAATCAGTTTAGCTTTCTCATTTCATTTAAAAATGTCAAAATGTTTAATCTGGATAAAGACAGTGTTTTGTTTTGACTTTTTTGGATTAATTTTATTATTGAAACAAAATATTTTTACTTTCTCAAAATTAAACTAATGATATTAACCCTTAGTTTTAATAATTCCAAACTGAATTATTCAGAGTTTACATTTTGTAGGTGATTTTGAAATGACAGCTTTTTGTTCCAATGTGTAATGAAAACAAGTTTAGAAATATCAAACGTTTCTGCAGAATGGTAATTCTGGTTTCTGACCTGCTCACCCTGACTCAGAGCCAGATTTGCTAGAAATCTCATCACCTGATCACATTTAAAAACCTAGCGCTGATTGTGGTGCTGTGCTCCCTTTGAAAACTCTGCCCTTTGGCACGGCGCAGCTTCCATAGGATATAGTGGTGGAGTGGATTTCTTATTTGAAAGTTTTTAAATTAGTGCCTTTCTTCTAGCAGCAAACTTCACACATTTCTTTATTCAATTTAAGCTACATCAAAATGATTGGGCTACCTTAATAAATTTTATGAAGCCATATTTTTCCTTTTTTTCCCCCCACAAAGAAAAGTTCAATCATCCACAATTTTCTTTGCCATCTGTAAGGTCAGACATTTTAGGCACATTCCTTTTTCTCTTTTAAAGCATGTATGGATTTATATAGGACACCTGACTCTTATTGGTGAGCAGTTACTCACAGTTTGAATATTCTCCCCATACATATTTGTCGGATTGGCTGGGCTAGTGTGTCAACAACAGTGGGGCACAAAAGTCTGCCGCTCAAGAACCCAAGCCCTGTAGATTCCAGGCAGTTGTGCAAAGAGACTTCTCTATACCACTTTGCAGCCAACCAACCCTGAGATGCAGCACCATGACAAGTCCTGTTGCTGGGCTGCAGCTTTAATGATACTTAAGTACATTGAAGTCTTTGGATGAAACAAGCTGCATGAGCTAGGTATTAGCAGCAGTTTGCAAAATTCTGGTATATTCCATGATCCCATGAAAGTCTTTTCCTTGGAGATCAAACGGTCTGTGATGGGCAACCATGATGGTCAGCATAGCTCCCATCCCTACCCTTAGCCTGAACACTTCTGGATTTTGGGGGGGGGGAGGGGGGGGCGGGGATGAAAAAAATTTGTTTAGTCCCTTTTCTGCTCCACACAGATGCATCTTATCTTTCATTGTGAACATGCTCCCTTATTTACCATGCAGTAATGGGGAGAATGTTTCTTTGCTTCCCTTACGCCATATTTTCTTTTACCATAATATGGTGCCTTCAATCAAGGATCTCAGTTATGAAGTAAATATTACTCAACTTTTATAATTTTTAAAATCAAAATACCTGCTTCAGAAAAATAAAGACAAAAAGTATTATTTGCTGAAGAGCAACCATACCACAAACCTCATTACAAGTGACACCAGGACAATTTTACTTCACTGTACACAGGTTATGTTTAAAAGTAACTTTCACATATCTGCATGCACAATTGCTATGGATCTTGCATAAACGTGTGTTCGGGTTTTTCTCTTTACTCAGCGCTTTTAAGCAAACTAAACTGATTTAGAAGTAGAAATAACAGGCTATGCTTGTAAATAAATATTTTTCTTCTCAGGAAACATGGTATTTTTTCAAACATATGAACTGCGGTAAAAATGCCAGACATGCCATTGATAGTCTATTTGAAACTTAAGTCTCAATGCTTCGCTTGTCTTTACTTAAATGAAACATTAGCTAGTAGATTCTCTCTCACTCCTACATACACACTTGGAACAATTGTTTCTGTTCCTCAGTTATGAAAAGGTTGTATTTATAGCTCAGCTGACAGTTTATTTTTCTGTTTTTACATTTGTCTTTTTGTTCAGTTGAGCCCATACATTTTTCATGTAGCTGCTGCCTGCAACTGGGCATACTTACCAGACATTAGAGGATACATGTATGGTGATGTGTACAAAATGCAATCAGGGCCGGCGCTACAATTTAGGCAGCCTAGGCAATCGCCTAGGGCACCAGGATTATTCGGGGGGCGGCATTTTGCCGGGGGGGAAGGGGCGGCAGGCAGCTCCGGTGGAGCTGCTGTAGTCATTGCTGCGGAGGGTCCATTGGTCCGCAGCTCCGGTGGAGCTGCCGCAATCATGCATGTGGATGGTCGGCTGCTCACGCGGCTCCAGTGAACCGCCCGCAGGCATGCCTGCAGCAGCTCCAGCAGAGCCACGGACCAACGGACCCTCCGCAGCAATGACTGCGGCAGCTCCACCGGAGCAGTGGGATCAGTGCGGGGGGCAGCAAAATGGCCGCACGCCTAGGGCGCGAGAAACCCTAGCGCCGGTCCTGCATGTAATACATAAATAACACACAGTAAATACCAAGAGTCTCTGCTCCTACAAGAGAGCTATTGAACTAAATTTGTCCTTGGTAAATTTCAATTACTACAGGTCAGCGATGGAAGTAGCAGTATTTATCAGCGAAGAGGCTCAAACAAACCCTGGGTCAGGCCACACCACCTTTTGTGAATCTTAGCTCATGATTCACATCCAATTTTCAGCCTCTATGCCCATCTCTGGTACCGTAACCGTACCATGTAAGTTTGATTCTCTCCCTTCAGTTCCACAAAAAAAAAAAGTAGGCATGGACATTCAAGGACCTACATTTCCTAAGTTTTTCCAAAAACAGCAGATGTCAGCTTGATATGAAAGTCAATGAAGTATGTTTGTAGGATAGAGCAACTAGCTCTAGAGTTTAGGACAAGGACATTTAAATCTAGCCTTGGTCAGTATATACTGAAAGTTGCTATTATCTAATTTTGTTCCATTACCTGTGTGTAATGTGTCAATGACCAGAGTTCAGATTGTTCACATCTCAAAGCATCATCTTAATTTGTACTAATAACTGGCAAGCTTATGGCAGCGAGAGGAGAGTCCAAAGGTTAGAGCTTTAGGTTCCAAATCCCTATTACACCACAGACTTCTTGTGTGACCATGGACAAGTCTCTGACAAGTCACTTAGCCTCTGTGCGCCTCAGTTCACTGTCTGGGAAAATGAGGATAACAGAATTTCTCTACTTTACAGTGGTGTTGTGAGGATAGATATATTAAAGACACCGAGGTGCTCAAATACAATGGTGATCAGAGCCACATAACTAGGTAAGATGGTCTCATTAGAGACCAGATGAGGACAGCATAAAGCATGGAGACTGAACTTCTCTTTTGCCACTAGAGTTTGTCCCACATCAAAACAGTTGAGTAACGCTGGCAGATTAGTATGCCAGTGTTTTTTTTCAGATTGTTAGTTTCCAAAAGTTTCAAATATTTCAGCTTTTCAGCCTGATTCTCATCTAGGGCTAGCGTTCAACCTTTCTTTAAAATAAATAAAAATAAAAATCAAGTGCCAGGTTTCTCAAGCACCCAAGAACACCTTTACCTCTAAAAATGCTTTCTTCAGTGGGAGCTGGATAAGGTCTTAATTCATAATGAAGTCTCATTTACTAGAGTGAGAAAGTGTGGTGCCTATTGTATCTGTAAAATAACGCAAGCCAAATCTTGCAAGAGAATCCACAAGTGTTGAGCTGAAAGAATCCCTCTTCAGCACAATGGCCTCAGTGAGCAGTTGCAAGCATTGGAATTTCAGTATCTCTAACTTGGTATTTGATAAGAGTACCTATTATGCAAAAACAATGTTAGTGAAAATATATTTTCACTGAGTTACAATCAAACTTCAGAGCGGACAATTTCTGGCTTTTATCAGACATTATTCATGCTCCAAAGAGAGGTAATAAGAAATGGCAAATTATTTTCCCTCTACAAAATAGAGGGTCACAATACTTAAAACATTTCTTGACACACGATAGAGCCTTTATCAGAGGCCAACATCTGTACTCCAGGATAATTCAGTCAGATTTCTACTAGAAAGGTCTGAATTTTATATTAGAACTCACTTCGTCTTATCCTCACCATATTATATCATCCTTTTTAAAAAAAAGATTGTATGCTTTTGGCGCTTCACAAAGATAGCCAAGTTATAAGCATATGGCATCACACAATGACAAGTACATAGATTGACATTCCATGTTAAATATAAAACCAAAAACCAGTTTTCCTTCTCCACTTAGGATAGAGGAAATGAATTTACTTCAGTCTCAGAACACCATTCATAATGGAATTTATGTCTGCACTGGTAATTCACTGTAGGTTTGCCTGTATTAACCACTAGAAAAATAGTTTTTGAATTCAAGATAGCAATATCCTATATCACATCCAGAACTTCAAATGAATACCTGGGGATGGAATAGTGTTCACTTAAAACATGTCACTCTTCATCATGAACTGGGCAATATGGCTTAGGGCCCAATTTTGCAATCCTTATTCATTTGGAGTAGCATTTATTCATGAGAGCAGACACTACGATTTCAATGCAACTATTTGAACAAACAAGTGTAAAGTGCTAGTCAAGGTAAGCAGATGTGGCCTATCAAAAATCCACTGGCACTCCTTCTCACAATAAAATGAATTTACTATTCTGGATCCAAAATTGCAATTTTACTATTAAATATAGGTAATACAAGCCCCACTGTCCTTGTTACTTCAGAAGTCTTACCTACAGGCATAGATAAACACAACAAACAGATAGTACACCATATATGTTTTTTCAAAAAGATATATAGTGAAGTGTCCCAGCCCACAGGAAAGACAGGTTGAAATTATGATTTGCGTGGTTTAACAAAAATCAACTTAACTTTTAACACCCAGGCTAATCTGAAAGGATTTACCACCTCCAGGACTAGTCTGTTTTGCAGGGGTACTGTAGCACAAGAGTTTGTGATAGAGGATGAAGTGGCCAAAGCAGAACTGGTTAGAGAGGCCAGTCCCACTCAGCCTCACTTTCCTGCAGCCATCCACCTCTAATCTACGTGAAAGTCTTGCCAGATTCCCTGCTGCCATCTATCTTGTCTTATATCAGGAGTGGGCAGGCTGCTAAGAGTAGCAGCAGCAGCAGCAACCGAGGTAAACTGAAGAAAAGTGGCGAGGAAATAGGAAGCAATTCTATACTCCAACGCTGGCTGAGTGAGCACCAAAAGGTGGAAAGCAAATAGCTCTATTTGATTAGAGGGGAAACAGCTATAGAGCCTTCCAGTGTGTGAGGAGGGCCTCTAAAACGAAATGTGGCAGGGAGAAGGAGGGCAAATGAAAAGGAGGAACCAAGAGATGACAGATGAGGACTTAGGTCAACTTCCACCCTTCAGCTCAGCGCCCAGTTCATTTTTAAGGTTGTATGAGTTAATATTGAGTACAATACAAACACAGCTTCAAAAATTAAGACAGACATGTTTCATTTGTTATGTTCCAGGAAACAGATTTATATATACCAGAGGAGGCATAATTATCTATTTCCAACATTGCTTGTCCTCTAAAATGGTTTCTTTTCCCACTTCGATTTCTTTGTATTACTCTCAGGGCTGGACTTACCGTGAGGCAAACTGAGGCAGCCACCTCAGGTGCCAGATTGGGAGGAGCTGCCACTAGGACCCAGAGTGCAGAAAATTGTGTCTGCTGCTGGTGCGTATGTTTTCTCTCTGCTCTAGATGCACAGAGATGGTGGAGTGCTGTGCTGCCGGAAGGAGGGCACAAGAGACATAACAGGCAGGCAGGAGAAAAAGGTGAGCGGGAACAGAAAGCAGCAGGAGCTGCAGGGAGAGAGAGGAAGAGAAGCCTCTTATGTACCTCTCTAGCACCCCCAGGAGCCTGGACTGATTAACACAAGCTTCTCAGGGAACTTCCTGTTTCCTGCTGCTTCCCTGAACCCACCTGAGAACAGGCAGTCAACTGAAGTAACAGGAGCCAGTTAGACCCTTAGGATGCTGATATTTTCCCTTGCTCAGGCCCTGCTACCAGCCTACTTATCTGTCCCCTTCAACTGAGTGTTGAGAGCCACTATGGCTGGCACAGAACAGAAGTCATGAGTGAAAGAAGAAAGCACCCCTCTGGGGCAGCACTCAGAAAAAGAAAGCAAGCAAAGGAAGTTTTCTATCTAAGCAGGAAGGAGCTCTCCTGCAATAGACAAAATGTTCATGGTGAGCCTTCCAGCCCCAGTGAGGATGTGAGTGGTGAGGAGATGCCCGATCTTCCAGTTAGTCACGGTGCAGGTGACCCAGCAGCTACTGCAGCACCCGTATCTCCATCTCAAATGGATGTAACCCTGCACATTCCTGAAGCAAAGTGTAGATCAGAGAAGAGTGTAGTGGAGGCCCAAGAAACAGCTGCTGCTGAGTTTAGTTGCTTAAGTCCAGATGATCCAGGACTGTGGACCCACTTGAGCAGTAGCCTGAGGCATTTCCTTGTATAGCACAAGCCATAGCAAGTGAAAAAGCTTCATGTTCCCCAAAGACAATGACAAACAGAAGTTTCCATCCAAACACATTACTGGCGTGAAATCCCCAATGGTGACAAAGTGGAGAGGCTATGGCTTATGTACTCAAAAACCCAGAATGCTTGATACTGTTTTTGTTGCAAACTCTTCCAGTCTAATGTTCCAGCCACACTGGGTTCTACAGGAACAAAGGAGTGGAAAAATCTGGCATGCCATGAGAAGGCAGCAAATCACCAGAGAGCATTCCATAGGTAGAAAGAGCTTGAGATGAGACTAAGGTTAAAGGCCACCATATAGATGATCAGCATCAAGAGAAGATTGCATCAGAATCTCTTTACTGGCAAAATGTTCTGAAAAGGCTCATTGTGAGAATGCTTGCTACCCAAAACCTGGCTCTTCAGATTAGCTGTATGTGCCAAACAAAGGAAGCTTCCTTAAAATTGTGGAGCTGATGGCTGAGTTTGATGCTGTACTCCAGGACCATCTAAGAAGAGAGTCACCACCCAAGAAATGTACACACACCACTACCTTGGAAAAACAATTCAAGATGAGATCAGACAGTTATTGGCGACAAAAGTCAAACAGAAGATTGTGACAGATCTGAAGTCAGCAAGATATTACTCAGTTATTCTTGACTGCACACCTGACATCAACCATACAGAACAAATTACTTTAATGGTGCGTTTTGTAACAGAATCTAGTGAAAATGTCCCTGCAATGGTAACTGTCAGATAGTATTTTCTAGAATGTATTGACAATGATACTACAGGAGCTGTATGACAAATGTGCTTCTTAAAAAGCTGAAAGATACGGGAATTGCAATGGCTGACGAGAGATCAGGTCTATGATAATGGTGCCAGCATGAGGAAAGAACAGTGGAGTGCAGACATGAATCCGAGAGTTAAACCCTCAAGCTTTTTTGTCCCATGCAGTTCTCATTTATTGAACTTGGTGGTGAGTGATGCAGCATCAGCTTCTAGTGAGGCTGCTAAGTTTTTTAATGTAATTAAAAGCAATTATGTATTTTTCTCTGCATCAACTCATTGATGGCAAATTTTGAGGCAATATCTGGGAACCTCCTCTCTGACACTGAAACCACTATGTGCCACACGATGGGAAAGTCAAATGGAGGCAATAAAACCTAACAAACACCATATTGGGAAGATAGATGATGCTATAGTTGCCATTATGGAGGATAAGGCTATGACAGGAACTGTTTGTGGGAGAACAGTGGCAGAGGGAAATGGAATCACGAGAAACATACATAACATCAAAATTTGTGTGGCTTAGTGTTGTGGCATGACATATTGTTTGAAATAAATGTTGCAAGCAAGAGACTCCAAGGTGTTGGCCTTGATATGTCTGGAGCAATGGAACAACTAGACAAAGCAAAGTCATACCTACAGTCTTACCAGTCAGATGAGGGATTTCAAAACGTCTGAAAGGTGCACACAGAAGTTGTCAGAGGAACTTCACACTGAAGTTTTTTCCCCACCCATTCAAGAACACAGGAGTCACTGAAGACGACGACATTTTGATTACAAGGCATGGGATAATCCCAAAAGAGACCCCAAACATTCAAAGTTGAATCCTTTAACCAGGTGCTAGATTGTGCAATACGGTCAGTTGAAGAATGTTTCATGCAGCTCAAGGAACACAGCAGTATATTAGGGATGTTGTATGATATTCCAAAACTCCTCACTATACCTGAAGACGACCTACACCAGCAATGCAGGGCACTAGAGACAGTGTTGACACATGATCACATGCGCAATATTGATGTGACTGATTTAGGTGATGAACTGAAAGCCCTTTCAAGATACATTTCAGCAGGATCAACTCCAAAGGCTGTTCTGGAATATATGACCACCCTCTTTCCAAATGCTTTTGTTACTCTGTGCACACTTCTAACACTTCCCGTAACAGTTGCCAGTTGAGAACACAGTTTCTCCAAGCTGAAGTTAATAAAAACACATCTACGCTCCAAAATGACACAGGAGAGGCTGGTCAGCCTTGCAATCATCTCAACAGATCATGAGCTGGCCCAGACTGTGGACCTTCAGGAAGCAGTTTAAATCTTTGCAACCAATAAGGCATGGAAAGCACCACTCTGATTATTCAAACAGATAAAAATGCCAGTGTTCACTATGCAGACAAGAAAAGTGACATTTGCTATTCAGGCATTTGAAAGTTACTTAAAAAATTTTTGAACAAGGCATTTTAAGTTGTTAGTTCTCCTTTACTGGGGTAAGTAGCAGAGCAGTACCATGAGAGGAGTAGAAGGCGGCGGCAGAATTGAAACCTTTCAAAGTTTTGGCCCAAGCGAGGGGGTACGGGGACATCATTTGAGCTCCCTGCCTCAAGTGCCAAAATGTTGTGGGCTGGCCCTGATTACTCTAAAAATTTCTTTAAGAATTTGTTAAAATTTATGACAAGAAAATATCCCACTACTTCAATAAAATGATATTATTGGAATCAGTTAAAAAGCCAACTTTCAAACTAGCTTTAAAAAAATAAAAAAATCTGCTTTTAGATACGTGGATCCATTATATTCACAGAATTCATGGGGCCAAACTTAGCTCATTGAAAAATAGGATCAAGACCATCCTATTCTATAATAGCTCAAAGAGTTAGTTGACATCAACAGGAGGTAAGCACAGGAAAAATGACAAAGACGTGTATACTGTGAAAGTCCATAAAAAGTTTCACATTGTGCCTGCATCATTCCTGGAATGATTCCTTTGAGATCAGAGGCTTGCTTTCACATTTAGGAAGCAGCAACTAAAGACAAAAAATGACTGAAGGCTGTGCCAATGTGTTAAGATAAAAAATGAGAAAGGGAGAAAGAAACAAATGGCATAGGGCTTTGTCATAAACGGATAGTTAAGAGTTAATGGAACAGAAGTACTTATCTCTTTTGCCTGTAAAGGGTTAACAAGATCAGTAAGCCAGGCTGTCACCTGACCAGAGGACCAATCAGGGGACAGGATACTTCCAGATCTTGAGGGAGGGAAGTTTGTGTGTGCTGTTAGTTTTGGTTGTTCTCTCTGGGGGCTCAGAGGGACCGGACATGCAACCAGGTTTCTCTCCAATCTCTCCGATACAGGCTCTTATAAGTTTAAAATAGTGAGTACTGGATAGATAAGGCGAGCTAAGCTTATGTTTGTTTTCTTTATTTGCAAATGTGTATTTGGCTGAAAGGAGTTCAAATTGGTATTTTGCTGAAAAGATTTTAATTTGTACTTGTATACTTAGGCTGGGAGGGTGTTCCCAGTGTCAACAGCTAAAAGACCCTGTACCTATTCCATTTTTTTAAATTTACAAAGATAATTTTTACTGTTTTTTCTTTCTTTAATTAAAAGCTTTTCTTGTTTAAGAACCTGATTTTTTTTATTCTGGTGAGACCCCAGGGGACTGGGTCTGGATCCACCAGGGAATTGGTGGGGAGAAAGGTTACTTTCTCTGTGTTAGGATTACTTTCTCAGAGAGTCTGGGACGGGGAAAAGGTGCATTTTCCTCTCTGTTTAAGATTCAAGGAGTTTGAATCACAGTGATCTTCCAGGGTACCCAGGGAGGGAAAGCCTGGGAGAGGCAACGGTGAGGGAAAGGGTTTACTTTCCTTGTGTTAAGATCCAGAGGGGTCTGGGTCTTGGGGGTCCCCAGGCAAGGTTTTGGGGGGGACCAGAGTGTACCAGGCACTGGAATTCCTGGTTGGTGGCAGCGCTACAAGTACTAAGCTGGTAATTGAGCTTAGAAGAATTCATGCTGGTACCCCATCTTTTGGACACTAAGGTTCAGAGTGGGGATTATACCATGACAGGCTTATTGTAATTTCTGAATCCAAAGGGTAGCACTCAAGTAGCAGTAGCCAGAGGCATTCTGGCTGCAAATTCCTGAGGCTGGCAACGTGCCTCTCTCTAGACATATCTATTGGCCATGATACCACTTCTTTATCCCTTCTAGCAAGGGAGTACAAATCTCAAGACTGCACCAGTGTGCAAAAGGCAGCCACAATGGGAAACCAGACTCTGGCCCTTACTCTAGAAGACAAATCAGTACTATATCATGAGGTTGTTAATCCTTCATCTACTGGTTTTCCACTTACCTTGCTATAGTTATTGGGCTGAATGTTCAGAAGTGTTAGGTTCCAAACTTCCATTTAAATTAATCATCTCCTTTTAAAGTATTCAACTCTTTATCAGTTAAATATTGTAGGGTCTCATTGAAGTCAATGAGGGTTTTGTGACTGACCTCAACTGGAGATGGATCAAGCCCTCCTTAGGTATGCCCCAACAATTAATAGATATCGACCACATTCAGCAGCGCAGTAGGTGTGTTCTTCTTGGACATATCTGGAATGAACAGCAGTAGTTGGCAAGCTTCAAGAATTTGAGAGAATTAAAAGCATTTTAAATGCTGTTTTAGTTTTGCTTCACATTTGTAATACGGGTGTAATTCAGCTATTTAACTTCGAGACTACCACTTTTGAGCTTTAAGAATGTATTGTTGTTAGGCACAGTGCTGTACCTTACGTAAAAAGAAACCCAGTATCCCAAGCAGCCGCCTGCAAGGGATGATGCAGATTTGTACCTGCAAAGCAGGAGCTTTTAGAAACAGGTGCTTTGACAATTTTAACATAAGCGTCTTCAGAGCCTAAGTCTCATTTAGGAAAGTGATTTAGGCACTTTGGTTCAGATTTTTTAAAAGGTATTTAGGCATTGCTTTTCAGTTTTCCATGGACAAGGCTCAGATTCAGAGAGGTACTTCGGTGCCCAACTCCCATTGAAATCAGTGGGATTTAGGTGTCTAAAAAGTTACTTTCGAAACCTGGAATTAAGTAATTTAGTACTGGTTTACATGACTAATCAGAACACAGCAAGTTGGTGTGAGACTACCCCACACTAGCCTGTTGCTGTCTGTCCATAAGCAGTTAATGTGCTTTGAGCTAGCCTGGTTTCAAAGACGACTAGATCAAAGTACTAACAAAATGTTAATAGGTTAGAAACAGGATGCACGTGGACACTTGGACCACAGCAGCTCTGTGCTGGATAAATTCACAACCCAGTTTGTCACAGTTTAATTGTTCATGTAGACAAGCCTTTAGAGATCTAAGTCACATTTGCAAAATGAATGTAGGCACTGAGGGGCCTAAATCACATCTAAAGTCAACTGGACTTGGGCTCCTAAAACACATAAGGTAAAATGATCAAAGTCACCTTTGTGTTTAAGTAGGAACATTAATTCTCAGAACACAAATACAGCCATTTCAGAGCAATTCAGTATCCATCCATCAGTTCCTGGACCCATTCCCCCCTAGTGCAACCTTTTTTGTAGACGCAAATGTCAGCAGCATCATTGTCCTACTCTGAGCACAAATAATACAAGATCAAAGGAGAAGTAGCCTCTATAGCTCCCCATATAGGAACCAAGAGAAAAAAAATTGTTGCTCCTTCTCTCTGGGAGCAGGTACAATCTTGTACTTTGTTTGCATTACCTCTTATTTCCCCACATTGATAGCACAGAAGATTCTTGAAATCTTGTTCTGGAATCTAACAAAGAACTCAAAAAAAAGTCACTGAAAAAGGAACAAAGTGATTAGTTAAAGGAATTAAGGACCTAAGGAAAAGCTAAAAAGTTGAGTGCTACTTCAGTCACACAAGTTGTTGCTCTGTGCATCTTAAGCCAATTTCTCTCTCTCCCTCTCATTGACATACTGTACTTCACTTTGTCATTTATCCTTTAGAAATAAAACAGGGCTTTTTGGATTCAATGAAGATAGATTTCTGGGAGTATGTATTTAATGAAAATAGGCTTTGGTTTTCACATTTTTCTCAGCTTCATTGAGTAGATCTTCATTCTGGAGTTAACTGACTTTCTGAACAGGGCTTTTATTTTTCTGGGCCTCTGATGTTATTTTAGCTTGCATTTGTTCAATGACCCACTGACAAAATGTGCAGAATAGGAGGGGAGGGGAAGGTAAATACTCAGTGGTTTTCATGTGTTCTCTCTACAGGGAAGAGGATGTCAATGAGTAGCCTCCCTAGGTGGCCTCAGGGCAGCCCTGCAAGAAACCCCTCTGCTCTGCAAGAAACAGTTTCCTGTCTCAGGCTGCTCAGTAAATGCTAGTTCATAGGCTAAAGTTAATCAAAACACTCCCCTCCTGGGATCCAATTTATACAGTCCTCACACTCTGGCCCTTCAGCCCCCAAACCCTATTCGGTGTCTTTCCACTTAAGTACAGGAGTTCCCCAACCTCTACCTAGAGCTGGGTCACAAGTCAATGTCTCCGCATGAGCCAGTCTTGTTCCCTGCAGCCCTCAACTGCTGCTTTGAGACAATCATCCCCCTCCATACTCTTCCTCTCAGAATTGTGAGCTCATTGTAACTCCCAGAGGCAGGCTTTCCTGCCTCATTACACCAATCCAGGGAATACCTGGGCTGGAACAGGAGCACTGGGCCCAATTTCATTTAAGGATCCAGTTGGCTTGTAACATACCTCTCCCCAACTCACAAAAGAAAAAAAACAAACCATGCCTCTGCCAGGCAGCCCCCTGCCCTTTTCCTTATCCATCCAAACAGCTTCTCCAGATACACCATACTCACCCCACAACATGGCACAGTCCCTTCAAAACATAAGCCAGGAGTTTCTCACATTTCCTCAAGTTCTCAAATAGTCCTTGAGGACTGTGCTGCTTCCTGCTTCCATTGGCCGGGAATGGCTAATTGTGGCCACTGGGGGCTGCATGTAAACACTGTCTCACAGCCCACCAGTGGATTACCCTGACAGGTCGCATGCAGGCTGCAAGTTGCCCACCACTGCTCTACAGCCAGGTGCATCTTGTAAGTCCAAATGAAGCAAGCTGGTGAGACAGGAGCACTGGCCCTGCTCCCTCTAAAAGGGCCAGTGTCAGGTTGTGACTATGTCTGCTTAACGTTTCTGAGGCAAAAGAAACCATGTTCCTTTAAACTCATGGACCCACATCTTCACAGGGATTTAGGCACCTATCTCCCATTGAAATGGAGAGAAACCTCTAAAACCTCTGATTATCTGGGCCATGAAACTGTTGTGACAACTAGGCCTGCAAATTTACCCAAACTGTGAGCTCAACTGTAAAAAGTATGTGAAAATTCATAAAGTGTTACAATAACTTATAACATATCAATGGGGAAAATGTGTGAAAAGGAGAAGGAATAAACTAATATTAAAAAAATTATGCTTGTTATAAACAGGAGATGTGGAGCCAGACATTAATGAGCCATATTGATATGTTGGCTATTAAGCCTAATTGGTGTACAAAATAACGAGGAGATGGGTTATTCCACAACACTCCCTTTTGGGTTCTTAAAAGGAAGATTCTGTAGGGAAACAAAAAACAATTTCAAGAACAGACATAGGTTAATGGACCGAGTTTCACCATACTGGTTGTCACCCCCACTGTCTCCTGGGTCCCCAGGCCACCTACATCCTAATCCTAAGAAATGTCCTGACCAGACGACATCAATACCAATACCAGCTCCAGCTCAATCCCAAACCTGGTTTTGGACTTTAACAGCAACAAGAGATTGTCTCAGATTGAGGTGTCAATACAGGTGGTTTTGGAACAAACTGATAAAATTTAACAGTAATATGTCACCAGGATCAGCTGGTATTCATCCAAGAGTTCTGAAGGAAATCAAATATGAAATCAAAAGAACTACTAACTATGGTACGTAACATATTACTTAAATCAGTCTCTGCACCGGATGACTGAAGAATAGCTAATATAAACCTTATTAAAAAATTTGGGTGTTATGAGGTGATCCTAGCAATTACTGGCCAGTAAGCCTAACTTCAGTAACAGGTAAACTGGTTGAAGCTTACCATGGATCAGCAATCTTTGGCACACAGCCTGCCACGATAAGCACCCTAGTGGGCCGAGCCCGTTTGTTTACTTGCCGTGTTTGCAAGTTTGGCCGATCATGGCTCCCACTGGCCATGGTTCACTACTCCAGGCCAATGGGGGCGGTGGGAAGCAGTGACCAGCACATCCGTCAGCCTACGCCACTTCCCATCTCCCCCATTGACCCGGAGCATCGAACCGCAGCCAACGGGAGCTGCGATCGGCCGAACCTGTGGACACAGCAGGTAAACAAACCAGCCCGGCCCATCAGGGTGCTTATCTTGACAGGCCATGGTGCCAAAGGTTGCCGATCCCTGAGCTATAGTAAAGAATTGTAGCCAATTTATTTTATCACCCAGGAGCTCTTTCTTGCTCTCCCAGTGTCTACCAGCACTGAGCTGTCCATGGTGCTGCAGTCCCTTTAGCCAGCCAGGAGCAGCAGTTGCACTTCTGACTCCAGCAAAGAACTGACTTTGGTCTGCACTGCAACTTTTTATACTAGCCTGCAACCCTCTGACCGGCTAGCCCTTTCCAGCTCCCCGATTGGCTGTTTTACTGCAGCCTCTCTGGGCAGCTTGGAAGATTTTTCTACTGCTCTTTTCCTAGGATGGGTGTGGCAGGACCCTGAGGCTTCCAGCAAGGTGCCTCAGAGCCTAGTCCTCCCTGTCACAGACGTGAAGAGAAGACCCCAGCAGCAACCACGTCTATTAATGATTGTCTGTTGAGAGATTCATCAGCTCCTGGCATATCTTTGGGAATAAGAGTATGACTTCCATGCAGTGACTAAGACTGATTTCTGTAGGATTTATATGTGCATGGGTAATTGTTACTTTACTTATTGATTTAATATAAACGTATGGTACAGATAAGACTTAGTACTTGTTATTGTGTGTGGGGTCACTATCCTTGGTGTTTGTGCTTTTGGAGTCTCCAAATTTGAGAAATGTACCGGAGGTGATTTTCACTCTGAGTTTGAAACTGTAGCAATTGGAGCAGAACCCATGCTAGTTTGATACAAAAATCACTACATTCAATTTAAATTTTAAAAAGGCTACAGAATTATCAGACACAGATTAATAAAATATGTAGAGGAAGAGTCAATACAACTGTTGTAAAGGGAAATCACATCTCTTCAATTTATTAGAATTTGAGTGTGTCAAACAAACATGTGGAGAGGGGTGATCCAGTGGATTTAGTGTACTTAGACTTTCAGAAAGCCTGTCAAGGTTCCCCCCCCACTTTGAACTTTAGGGTACAAGAAGTGGGGACCTGCATGAACACTTCTAAGCTTAATTACTAGCTTAAATCTGGTATGCTGCCACCAGCCAGAATTTAGTGTCTGGCACACTTTCTGTTCACCTAAAACCTTCCCTGGGGAACAATCCAAAACCCCTTGGATCTTAAAACAAGGAGAAACCAACCATCCCCCTCCTTTTCCCCCCAGACTTTCCCCTCCCTGGGTTGCCTTGAGAGGCTTCACACAGATCCAAACTCCTTGGACTGTAAAACAAAGAGGAATTAACCTTTCCTCTCCTTTCCCCCCCCCCCACCAATCCCTGGTCAGTTCAGACCCAATCCCTTGGATCTTAAAACAGGGAAAAAAATCAATCAATCAGGTTCTTAAAAAGAAAGCTTTTAATTAAAGGAAGAAAAAGGTAAAAATTCTCTAAAATCAGGATGGAAAATGCTTTACAGGGTACTCAGATTCATATAGACCAGAGGGACCACCCCCCAGCCTTAGATTCAAAGTTACAGCAAACAGAGGTAAAAATCCTTCCAGCAAAAGAACCATTTACAAGTTGAGAAAACATACGTAAAACTATTCCGCCTTGCCTATTACTTACAGTTTTGAAACATGAGAGAGTGATTCAGAAAGATGTGGAGAGCCTGGAATGATGTCCCATCCCTATCAGTCCTGAGAGCGAACAACGAACAAAAACAAAAAGCACAGACTTCCCTCCACCAAGATTTGAAAGTATCTTGTCCCTCCATTGGTCCTCTGGTCAGGTGTCAGCCAGGTTTACTTAGCTTCTTAACTGTTTACAGGTAAGAGAGACATTAACCCTTAACCATCTGTTTATGACAAAGCCTTTGACAAAATCCCTCACCAAAAAGTCTTTTAAGGAAAGTAAGCAATCATGGGATTAGAGGGAAGGTGCTCTCATGGATCACTAAATAGTTAAAAGATAGGTAGTAAAGGGTAGAAATAAATGGTCAGTTTTCAGAATGGAGAGAGGTAAATAGCAGGGTCCCCCAAGGATCTGTGCTGGGGCCAGTTCAACATATTAATAAGTGATCTGGAAAAGGGGGTAAAGAGTGAGGTGACAAAGTTTGCTGATGACATCATTACTCAAGACTAGTCTGTTTTCGTTTTAACTAAGTTATCAAGGGATCTCACAAAACTAGGTGACCCTGGACAACAAAATGACACATGAAATTCAGTGTTGATAAATATAAAGTAATGCACATGAGAAAATATAACCCCATCTATACATACAAATTAAGGGGTCTATATTAGCTTTTATCACTCAAGAAAAATCTTGGAGTCATTGTGGATAGTTCTGAAAACATCCACTTAATGGGCAGTGGTGGTCAAAAAAATCTATTAGAATATTAGGAAAGGGATAGATAATAAGGCAGAAAATATCTTAATGTCACTATGTAAATACATGGAATGCCAGCACCTTGAATACCATGAACAGTTCTGTTGTTCCATCTCCAAAAAAAGGTACATTAGAAGTGGAAAAAGTATAGAGAAAGGCAACAAAAATGATTAGAGGTATGGAACAGCTTCCATGTGAGGAGACATGAAAGAGACAAGCAATTCTCAGTTTAAAAAAAAAGAGATGACTAAGCAGGGATATAAGAGATCTATAAAATCATGGAGAAAAGTGAATAAGGAAATGTTATAGTAACTACTCACTTAAAGTCATCCCGGTTAACGTTGTTTCATTGTTATGTTCAATTAGTGAACATGCTTGTTTAAAGTTGTGCAATGCTCCCTTATAACATTGTTTGGCAGCTGCCTGCTATGTCCACTGCTTGCAGAAAGAACAGCCTGATGGAGCCAGGCGGGCGCTTGGAACCAGGGTGGACTGGCAGCCCCTCAGCTCCCTCTGACTTCACCACCTCAACCAAGCTTCACAGTCATTGCTATGTACAGTATTAAATCATTTGTTTAAAATTTAGAGAGAGAGAGAGAGAGAGAGAGAGCGCGAGCGCAAAAAATTTCCCTGGAACTTAACTCACCCATTTACACTAATTCTTATTAATTCAGGGCTTTCCCTGAACAAGCGGCGGCCCTAGTCTGAGAACCACTTTTCTAAACAGCCCGAGCCCATCTCAACTAACTTCTCCTCTTTTCCCCAAAAGAGAATTATTGCCATCTTTGATGGTATCTAAGAGACTACCAAACAAGTGGGATTTTCCTTCTAAAAACTCTAGATAAAGGGAAAGGGGGAAAATGGTTTTGTTAAAATGAAATAAATACTTTAGATGCCAACTCATTTAACTCTTTCCTTTCTTAATCTTTAATAAAAAGATACAAACAAACAATGTTCAAAGGTGTGTTTGCTATGGTATTAAAGCAGGCTGAGGTTTCTGTATACCAAACCCCATGCCTTGTTTAAAACTGTGTAATGTTGGACAAAGCCCGAGTTATGTTAACACTTCTGGACTATTTATTCCACCTAAATTAATACAACACTAAGAATCCACCAGGAAATTTGGGTTCTTAAGACACTTATGACTAGCCCTCCCCAGCTCCCCATCCAAGAGCATCATGGCTCATTTTACAGCAATAATTCTTTTTCTGGTTCTCAGTGTCTGCACACATGAAGGAGTGAAAAATGTCAGGACATTTTACTACTGATTTCATGTGCATTTGGCAGTGCAAGTGCCCTCCTGAGAAGTACTAGCTCCTGTGAGAGGAATGAGAGAAAAGGCTGCATAGAAGTGGATGTGGGTTATAAATCCATGCTGAAAAAGCTAGGAGTGATAAAATCCATAATGCTTCCCCTCATCTCTACAACTGAAGATCTAATTGGGTAATCAAATTTTCAAATGAAAAACAAGACAGACATACTAAGGGAAGAGAGCAGTGCAAGGGATCATTTCAGTAATGCATCTAGGCATGCATTTTGGCTTAGGTCTTAGCTGTTTAAGCTGTGCAGTGTGCTATTGGTTATAGCACCAGAATAATACATCTTTGGGTGGGAGAGTTTAGAAAAAGTAAAATGGGCAGGCTCTGGAAACAGGAACATCCCCAGTTGTTAGAAAATAAAAACTGACAAGGTAGCATAATCTACTGCTTTCATTGATGGATAACAAAGAAAATAAAGGTCTTTCCTACACTCTAATACTACTGTAAAACTTTCCCAATCTAACTCTCACTTAGTATGTAAGAAGTATTTCATTGACTATGTAGGGCACCTATAGCAGAAGGGGAATTCCAGAAGCTGTGGCAAAGCTTTCTAGAGCCAATAAAATCAGAGTACATGACTACCAATCAACTGGCAAACTCTATGCTAATGTCTCATAGTATACAGGGACTTTTCAGTTTGAAACAAAACAAACTAATACCTTTTCATGGCATGTTACTCCTGTCCCTGTCTGACAAAGAAATTTAATCCACAATACCTGTACACCCTACCTGCAGAAATGTAAAGTACCTATCAATGAATGCTATTCTGTAAGAGAAGAGATTGATATAAGTACATGCAATAGTTAAATCTGATATAGTACTTGCAGTGTTTCCCATTCTAATTTTATGAAACACGCAGGTACTGAATGAAAATCAAACACCATAGTATTTAGTGGTCCTCTCTTTATTTGTTAGCTTAAACAACTGAACTAACTTACAACCTTTGAACTGTTATGACTTATAAGCTATACTACCTGTATCCAATAATTGCACATGTATCAGCAATCCAATCATATCAAACAGTCACTGTTTGTAGATAAATAGCTGATATATGGAACAACATTAGCAGACTGGACAAACCTGTAAATAAACTATAAACTAAATATCGCTCTGATGCACTAGTGTAACTCCAGAGGAAGTCTATTGATTCAGTGCAGTTATCTGAGATTTACATAGATGTACGAGAGCAGAATTTGTATGATACTTTTACTAAGAAAATTTACCTAAATGTATAATTATTCCAAGTAAAAGGAACATAATATCCGATTGAGAAAAACAGTCGGAGTCATTGGCCTGTCCAATTAAGCCATTAGTCTGCAACAAACAAAGAGATGTCATATTTCATTCTATGCAGATTGTAATACTCCCCTTCAGTGACTACAGGCTTCCATACAGACATTTCATTAGATTGCCTCAAGCACAGATATCCCAAGGCGTCTCTTTTTCATTGCTTGCGGGACACTCCCTCCTCCATAATGACATTCTAAAAGTAAACAAACAGCTGTCAAAAAAAACAAACACAAACACCAACCTACAGCCTACTCTGTATTTTCCAGGGATTGATGCCAGAACACTGCAATAACCCACATGTAATTAAAAATTTACAGCACACTTTTAGCTCAGGACAAATATCCTAAATTTCTGGCTCTCATCCTAGCCTTTGTCCCAGACACACAAGCACTTTTTCCCTGTATGCCTAAGTGAACTCTGAGCACATTTGAATTAAACATTTAATACACATGCCTTCAAAATCCATGTATAGACTTATGTAAATAATTCCACCTTTAACCTGAAGGCCTGACAGGGGAAAGCCCGTAAAACAGGAGATCAGACTCATAGAAAAATATTCATAAGGTGTCAACATACCTACACTGCAACTATTCTCCCTATAAGCCAAATTACAAAAATGGTACAAAGTAGAAAAAAGAGAAAGGGGAATGCAGTGGAATGAGATCTTTGTTACTCTAGATTCAGAAAATAAAACTTGTTTTGTAAAATATCAAGGTAAGAGTAAGCTTGAAAAGTGAAAGCTCACAGTCACCCCACTCAACTACAAAAACAAGCTACATGCATACTCACTGTAGAGTCAGAAAGACACCTGCTTCTGGAGTCTAGCTTTACTACCTCTATTAATTCCAAAATAGCCCTATAAGCACTTCAGCCTATTCCCTAGCTCTTCCCTCCATCGGGACTGGTCTCAAACCCTAGCTGCCTCTGCCAGAGGGCTACCATATCTACTGTTCAGTATGGAGCTATGTCTGCCTGAGTGACTCAGCAACAATTAACTTGCATCTCCCTGCAGAAATCTAATACCTGCTAACAGGGTAAGCAAGCAGGAGAATCTTGTCACCCTGTTACTGTATATTTCAATTGCAAATATGGCTGTTCCTCCTCAAGTATGTTTTTGATATATTTTATCATCTTCATTTTCATGCTAGCAGAAGATAATTATTTTTTAAATAAAATGTAGTGTTGCTAGAAGATTAACAGATTCAGAAATAAAACATTTAGTAATCATAACATTTCCTTCTGTACTTTGCATTTTTAAGCATCACTGACCACAATGTACTAAAAAGGAGGAATATCTACTGTCATGCTGCCAGTGATATAATCAGAAGGCATGTTTACCCTCCACCTCAACTTTGATTCCTACATGCATTTGATAATTATGATTCCATATCAACAAAGCTTTAATCATGTGCTAAAGTCCAGCATTTTTCAATGAACTCAAGAACATTATTCAGTGACTCATTCAGCACCTAAGTATATGCTTAATTTAAACCACATGCTTAAGTTCTTTACTAATAGGGATGGACTACTGAACTGGGGCCTCAGAGGGATTCTTATTAGTCTTCAAGTAAATTATTTTTATATAAACTTCTGTGTATATGTTGTTTACTCATGAGTTTGTTGCTTTTTAGTGGAGGGGAAGTCAATATTTAAATATATTTGCTAATTATGTATATTTCAAACATTATGATTGATAAAGCAAGATTTCCTCACATGGGATCACATATTGCCCTTAATACTCACACTGCACTCCCTATGACAAAACAGTTTCATACAGCATGCAGTATATAAACATCTTATTGATTTAATGTTGGAGAATTTTTTATTGCATTTGTGTATGTAGAGTTTATAAAGTCATTTGTGAAACGTGTTTTTGGCAACTACTGCTGGAAAAGTTAAACCTAGAAAAAACCAGAAAGGTTCATTTTTCAGTGAAGGTCTCAATTTTTCATATTCAAAAGTTGCATTTGCACATTAAGATTTAATATAATACAGAAATGCTACTTTGCATATTAGGTTTCTCTTCATTTGCATGCAGCATTATGCATTTGAAACCGTAAGTAGCCATTTTGTGTTTACACAATGACATTTTACAAGTGCCCTTAAGGAGACCCACTCAAACACTGGCCTTAAAATGCCTATTTTTCAATGACCTGAACATATTATTCCATGAATACTTTAGTGCTAATGCATTAAATATATTTAATCTGCTTATTATTTGTGAAAATCTTACAATCACTGTACTTTATTTCACAGGAGACATATCCCATCACATAGGTAATCTATTTTGATATGTGAAGGTTGTGGAATTAGAATTGTGTGATGAAGGAGTTTAAGTGTGATATCACTAGAAAGCCAAATTGCAAATATGAATGTTTTAATCAAGAATTTATTAAAACAAGCTCTTTGCTTCCAGGTGGCAGAGTCCAAATCAAGCCAAGGTCAAAAACAGGAGCTTGAGAGCACAAACTAAGAATGGTCATGGCAGCTATAGGAGATCCAGGAGGTGTTCCTGCAACAGTGTGGAACTCCCCTTGGGTTTATAGAAGGCAGAGAGCCAAGACACTGCTGCCTGTTGGATCCCTTGAGGTGGGACTTCCCACGGTCTGTGTCCAGAGTGGGGTGTGGAGGACAAGCTGGTTATAGCTGCTCCTGGGTTGCAATGTGGAGCTTTCTGCCAGCTCCCTAGGCCTGGTTTCAAGACCAGCTGGGCCTTACACTTTGTGAGCTGGGGCCCAGGATTATAGTGCTGCTCAGGTTTGGCCTGGAGCTGGGCCCAGACCCATGGAACAGGAGCTTTCACTGTGGTTTGAGTGTTGTGTGGGCTCACTCTCCAAAACAGCCCCTCCTCCTGGCTTCCACTCCTTACCAGGCCTGGGTTACAGTGTGGGGCTCAGAGTGCTACTGTGGGTGGTCAGTGCCCCCTCAGCAGTTCAGTATTGTGCACACATTAAGCAGGAGGCTACATCCACCTAGGTCAAACCGCACTAACCAGATGCAAACCAGACCTATATATGGAGAAAGAATGCAAAGGCACATGTGGCTTTGTGTAACATATTGCTTTAATATTAGAATATTGCCAAGTCTTACATATTGCTAACATTACTAAAAATTGAACATACCATGTGATTAGTTTCAACTTGGATCTTTAAATCTTATAAACAAAGAACTTCTCCAGAAAAAAAAGTTGTATGTCATATCTCCAATGTGGTGTGAGCTAGACAAATTCAGCTGTAGTTTTCAATGACTGTTTAAAATACTAAATAGTTATTGTATTCAATGAAACACTCTTTTCTGCTGCTTATGCACACTCATGATACCCACGAACAAACATGAGGGAATATTCAGAAGAGACATTTGATTTGTTTGGAAGAGAAGACCTATAGGGCCAAATTTTCAACACATAGCTTCTGTATGATAATTTGCATATTAATTGCATAAAAATACTAAGCACAATAGTTTTTGCATGTGCACATTCCATAATATAGTTCAGTGCTTATCTGGTAAATGGAAAGCCTCCCATCAACTCCAGCGGGCTTTGGATCTTACTTTATATGCACTGGTAAGCGTATGCAATCAGTTTGTGCATGGAGGTCCAAGCACATGAGTTAGTGCCCTTTGAAACACAGGCCTTTCATCTCCTTGGAATAGCAGATTTTTTTTTCCTGTTTTTGGCCAAACTGGGGCTGAGGAAACACTATCAGTAAGGTGAAAGAATATTCTTTTGTCACCACCAATTTTATAATAGATTAGCAGTATATTTCATATACATTTATTCATTCACAAATAATGTAATATATATATGTAAAGTTTATTCATTCAGCTACAGTCACCTACCATGAAGTATACAAGTTTAACGTTAACTGAAAATTTAAAAAACAAACTGCTTGTTGGTTTCTTTTTAATTTTAATGCAAAAGAAGTGTACAGAGACAATCAGAGGGATATGTCTGGCCATGCCAAATTCAGCAACACGCTAAGCATGTGATCACTTTTAAGCATGTGCTAAGGCCCTATTAACTTCAATGGCAAACCAAGCCCCATTTACTTCAATGGGACTTATACAAGTACATCCTTAAGTGCTTTGATAAAGATGGAGATATTCACATGCTTAAAGTTAAGCACAACTTTAAATGTTTTGTAGAATTGGGCTTAAGTCCTCTAAGATCTTTTCCTTGTATTTATGGAATAGGACCTACAGAAAACAAAGTCAGATGTAATAAAATAATCAAGACCCATTTTCTCACCTTGAAGTATACAGAGTATAAAATGTTTACTCTGATTCTTTTCTAAAGATACTCCCAAATACCATTTTAATAGGCTTTTCTGTACCTCCCCACCTATACAACATTCAAACACTGAGTTAGACAATATCTCCATTTCTACTTTTTTCCATCCTAGAAATAAGGCTTCCCGTATCATGACTCACACTTTGAAAGGGGATATCACATTTCTACCCCCCCGGAAAGTCTGACTAACTTGAAGATAAAGCACATTTTCCATATGTATATACAGCTAAACACAGCAATTCATGTTTTCAGCCTGTTGTAAAAATGGGGCAAATGAGTTGCTGCTTCAGCTAAAATCATGGAATCGGTCATATTGCAAAAGCATTCACATTCATATGACTTTAAATGCAGATTTAGTAGTGAGAAATGTTGTGCTGAACTGACTTGTGTTGAACATAAACAGTCACTGAAAACATGTTCTAGCTGAGAGAGGCAATGTTTTTTACAATAGAGTTGCTTTTGCCTAGAAGTAGATGACCCAAAGAGTAACTCATCCTAATATGTTTATCAAGCAGGCAAATTATTTTTTGTAATGAAAATGTATTAACTGAAAGTTACTCAGTCACTTTCTTACCATCACATCCATAAGCCAGGTAAAATAGCAAAAAAAGCACTAAATTTGGATTTTCCATGTTACTTTGTCTTGTGATGACCTCTCCTGGCTGAGCTGTTCATTAGCCTTGATTCAAACAGTTGAGAGAGTTTTGATCCCCTGTCTATTAAATCTTAACCAGAAATATACCATATGAAGAACTTATTGATAAGGTTTTGAAAATCTCGACCAAGTTAAAAAGCAAACATGAACAAAGGAGGGTTATAGATAATGCTATATTAGTGTGTGTTCAGTGCATGCTTATTATACTAAACACCCACACTGATTCCCCAATTCATCCTTGTGTTATATTTTATCACTTTCATAACATGTTTATTTTCACACTGACACATATATGGTCAGACTAACTGACAGGCATCATTTCAGTGAAATAGAGAGGCTTAGTGAAAAGTACAGAGAAAATGAAAACTTGAGATCTAATCTGTGAAAGTAGAAGGAAAATGAGAACACGGGGTCCAATTACGCTCTCACTGAAGCCAATGGGAATTTGACATTTATTTCCATGGGAGCAGGATCAGACAAGGGAATAATGGATACAAGTGTCTTATGCAAATATTTAGTATATTCATAGTACACCAAACTTACAGTCTGCTTTCTAGAAATTTTAAGATTGTTTATACTGATGTTTTCCGTAGTGAAACATTGGAGATTTTTATGCTTTTAGTAGTGGGCCTAAAGCAACAGTTTGGGTGGAAATTAGTTGTATACTAAAATTATAAATATTCCTTTTATGTCATGAAGTCTATCAATCCTCCACAAGCCAGAGCCAACAAGAAAACTGAGGCAATTGGCTTCTCTTCCAAGAGTATGGTCATCAATTCAATTTACAATTAGCTGGAGACAACAGAATTAAAGCAAAATAATCATTTTTTATACCAAAGTGTGCAAGATAATATCCAGTTAGCTGACAGACATGATTTATGAGTGCCTACTCTAGAAACATTTCACTAGTACTGGGAATGGCAAGTCCTATACTTTTTCTGAACAGAACATATGAAAAATGCATTCATTTATGTTCACAGTCTTGTTGCCAATGATAAGGGAGATTGATATCTGTTTGTAGCTACATTTCCATTGACTATAAACCATCTACATTTCACTTTTAGTGACTCAAAAAATAAGTGCGAACTCTATACTCTGCATAAGGAGTTGTGTATAGTGCTCTTTCAAATTAATACACTGAGTATCTGCAAAGATCAGTGAGTTTTTTACTTTTCATCATTATGATATGTATGCTTTACCTGCCTTTATTTTAAAAGTATTTTTAATAAAAAAAACTTATCGAACTTTTTCTAACATTAAACATATGTTCAGTGTGTAATCAAATACTATGACAATTTTAAGATACTGTATGTTGGTCTCAAATTTAAACTTGTAGCAGAACTATAAACGTTAGCTACAGCACTATAAAATACCTATTACCTAAAACTGCATGGAAGTTTATGTCCCAAGAACAGAATTATGGTAACCTAAGTTACTATGTCTTTTTCTGAGTATTCCAGTTATGCACAATGACCTATTACGGAGTATGAAGAAATCACATTCAGAACAAAACTGAGATGAACAATCAAGTCAAAAGTAATAATCTTCTGTACTGGTGTTGCTCCTAAAGGAAAGGGGAAAAACAGCTGAAGACTATAGCCTGAGAGGCTTAGGATACAATACAGTGTCTGTTTCTCTCTCTGGTTAAATACATATAACGGTCTAAATATATGGTAAATATATTACGATATATATTTCAATCGCATTAGATTTTTTTTCCAGAACTGACCATATGAAGTGGGGAAAATACAGTGAGTCAGGTAAGTACAGTTGTATTCCGGATCCCAAACCTAACAGTTCTGTTCAAACCCACAAAAAAAGAAGAAATGGAGATCCTCACATCTCCATACAACATACATTTCAAAACAATTCGCTGCTTGATCCAGAAAATGGTCATATCCCCCCCCCACAAAAGTCAGATTTTAACATCTTATCCATAAAAAGGCTGTTTTCCGCATGTCTCTTCTCCCCCGCTAGAACCGCAGATCCTTTGTAAATGCTACACATCAGGTCAGTATCCATTTTAAAAATACCGTTCAAAAGGCACGTTCTCTGCATCGACTACAGCGAAACAACGAAATACTTCACACTGACATTTACCTGCGAATATTTTGCTGCAAACTAATAGCTAATTGCAACATTAAAGGTTTAATGCCCCCATTGAAATCAACGAGTGCGCTGTCATTACTGGCAAGAGGATCCGGTCCTATACATGTGCTTTGCTCTCTTAAGTTCAGCATTTTATTTTCTGATTAACTATTTCGCTAGCACTTCACTGTGAGGGCAATGGCTGGTCAGCGCCAACACAACTTGGAAAGCAAAACTTCACTCCCAAGACAAAAGCATCTTGCCTCAGCTCCCTCCAGATAAGCCACCAGCTCCTTCCCTCCCCTCAAAATACCAAAGCTTTTTATTCTCCAAAATACACACACAAAACTGGTTGCGGAATTTGCCCACGTCTCCCTTTTCCTTCACACAGCTGTCCAGCTCCAGTACTGGCAGATCCCGATTCCCAACCCAACTAATTGGGAAAAGAATGTCAGGTCCATCCTGCAGACCCAGCCAGCTATCCTGTACCGGTTCCCAACTTTCATCCTCAACTACCACTAGCATCACCCAAATCAGCTGCACCGCTGACTGGTTGAGGAGAGCGTTACTTCACATCGGCGCCCGCACACAAAAAACCAAACAAGCCCCAAACACAGAGAAACCTCCCTCCGGAGTCACTGTGGGAATCTTAACGCGGAGCTGAACGTGGGCAAGGTTCTTTCCAAAGGGTACTCACGGGATGCAGGGAGCGCAGTCCTGGCTCTGCAGCTGATGCTGCTGAAAATCCAGAGGCAGAGGGCTGCCCTGCAGCCGGCTCGGGGAACCACAACCATCCTTCCCTTCCCGGCTCCTTTTACTCCAAAGGCCAACCGCAGAATAGCTGCTTTCCTCCACTTTCCCTCCTTCCCTCTTTGCCGTGACGAGGCAATGGAGCGGGGACGGGGCTTTACCTTGTGGTAGAAGCCAACCCCCCCTTCGCCTCTTGCCTCTAGGTTTGGAGCAGCACAGGATAAAAGTCCCAGTACTTTTCTTTCCCTTCTTGCTGTGTGCGCGCCTCCCTTGGACAACAAAAAGGGGGGCCGAAGGAAGAACCAAGGCGGGGAGAAATAATAAAACACTCAAAAAGGGGGAAGGGAATGGGGGGCCAAGAGGGGAGGAAGGGAGCAAAAACGTTGGTGTTGCTAATGCTGCTGCTGCCGCCGTCACGGCAGCTGAGCTCTTCCTTCTGCATAGAGCAGCGCTGCTGAGAGACGCTTGCAATAGCCTCCCCGCTCGGGTATATATAGCCCGTGCACGCACACATACACACCGACTGGGAGCCCCGCGCACACTCCCAGGCGCGTGCACGCACACGGAGCCAGAAAGGCTCCCGCAGCAGAGCCTGCCTCCTCCTGCACGCCTCTCCCAGCAGGAGGAAACACCGCCGCCGCTGCTAAGGAAAAAAGAAAAAAAAAAAAGAGGGAGTGGAAAATTCTCCCCAGCCTTCCCCTTTGCTTCGCTCCCTTCCTCGGCTCCTCCCGCCTCCTCCTCCGGGGCCCTTGCTCTCGCCTTCCCTTCTCTGCTTTTCAAAGCAAAAGCAAAAGCCAGGCGCTGCCTGCGCCCTGGGCCATGCCGCGGTGAGGCGAGGGGACTGGGGAGGCAGCCGCGCGCACTCAGCCTGGAGGTGGCTGTCTGTGGTGATGAAGTTGGGCGCTCAGGCGCTTAAGCTTGCAGCGGGCCGCCTCCCTCCCAGACTTTTTCCTTCCCCGGGCCAGTACAGCAGACAGACCGCAGCCCTCCTCTGCCTCCCCGCTCTGCTCCCCTTCGCGCGGAGATGGTACAGGCTCGCTGTACTCCAGCCTCCTGGGATCCCCAATCAGGCCTGTCTTCCGAGCGGTCCTAATCTGAGGGGCTGAGCAACACCCCGCCTGGAAAGATGCTGGGAGGACTGCGGAAGCCTCTAATGCAGATGTTTTCATTGTGGAATTACCCCGTGTTTAATTTGTGCCAGGCTGAGCTCCAACACCTCGAGGTTTGGAATTCAGAGCCTAGGCAGCTCTGGGCTTGCTGCATCAGTTATGGATGTAAAAAAACAAATTGCTTGATTCCAGGCACTTTTCTTTCTCTCATTACAAATTAAGCAGTGGGATTATCTCTCTCTCTCTCAAGTTTTGCCTAGAAGCAATCACTAAGGAAAACTGGCAGCACTAGAGCTCTATATTTTAGGCAGTTTAAATGTTGCTCTCCGATTTGGTTGTGTTAGGGGTTGGGGTTTAGAAAGGGAACTAAAAGATACTGCTTTCTAGACAGGGTAGAATAATAGGCACATGGATTATTCATGCTTCAACTGCTGGGGAAAAGAAAAACGTTAAATCACTCATTCACCAGATACTGTTCTACAAGCCCTAGAAAAGGGGGAGTAATGATTGGGAGGGGGGAGAAAGGAGAGAGAATGGACAGGTTATTTTTGGTATCCTTCTGTGAAAGAATTAACAGAGCTAAACTATGCGCTATGAATTTTTCAGCGAGCAGTACCAGGATTTGCTGATACCTGGTGAGGTTGGAGAAGCAGATAACCAGTTCTTAGGGTTTCACTTCCCTTAGAACACTTAGAATATTCCAGCTAACTCACTGGCTTTCAATAGGTGCTCTGTGCCTAAATACTAGGCTCCTTTGAGAATCCCAGCCTTAATTTTTTATACATAAATTATGGTGTGCAGAAAGAGAGTTGGTGCCTAATGCTATGAGCACAGGACTAAGGCTGAGGAATTGCAGAGCTCCAATATCAGCCCTGATACAGACTTTATACTGATCTTGGGCAAGGCCCTTAGCCTTTCTGCCTACTTCATTTCTCCCCCAACCAATATAAAATTGGAATATTAATATTTGTCTTACATGGATGTTCTTGAATTAATTCAATTATGTTTGGGAATAATTTTGTATATGAATAAAAGAAAAAACAACACAAACTTTCCCCTAATTTCCTGCAACCGCCTGATCCCTACACCTTTCACGCACAGCTTTTAATAGTAACTAATTTTAGGAATAGGCAAGTTTGTTAGGGGAATCAAATAAACATTCATCCACCATTAGCCAAATTCAAATTGATTCTTTTTGAAGTTATGACCCTTCCCCTGCTTCAAAACTCATTTTTCCACTGGTTCCTATCTGGATCAGAAGCAATAGGACTAATATCATGAGAAACACACCTACTTGTATCTCTGGTAAGAAGGAAAAATACCAGAAGTCTCATGAGTCAGTTCTATAAGATTTCCATCCCAAGACCCTGTAAACCAGGGATCAGCAACCTTTGGCATGTGGCTCGCCATGGTAGGCACCCTGGTGGGCCGGGCCAGTTTGTTCACTTGCTGCATCCACAGGTTTGGCAGATCACAGCTCCCACTGGCCACGGTTCACCGTCCCAGGCCAATGGGGGCTGCGGGAAGTGGTGGCCAGGACATCCCTCGGCCCATGCCTCTTCCAGAAGCCCCCATTGGCCTGGGACAGCAAACTGCAGCCAGTGGGAGCTGTGATCGGCTGAACCTGTGGACATGGCAAGTAAACCGGCTCGGCCCACGAGGGTGCTTATCCCAGCGAGCTGTGTGCCAAAAGTTGCTGATCCCTGCTGTAAACCTTTAAACATTGAGTAACCCTTATTACCCATGTGAGTAGTTACTCTGAAGCCAATAGGGCTATTGTCACGAGTAAGGATGACTTAGTTGATTAAGAGTTTGAAGGCTCAGGCAGAATGAAATTGTGATATCAATGGAAAGTTTTAGGCTACTTTACCCTAAGCAAAGCAAACATCAAACCTGTTGAGATTTTCACATCACCAGTTAATGCAGTGTTCACATTAGGCCAAATCCTGATCTCAGTGGAAGTTACAGGTACTCAATATCACTGTAAATTTATATTATCTATTAATACTGCTTTGCACTGGAGCAACTTTCATCTGAGGTTTTAGGGCAGCAGTGGGCAAACATTTTGGCCTGAGGGCCACATCTGGGTATGGATATTGTATGGCAAGCCATGAATGCTCATGAAATTATGGGTTGGGGTGTGGAAGGGGGTGCAGCCTCTGGGGTGGAGCTGGGGATGAGGAGTTGGGGGTGCAGGAACATGGTCTGGGCTGGGACCAAGGGGTTCAGAGGGTAGGAGGGGGATCAGGGCTGGGGCAGGGGGTTGGGGTGTCGGAGGAGGTGAGGGGTGCAGGCTCTGGATGACGTGTACCTCAAGCAGCTCCCATAAGCAGCAGCATGTCCCTCCCTATGGCTCCTAAACAGTTCCCAGCCAATGGGACCTGCAGAGGCCACACTTGGGCCTGGGGCAGTCTACAAAGCCCTCTGGTTGCCTCTACGCATAGGAGATGGAAGGAGAACATGCTGCTGCTTCCAGGAGCTGCGCAGAGTGGGACCCTGCTCCCCAGCAGGAGCTTGAGGGCCAGATTAAAACGGATGCGGCCCCCAGGTCATAGTTTGCCCACCCCTGTTTTAAATACATGCTAAAACTCTTCACTAGTACATAATGAAATATAGTAAGCCAGAGTTTTAAAATATAGTTGGCTAAGACCAATTCTATTAAAAAGGAAGACAGTCATTCACAAAAGGAAGAATCTGACTGTTAATGGATCTCAACAGTAGTGGTTCTTCATGGTTTAACACCTTGAGAAGTAATCAGTTCCCCCCACCCCTACCAAAATGGGACTGTTTCTGATTTAAACCATCTAGCCAAAGGGATGTTGTAATTGTGTTTACTACAGCTACATCTAGAGCTCACAAGATGGTTAATTTTGATCAAAATCTTTCATAGAAAAAAGCTTAAAAGTCCTAAGTTTATTTGAGAGACACACATACAGAGAGCCTGGCAGATGTTTAGCAGTTTTAGGTTTTACAGTAGTGAACAGGATATGGACAGTAATGGCCAGTTAGGAGGAGGAGTTGGGGGTCAGTGGTTAGAGCCAGAGTTATAGTCAAAGCCAGAAATCAAAGTCAAGGGGTCAGAATCAGAGGCCAGTTGCCAGAGCCAGAAATCAGAACTAAAACTCAGGACCAGGTTGCCTGGAGCAATGTAACACAGGGAGTAGGCTGGATCAAAGGCAGGAGCAGGACTGGGAACAAGCAGCTGTTAAACCTATCACAGGTATAGGCAATGGTGACATGTGGGGAGGAGGGGCCTGAAGGGTCACATGACCCTCCCACAAACACCAGGGGGCAAGGATCGCAGCTGGGGAGATAAAGGGGCAGGACTAGAACTGGAAGGGAAGAGGCAGGGCCAGTGAACAGCTAGGCTTAAGAGATGGTCACTGATTCCTTCAACCCAGCAGGCAGCCAATCTTGTAGCCTACTACAGGCCAGCTGCAATCATTAGGTTGCCCATAGGCTGGCTCTGCTGGAGGCCCTGATTCCTGACATGATCATTCAGTGCATTCAAGTGCAATACATTAACCCCTAAAATGAATACAACAAGGAAATATGTATTTAAGTGTAACACTAAGTTATTTAGTACTTGCATCCCTCCTCCACAAAAGCCCCACCCTCTTTCCACACACAGTTTTTCATTCACATATGCTCATCCTTGACTTTCCTGCTTACATGGAAACTCTCAGAAACTTGCTCAAAATTCTTTTTCCCTATCCTGAACTTGATGGGTGCCATTCTTCCTCTGCTACTTCCTGCCTTGAAGGAATGGTGAGGAACCAATAGCGGGTGCCTCCTGCACAGCCTCCCAATGGCTCTATTAACTGCCTTCCCCAGGTCTCTGCCTGCAGTACTGCTCTGTCCAGGGTGCTTGCTGCCTTCAGCCTGCAAAGAAATCAGTCCTCCTCAAGCTGCAGGGAGTGACTGAAGCTGCTCTGTTTTGCAGCCCTTCTTATATAAGCCAGCCTGGTCCAGATGGGCTGTGAGGAGCAGCCTCTCTCTGATTGGCGGTCTCCTGTGCAGCCTCCCACGAGCTCTATTAACCCCTTAGAACCCAGTGTGGGGCAGATGTTCCATCACAGTGGCATACTACAGAAGTATAGGCTAAAAGAAAGAATGATTCCCAGCAGTGAGGTAGCAGGGACAGTCAAGATTTGATGAAGGCAAAACTCAGATAGGCCTGTCTCCCAAAAGTCACAGAGCCTCTCTTTTCAGCACAACACCCCTCACAACCTCAGTAGTGGAGGGAAAACCCTGGTCCACAGGTGATATCCACCTGGAGATTAGCTAGATTTCTAAGGGTTAAAAAACCCTTGCTGCACACAAGTAATTTTTGTTGAGCTTAATGGGAATTGCACTCACAAGCACGTATTGATGAGTGAATAGATCTTTCTAAATTTACTAGGGCTGTCAAGAATTGTCTGCTAAACAGAATTAATTCTGAACAGATATATATATATATATATATATATATACACACACACACACACACACACACACACACACAGTATACAAATGACAAGTAGAAAAAACAGTATCAGAAAGCTAGAAAATGCAATTAAGAATGTTAAATATTTGTTGAGGCCAAATGTGGCAGTCCTTTTCAGACAAGACACCCAGTGAAGTCAATGGGAGTTTTGGCTGATTGAGGACTACAGGAGGAAAATGAAACAAAATTAGAGTGTCTGAATCTGACGGGGGCAGGAGGGAAGTGTGTTCAGTTATCTTCATCAACACCATTATTTTTATTTACATGTAACCCTTCTGCCTGTCAGAGTTGGCAGCAACAAGTATCTAGGGGTTCTGTTTCAATAATACAAGATTGGCCACCCCTTACAAGGTGCCACCCCAAGCACATGCTTGGTCAGCTGGTGCCTGGAGCCAGCCCTGGCAAAAGACCCACCCCCAAATAAGTTTGGTAGTGTCCTTTTCCCCTCAGGGTCTTAAGTCCAGCAACCCACCAGTCACCCCACCCACACTTTGTCCTTGGTCAGTGCAGCCCCCAACGTTCAGAAGTTCATCTGCAGAGTTTACCTCCCAGCCTGAGTGGAAGTGGGGGGAGGTGTGGGGGCATCTTACATGCTCCCCTGCTCAGATCAATGGCCAATTGCCTCACCTCTCCATGGGGTTCTGCTGCAGTCTTCGCTGCCAGCTGCGCCTCTCCACTAGCCACCCTGATAGCCACTCCTCTCCATTAGCAGTCCTGCTAGCCACTCAGCAATATTCAGCCCCGCCCTTCCATAACAGACTTCAGTGATTTCAGCTCTTAGTAACTTCACCACCACATGTCAGGGTAGAGCTCATTCCAACTCTGCTTACATACATATTTCTCTCATATATTTTTGGTTACCAAGTAGCCCTTGAATGTCAGAAGATCTAAAAATTATCCACATCTGAATTCCACCTGAAATATCTACGAAGGTAACTTTAAATGCCTCACAGGAAAGATGTGTAACATATTTCAAACTGTGCCCCCAGAAAACTGTTTATATGTATAGAATTCTCTCCATACAAGGAAAAGATCTGCTATGAATGGTCCTTCGAGTATATTGATAAATAGGGGTTGTTCACTAGGAGTACCTGTAAAGAAGGATTTTGTTCTCAGTATGTTATGGCTGAGGAAGGTATAGGGAAAAACAAGAAAAGGGTACACACTTCCTTGTGGTTGTCTGTATACCTTTAAAAATGTTTTTTCCTAGAAGCTTAAGGAAAAGAAGTCTTGATAGAAGCTGTCATTCTTCACCTTCCTAACGTAGGTAAAGGCAGGGAGAAGGCTCTTTATCAGAAGAGAGACATTGTCTTCGTGCAGCTGAAGAGACAGCATGTGGGCTGACATTTGAGTGGCCCATGCACTTTGGCATGATCACTTGATTTCTTTAGATAGCAAGCTCTGTTTAGTTAACCTTACACAGAAAAGTAATGTGTTTCCTTCCATTCTTGTACATGTCTTGTGGCCAAGATTTTCCAATACCAGATTCTAACATGGAGGTTCATAAATTAAAGTGCCTCGATTTTCAAAAATGCTGAGCCCCCATTTAAGTCAAGTCAAGGGAAGTTATTGAGTTCTCTGCACTTTTTGTAGTCAAGCCACTTATTTAGTGGATTAAATATGGACTTAGGAATCTAACTTTAGACTTATTTTGGAAAACTTTGATTTATTCATCCTACAATGTATAATGCAAGCTCTGGTCTATCAGAAAGAATCCAAAGTCATACAGTGTGCCTCATGGACACAAACTAGACCTGACCCTACACTTTGTAATATGAAAACAAAGAGAAAGCTTACTCACAGTATTAAATCTCATTCCTACTCTATCTTTGACACAAAAAAGATACAGAAATTCAGGTTATCTGGCTGTTGTAGAGGTAATTGTTTGCACAAGTCACCAGGTTTGAGGCTGTCTTGCAGTTTATTTAGAGTGACCAGATAGCAAATCTGAAAAATCTGGACAGAGGTGTGGGATAATAGGTGCCTATATAAGAAAAAGCCCCAAATATCAAGACTGTCTTTATAAAATTGGAACATCTGGTCACCCTAAGCGTATTGCTCTTTGAGAAACTACCTGGTTGGTTCAGACATCCCACAAAACTGATGCAAAATCTGCAATGAGGGGCATGTACAGGGAACATGGAGATTTTTCATTGAAGAAGAACAAATACGATGATAACTATGTAGATAGATGTCCATGTGTCTTTTGTTCCATTTTATTCCTAAGCCTCCTGCATTTGGCTTATTATTGGCTGTATTCTGAGCTGAGAAGGGGCCACACTTAAAATCAAGAGAGTGGGAGAAGTTGTTTATCTTAAAATCTAATATGGCTGCTGCTGCTGACTTGTTTGAGCAGCTCAATTTGCTATACTTCTATTTCCGTCAAGATTCATCAGTCTTCTCCCCAAACATGCCTCCTTTTCTACTGCGATAGCTTTAGCACCCTCTCCAGAACTCAATTCCCCTGATCCCTCACATAAGCATTGCTTGTTTGATTTTCTTGGATGTTTCCATAACTAGGAAAGAATTTTGAACCTTTCCAAGGCCACATGCTCTTAAGGAAAAGGAGGAAAGTATTTGGGAGTGCCACTTAGGAAAACAATTCTATTTATTTGAATTGTATTTTGTTCCAAAACACCAATAATTTGCTCTGTTCTCCTAAGCTGGAAACATTGCTTCCATGTATGTCTGGATTTGAGAAACTATTTCTGTTGACTTATATGAATGGTTTTATCTTAAAGTTCTTACTCATGCAGATAAGCCAACTGAAGCCTCATCCTTCTGTATATTCCTAGGCAGACAAGATTTCCACAGAAACCTGTGGGAATTTTGCCTACATATTACATATGGATAGGATTTTGCCTGCTTAAGTATTATAGGTTTGGATCAACAGTCATCATATGGATCATACTGATCATAAGGGAGTTTAACCAACCTAATCATGTAACAGAATTCCATTGTGAAATATTCAGATAATCCCCATTTTTAAAATTAATTCTTGCTAGATTTTTCCTACTATACAAAGCTATTTCTACTCTATTCCTGAGGGGAGTGGGGAGGATGGGATGTTTTGCTCTAGTAACCTAAAAAGCTCTTTGAGAGAATCTGTTGCATCATGTAAATGTCCATTTTTGTACAAATACTATGTTGCACATTCTTGAGAGTTGGAGCCTTGGGAGTGAAGGTAGAATTTGGGCAACAGTAAACTCCTAGTTAAACATTTTGTTTTCAAATTACCAAAACCAGTTATATGAAGTTTACTTTCCAGATTTGGGACTTTGTCTTGCATTCTTTGTGCATCTAGGATGAAAACCTAGCACCAAAACCAAGCACCATTAAGCTTAACAGAAGAAGTTTACCTCTGAATTTTCCACTGACTTAAATGGAAGTTTTGGGTATACAAAGAAAGCATTATTGGGTCTTTAAACAAAAACAAAAAGCACTGAAGCCATTAGTTATTTTCCAAGCATCAAAAATAAACTTTGTGTTCATAATTATCTAAGTATAAGAGCATTGGACAGATTCTTGAAAAATGTTAAAAATAAAAACCCTGTGCCAAAATAGCATTTACTACATTTGGTTTGGAACACATTTCATAGCCAATTTACAAGCACATAAAAGAGGCTCTCTGTTGGAAAACAAGCTTATCTATAGTAAGGCTATCAGAAACAAGTTGTAATTATGTGAGAAATATCCCTTTAACATTAGTTAGGGGTATTTGAAATGAACGCAAATACGGAGCTTTTTAATTTTGATATCTGTATAACAAAAGCACTCTGTTAACTAATGCTTAACTTACAACATGAGAGCTAAAGCAGGGATCATTAAGATATGATCAGTGTTATGAGAACATTTATTAAGGAGACTGCATATGAAAATTAGCAGCGGGAAATAAGGAAGACAGGTGACTGAATTTGACCAGCCAGTTCTCTGCAAACTGACAGTTGTCTACAGACCACAACTTGGGAGTCCCTTTGCTAGAGGATTAGCAAAAACATTGTAAGTGGTAGTTTTAAAACAGTGATTAATTTGAAATCATTTGTGTTACCAGCTATGTAGTCTCATTATCTACTTAATACATTTTGGAAGGGATTACAGGGAGGTTAGCAAAGTAATACATTAGAGTGACTGAAGCATAAGAAGCCATTTAAGTATTTGAATAAATAAATATTTCCTACATTTTAACATTGTCCACACATCCATCTCCATTACCATACTAATCTACCATAGTTATCCGCCTCTCTCATAAAGAGCATACAGATCTATGCAGACAAAAATTGCTGTAAAATATCATTTACTCTATATTATATTACTAGGGTCAAGAGCCCTCTTGAACCATGTTACAGATTATTTTTTCATCCAATTATTACGAGGAGGCACTTTGCTTCATTGGCACATTTGAAGCAATAATAATTCTCCATTTAAATGAAGCACTGTCTTATTACATGTCTATATATCACCTAGAACACTAGGGCCCTAATCCTGGAATAAATAAGTACACACAAAGCAAAACCCACAGTGATGCCCGTTTCCACTTTGTTATGTCCGTTATTTCTCATGGCTGCAGCTATTACATTTCTTAACTTTCCCCCTCTTATAGCTTGTAGTCTGACAAACATAGGCACCAACTTTCCCCAGGGCTGGAGGGTGCTTGCACCCTCCCAGCCTCTGGCCCTGCCCCAGCTCCACCCTTTCCCTGCCTCTGCCCTGCCCCCATTCCAACCCCTTCCCCAACTCCGCCCCCTTCCTGCCCCTATTGGACCCCTTCCCCAAATTCCCACCCTGCCTTTTCCCCCAGCATGTTCCCCCTCCCTCCCAGCCGCATGAAACCGGTGTTTCATAGCACAATTACTTATACACACAGTACATGTCTCTAAGGTGCAATTCATTCTCAATTTTGGTATAAATCAATTGCATCTGAGATAAAGCCATTTTCCTTCTCATGCATACCCCCTTTACCAATGTGAAGGAGTGTAGCTCAGATATTTACTCTCAGGTCCAGAAACAAACATTTTGGCCATCAGGTCTCTTTAGGCCCTTTAAAGACATCTGATGGCAATAAACAAATTAGAGAGATTAAAATTACTAATCTTATCCTAACGTTATTTGTTCAAATAATGTAATAGTGTTGCACTTGAAAGGACAAGATTCTGATCTTGTTATAATCATGGGAGTTTGGCTGTTAATGTTTTGGTAATGAAAAGTGTCCCGATTTCCATACACTGGTGCTATTGATTTAATACATGTTATTTTAAAGAATAGATACCGCTTTCTTTTATGCCATATTCAAGGATTTCCAAGCATCATCCCAATATTTAATCTTCATAACACTCTCAGGAGGCAGTAAATATATCCATGTATACAAATCACAGAAACTCTGACTTTAAGCTGGCAACAGAACCCAGGAATAGTGATTTTGAAATTGCCAAATTACACTTTAAAACCCAATGGACAATCAGTGAAAGATGTACCTTTTTAAAACTTCCATCATCATATCAGTACAAAAAAACTTGACCATTAATTGCTTGCTTCATGGCTACTGGTTTATGGGTGAGGTGGAGATGTTGTACAGATGGTCACACTGTTACAAGAGCAGAATAACGGGTAATCAGAAAAATGTATAAAAGGAATAATGATGAGGCCAAAAAGGCCAATTTCTGTTACTACCTATAAGGAAAATGTGTCAGCTTTCTAGGTGAACTAGATGAAACTGTCAGAAATGATCATGACAATGTTTGCCTTAAATTCAAATAACTTGTATAGTCATTGCTTTAATTTAAAGAAATGTGTATGGTAATTTACAGTGCTGAGTCATAGTTTTGACACACATTCAACAATGGCATACTGTGATCTCTCAGAAGTTCATGAATTGAATTGCTCAGAAAGAATTTGAGTGCAAAAAACATTTAGTAGTATCGTCACCTTTGAAAAATAAAGGATCGAGTGTCCCAATCAAAATTCTGAGATGTATTGAAATATATAGGGATAGTCAGATTTGTATCACTGTAAAAGAAAGACAAAGAGCTGGTTATTTCCACTTATAGAAACCTTGAGCTCATAAGTAATCTTTGAGAACCAAAAAGTATGCAATGTAATTATAAGAGCTGCTGTTACAGAAGCAGCATGTCCTATTCTGATTTGTAACTCCAGGATGAAGTGAGGCTTCGTAGTGCTACCCACAGAGAATCATGCTCAACAACTTGGGAGAGTGTTATATATGTGTGGGATAGTCAGAGGGTTAACTATTCCATACAGAGAAATTCAGGTAGGGGAGTCAGTTGTTTGTCACCTGTGCTTCTGCTGGAGAGCACTCAACATTAAATCTGTAGTGAGCTTTTGACAACTCAGATACTAAAATAAATGTTTCAAAAGAGCTTACCTTTCTATTCACTCATTAGGCTTCCATTCAGATAAAATTTTGGTTTTATTTTGAAACATGACTGCTGTAACATCAATTCCTCAGCCCAGCCAGAAACTCCCATATCTATGTTAAGTAGAAGACCGGAGAAATGGGAGAGTGTCATCTTTCTCCTAACTCAATGAGTGGCTCTGCAGCTGATCCACAGGTACTGTTTCAGCCCCATGGGTATTCACATGTAGTTTGCTGGATCACTGGAACTGAAGTCAATAATGACCACATTGGAAAGTACTATGTGATGTACTCTGGGTAATGTTCCCCAGCAAATGTGGTCTGAATTTGAAATGTACTAGTAAACAGAAGCTATATACTGCTCATCATGGACATCCAGAGACAATAAAAACCATTCACAGAACAATTAGACAGAGAATAAGTTCATCTGAAGACTTTGGACAGATCACCGACAAGAAAGTTTTAAAGAACAGCACTTTGTTCCTTTGGACACCTATGAGACCACAAACACTGCCTTTAAATAACTGCTTTTCTAATGAGGCCCTGCTGTCAGCCAATCTCTCCTAGATGGCCAGTTAGAGGGCAGGACAGGTAACTTCTGTCCTCTACATGGAAATTTAGTAATCCCTTCGTCCTGGTTTTTTTGGCAGAGTCCATACAACCCATTACTCCTTCCTACCTAGCCCTGTGCAGGATGAGAGTAACATTTGAAGAGATATTAGCAATACCTGTGAGATGGGTTGGATCACAGAAATCCCCTTGGGGCTACCAACTGATATAGCAAGATTACTTCTGCCCCTGCTTTCCTGCCCTGGCAGCTTAGGACTTCAGTGCCCTGCCTGGTTTGAGCCAGACCCACTAGCCTGCTGGAAACCCAGACCCAGGATCTGAACCACATCCCCTAACAGCTGTAGACTTAACTGAAAGCAACTTACAGAAGTATTCCTGTCTTTAACACTCAGATGCCCAACTTCCAATGGGGTCCAAACCCCCAATAAATCTGTTTTTATCCTGTATAAAGCTTATACAGGGCAAGCTCAAATTGCTCACCCTCTATAACACTGATAAAGAGGTATGCACAGCTGTTTGCCCCCTCCCCCAGGTATTAATACATACTCTGGGTTAAGTAAAAAGTGATCTTATTAAATACAGAAAGTAGGATTTAAGTGGTTCAAAGTAGTAACAGAACAAAGTAAATTACCAAGTGAAATAAAAAATGTGCAAATCTAAGCCTAATACAGTAATACAACTGAGTACAGGTAAAATGTCACAAATCAGACATTAGGAATGGCAATATACAAAAACCTGTAGGAGAGCACTTCAACCTCCCTGGCCACACTATAGCAGACCTTAAGGTGGCCATCCTGCAGCAAAAAAACTTCAGGACCAGACTTCAAAGAGAAACTGCTGAGCTTCAGTTCATCTGCAAATTTGACACCATCAGCTCAGGATTGAACAAAGACTGTGAATGGCTTGCCAATTACAGAACCAGTTTCTCCTCTCTTGGTTTTCACACCTCAACTGCTAGAACAGGGCCTCATCCTCCCTGATTGAACTGACCTCGTTATCTCTAGCTTGCTTGCTAGCATATATATATCTGCCCCTGGATATTTCCATTACATGCATCTGAGGAAGTGGGTATTCACCCACGAAAGCTCATGCTCCAAAACGTCTGTTAGTCTATAAGGTGCCACAGGATTCTTTGCTGCTCTTACCCTGAGAGATGTTTCAATAAGTCTCTTTCACAGACTAGACACCTTGTTAGTCTAGGCATAGTCCTTTCCCCTAGTACAGCCCTTTTTCCAGCTCAGTAGCTAGCTGGTAGCTAGGGGATTCCTCATGATGGCTGCCCCCTTTGTTCTGTTCCACCTATTTTATGTCATTTGCATAAGGCAGAAATCCTTTGTCCCTCTCTGGATTCCCAGCCCCTCCTTTTCAATGGAAAAGCACCAGGTTAAAGATGGATTCCAGTTCAAGTGACATGATCACATGTCACTGTAAGATTTCATTACCCCCTAGCCAGCACACATGTATATAGGGAGACTTACAAGTAAAACAGCCATCTGTTAGACAATTGTCCTGGTTAATGGGAGTCATCAAGATTCCAAACCATCATTAATGGCCCACACTTTGCATAATTACAATAGGCCCTCAGAGTTATATTTCATATTTATAGTTTCAGATAGAAGAGTGGTACATTTATACAAATAAGATGACCACACTCATAGAAATGATACCTTACAACAGACTTTTTGCATGAAGCAGATTTCAGTTACATTATATTCAAACTCATTAGCATATTTTCATGAAATCAGAGTGCAGCATCACAACCAGTATACATGTTATTTCCAGACCCATTTGGGCACTAGGAAAAATACATAACTCACATACACAACTACAGTATAATAAAATCAACTTAACATTTCCTCAGTTGCAATGAATCAGTTCCCACTGCATGGAGTGCACAGGAATTTGTGAGTGATGAAGCCAAGGAACTCCCCCAGACTCTGGTCAGTATTTGAATGTCGCTCAAACAGTGTACAAACCTGCTTACATTTGTAGTTAATTGAATTCAGTGTGAGCAGCACTGGTCCAATGATCTTGCAATGTGTATTTGTTTTTGCTTATATTCCCTTGCTCTGTTTTGTTACAACATTTGTAGACAACATTCTTTGGTGACTGAACAGAGGGGACATGGTCAGAATTCATGTTGCATTCCTTGTTAGTACCCAGCCTAAGTCGAGGAAGCTAATGATCCAACCAGTGGACCAAATTCAGTAATGAATCCTAGTTATGTGCCAACTGAGGCACGTTGATGTACACCAAGACAACAACTGACCAGGTCTAAGAAATTTTGAAAGGGGTCAGGAGTTCTTACCTGTTCTGAGAAGAACTTCAACCAAATACAGTACTGTGGAATTCTATTACAAAGACTGATCAAACCAACCCACATGAATCCTCTTTGGATAGTTATGTCTGAATGTATACTGCATGCAGCTCTATAAAACAGCAAGCTTTCTAAACCAGAAATGTGCAAAGAAACTATCTCCATTATGTAAGGACAGAGCAACTTCTACAGTTCCAGATGAGATCAGTCAGCTTAATATTGGCTGTAACTGACACCCTCATGAGCTGAAACACTAATTGCTGGTGAGTGGAAAATGTGAGAAATTGTTTCCTGCCTGTGAAAACAAAAGTCATAATTTTCACTCAGATACTTAAAGCCAAAGGCTCCCTAATCAGTGAAATCAAGGGTAAACAAATCAGAAAGCTTTTAGAAAGTAGGAATTAATCTATGCACATAACTAACGTAGGAAGCTTACCATTTTATGAATGCACAGAGTGCTCAAACAATTATCTAAATGGGAAGAGAAGAAGCTGGACAAATGAGTCTTTGTAACAGAAATAACTTGAGCTAAAGAACTCTTGACTTTTCAAAACTTCCATTTAAACCCACAGAATCAGTCAAACAACCTGTGTCCCACAAATACTATAGTGGGACAGTAGCTAAATAACAAAAGGGAAGTAGTCATGCAAGGGGCTTAGCTCCTCCTGTCAGATCCACTCAGTAAAATAGTCACCTTTCAATTCAAAGAACTACAGGACTCCATTTCTCCATCCAAACAGATACTTTTACCCTGTTATTTTTCACTTGGTGCTCCAGCTGCAAACATGTCTGAGACTAAATTGGGGAGCAGGCCTGAGGCTGAAGACTAAAGATTCAACTTGCTCCCATTGAAATAAAATGGAAGCTTTGTGCTTTTGACTGCAATAGCAGCAGGTCCCTATTTAGAACCAGATTGTGGCCATCCCTTTCACAGGTGTGTGGTGCAAAGAACCTTCTCCTCATCTTGCACAGCCCATGTATTGGCTAGACACAGTTGCAGTCCCTGCCCTCAGGGAAATTCAGGAATTCTCTTATCAGGGAAATAGCCCCTGCATTTTGCCAAGCACAGGGGCTGCATTCAAAGGGGTTTGGGAGGACAGCTCCGTGCCCATTTCCCCTTGAAGTATGCTCCTTCTACCAAGGGGAGCAGAATACCCCATCCCCTTCCTTAGGCACAAACAGCCTGAATGAAGTCCTGCTACTACCCTACTTGAGCCACAATTATGCACTATGATTTCAATCCTGCAATGAGCTCTGTGCAGGCAGACCTCTGTACTCACGTGGAGCCCTGTTGGGGTCTGAGCTCACTGCAGGGAATTGAAAAGTAAGTAGCAGATAGACAGCAATTAAAGTTAGGTGAAAAAACAAACTTTCTAATCAGACTTTCTTTACAGTACTCCAGACCTGAATAGGTTTGATTTTTGGTGTCAAAAATCTTTAAGTGTCAAAATGTTATTTTTACAGATATTACAATCAAATTAAAAAGACAGCAAACTATTGAGCATTGGAGTATGTAGGTTTGATTTATATATATATATATATATATATATATATTAGTGATAAGCTCAGGACAGATAGCTGCAAGAGTGGGGTAGAAATCAGTTTTAGAGGGTTAAAAGGCCCTCCTCCCTATCAACTGGTGGGGAGTAACTACAGGTCAATCAGGTTCAGCTGAAAAGGGTTTACTAGCATTATCAATTAGAATCAGCTGAGAGGGAGCTACCTGAGGTTAACTGGGACCAGCTGATTCCAACTAAGGGCTGCCTGAGACTTAAATCCTCTCCTGGGGGAAGAAGGGGAGAGAGGGAGAAGGAGTCCTACTGTTAGTAAGTTAGGAGTAGCAAGACAGTAGTCCCACCAGGAGGGGAGGCTGCATTCCCTCCCATAAGGGAGAAAAACAAGCTGAAGAGACCAGTGGAGGGAAGGAACAGACCCCTGTGCCACCAAGAGGGACTCTTACCCAAGACTGTCTTGCCAGGGCTGAAAGCAAGAGAGGCTGGGGAGACCGAGAAGGTGCCTAGCCACTATATAGTTGTTAAAAAGACATCTGTCCATTTTAAATCATGTACCCAACAGATTCTTTTCAAATATACATGTTACAAAAAAAAGCACTGGGTTGTTCTCTTTTCTGTTTAATCTTTCTGTAACAAAAATGTCACGCATGGAGGGTTGTGAGTCGTTAAAAAACACATAGAGCAAAGGTACTCAACTAAATGTGAAAAGCATGCTTTTCTACATCCCTCTAGAAATTAAAGCAAGTTAATTTAATTAGCTAAACATTTAACATTCTCACCTGAAATTGCCACTTTCTGGTATGCTGGCTGCAGTAACATTTTTAGTCTGGCATATCATTCTACACTTGCATGCAAAATAGCACTTTCTACACCAGTGGCTCTAAACCTATTTAGCATCGTGGGCCGCATCCAATACTACCTGTATGGCCCAGAGGATGTCACATGGGCCACAGCTCTGTGCTTTTTGGGCTGCAAGCAGCCCATGGGCCGCAGGTTTAGAACAACTAATCTACACAGTGTTACCTCGCATATATGGTGCATGAAAGGTCCCGCTGTGCAGAAAGCCCCATTTTGTGCTACACAATTATATCCTCCATGAGGTTTGGGAGCCACAGAGAATCATCCTTCAAGCACAGCTGGTCCTGGGGCATGCAATGTGTTCATTGCATACACAGATGGCAAGCCCCTGTTGAGAGGTCATTTAGTCCAGTCTGTTAAACTGAGGTAGGACCAAGCACACCTAAGCTATCTCTGACTGGGGTTTGTCTAAACTGTCCTTAGAAACCTCTGGGGATCCCAGAACCTCTCTTGGAAGCTTATTCCAGTGCTTAACTACCCTTGTTATTAGAAAAGGTTTCCTTATATCTAATCTCAATCTCCCTTGCTGAAAATTAAGGCCACCTGTTTGTCCTACATTCAGTAGACTTGCTAAACAGTTGATCACCATCCTATTTGTACCAGCCCTTCAAATATTTGAAGATTTATCCGGTGTCTCCCTCGCCCCCCTCAGTCTTTTTTTTTTTTTTAACCTTTTCTCAGAGGTCAGATTTTTCAAATCTTATAATTTTTGTTGCTCTCCCTGGACTCTTTCCAATTTGTCTATACCTTTCTTAAAGTGTGATATCCAGAACTGGACATAGTACTTCAGCTGAGGCCGGACCAGTGCTGAATACAGTGGAACAATTCCCTCCCATGTCTTACATATGACACTCCTGTTAATACACCCAGAATAATATCAGCCTTTTTAGCAACCACGTTATATTGCTGACTATATCAGACTGTGATCCATTACAAACCCCAGATCCTCAGTAGCAGTAGTACTGATGAACCAGTTATTCCCTATTTTGTAATTGTGTATTTGATTTTTCTTTCTTAAGTGTAGTTCACTGCACTTGTCTGTCCTGACTTTCATACTGTTGATTTCAAACCAATTCTCCTGTTTGTCAAGGTAGTTTTGAATTCTAATCCTGTCCTCTAAAGTGTCTGCACCTTCTTCCATCTTGGGGTCATCCACACATTTTATAGGCATGATCTCCACCCCATTATCCAAGGAATTAATGAAGATATTGAAAGGTATCAGGCTCAAGATAGACCCCAGCCAGACCCCACTAGATACATGCCCCTAGTTTGGCAGTGAATCATTGACAACTCTTTCAGTACAGGACCAGACCTGGTCCTGCCCTGAGGGCAGGGGACTGGACTCGATGACCTCTTGAGGTCCCTTCCAGTCCTAGAATCTGAGACTTTCAACCAGTTTTTCCATCAACCTATAGCAAAGTGCTCTCTCAATTGCTTCAGTGAATTGGTGCCATAGTGATAAACCTACATTTTTGCAGCCCAATAAACTCACTTCAACTCAAGTTTCATGTGAGGGAGGATTGAAGATTATGCCAATGAGAGTAATTGTAACAGATTAAATTTGGAAGCCAAGGATTTATATTAAAGTTTTAGAGCAGAAATTTTGATAATTCCTATTATTCTATGCTAAATAAATAATATAAAGCATATCACAGTGTGTTAGTTTGTCTAATGGTTAGATCAGGGGAGAGTAGCATCAAGCTGTCTGAATTGGCTCACAACTGTGAGTGCCAATCTCTGGACAGATTTACAAACCAGGGCACAAACCACAAATTGGTTGTGTGTTCTATAATTACATTTCACCAACCAAGTATCAGTGTTAACTCCTTAAGTACTATAACAGTCTTAAGATGGACCTCAGACAGTTCTTTTGGTTAGTTTGGTCTATCTTGTCACCCAGGCAAGCCTGTCTTTGTGACAGATGGTCCCTTACACTAAAAATCACAATATTCAGGTTGCTCCTAATCCCAAAGGGTCAATCACTTACCCCAGGTCAAGTGCGCCCTAGCTCTCTCACCAAAGACAATGCTTATAGCCAATCCTATAATAAATTAACTAGGAAAAAGAAATGAAAGTTATTTACAAGGTTAGAGCAGGTAAACATACACACAAATGAGTTACAGTCTTAGGTTTCAAAAAGTAATAGAAGCTAGTGTAATGTGTAAGCTGTACAGTCTTTTAGGGCTAACCCACGCTAGGCAGCTTGGGGATCCCTTGCTTACGCTTAGAAATACTGCCCTCTTCAAATTCCAAGCAGCATAGTGATACAGTTTTTTCTGGTCAGGGATTTTTATTCCCTTTCTGCAGAATTCAAACTGTGATGGGACAAGGGTTTGTGCGCATGTCCCCTCTTCATGGGTATGGTGGGGGCAATCAAACTATTTTGTCCACTGATGTTCCACAATGGTTCATCTAGTGTGTGAAGGCCTTCTTTTGTTGGGCAGAAGATACACCATTTGTGGTAAACTGGCATTTCATACATGGTAATGCTTCTCTCCTGACTGTGGGGTTTCTAGTTTCAGAGCAAACACTTTTATAGGAACAAAGCTAAGATTTAAATATTACCATATTACATGGGATACAGATATAAGCGAGATTAATGCACATAGCACCTCACAAACATTTCACCATCCAGATAGCTAGAACAATGCAGTCCTGCGCACAACCAGCCAGGTCTGTTGTCACAGCCTGCCATGTCTGATTGACTATGGGGATCCGATGCATAGAAGCAACTCTTTTTTTAAAAAATTGACTAAGAAAAACTAGAAGTCTCCTACTTCGGCCCATAATGAATTCAATTAATTTCTGCGATGAATCTTGACTGCAAGCTTGAAATTTGTTTGCACAAAATTTTGCATTCACAAGCAGTAAATAAAAAGTGATTATGGGAAAGTAAAATTTGGTTTCTGAGTCATCAAAATGTTCAAAAATAATTTCTCCCACTAAGCACCTGCTTCTATCATTTACCCTTAGATGTGCAAGTAGTCATTGACTTAAATGCAATTACTTACAAGAATACAAACTAATCATGAGTCAGGATTAGAAACAATGTTTGTGAATTTCTCTGAAATTCTGATTCACCTCTCACACTAATGTAACGCCATTGAAGAAAACGGAGTTACTTTAGATTTATGCCACTGTAAGTGACAGAAGAATCAAACTCAATCTCTGCTATTTCTACTATGTATAATTTGTACTCACATACATACACTTAGTTGCCTGGTTGCATTCCAGTGGATAATATCTTTTCATTATATACTTCTACAATGAAATCTTAGTACTTTGAGTGTTACCTCTGACAAATGCGCACTTTACTACTAATACCCAGTTCTGAAGTTACTCCATGATAGACTGTTCAACAACAGAGCCACTAGACAAGACAGAAAAGACATGTTTACTAGCAAATAGCTTTAAAAAAAAAAGAGAGAGGCTGGGTGTAGATGAGTGGACTCACCTCTGCGGCACCTCCTGCTGGTGGCTTCTGGGAATTAGCTCAATTCAGCTTTGGAGGCCCCTATGCAAGCTGGTGATCCACCTGTCCGCTGACCCGTGTCCCTCCGAGGACCCGGTGCCCTTTTACCTGGGGTGCTGCTCCTGAGCAGTAATCCCCTCAGTCTTAGGGTCTCCCCTCCCTGGGGAACCCCCACCTTGCCTCAGTATATAGCTACTGCCAATCATTGTCTAGCCCCCATGCCCTGGGGAAGACTGCAGTATCAGCCTACTGATCACTGACAAGAAGAGTTTGGACCTGCTGCCTTGGCCTACCCCTGGGCTGTCCTCTGCAACCCCCAGTACCTTTTGGCCTTCTGCTAGGCTGTAACCTGGGGCTTTCCAGGCTAGAGCTCTCCAACCCTGCTTCACTCAAGTACCTTGTGTCTAGCTTCCTGCAGCCAGGCCCATCTCCCTCTATAACTAAAGAAAGAATACTACTTCTGGCTTCCAGCCTCTTTATACAGGCCAGCTGTGGCCTGATTGGGGCGTGGCCCAGCTGCAGCCACTTCCCAATCAGCCTAGCTTAGTAGCTTCCAGCCACAACCTTCCGCTAGGGTTGTTTTCACCCCTTCAGGGCAGGAGCAGAGTCCCAATTCTACTACCAGGAGAACTCTGTCTGCTTGGGCTGCCCTGCTGGCTGGAGCTCCTTCTCCCTTCCCGGGCTGCTGCTGCTGCTGTCGCTGCTAGCTGGAGTGCTCCCCTCCTGGACTGCTGCTACTGCTGCTGCTGCTGAGCGAGGGGTGGGGGGGGCCTCTGGGCCGGCCCCCACTCCTCCACCTCCGGAGGGAGAAGCCAGGACCCCACCACCGCCACCCCCACCGCTGCTTCCACCTGCGTGGGGTCCTTTCTGCCTGGCCGCCTGGGTTGTTGGAGGAGGGGCTGCTGCTGCTGCTGGAACTGTGTTTGCCGGGGGAGCTGCTGAAGCCTGGAGGCGTGTGAGGCCTGAGAGGCCCGCCGGCTGCTGGGGGAGTGCACAGGACGACCTTGACGACCGCCGTGGAGGGGGCCTCAGGAACTGAGTAACTCTTTGACTGTGCTCTAGTGGGGGGGGTGTAGACTGTGTTTGCGGGGGCACTGGGGGTGTGGCGTGGAGCCTGCCCCCTGGTCCATCTGTGCCCCCCCCCCAACCCCCCCCCACCACCGTTGCCCCCTCCACCGCCCCCACGGACTGCTTACCATCTGCCTCGGTCCCCACCTCTGGGACTCAGCTGCTTGCCTGGCCAGCCACGCCCTTTTGCCAGCGTTTGGGCCTCCAGCAGCAGCCAGCCACACCTTTAGCCCCTGCACAAGTGCTCGTGGGTGCACGCACCCCTCCACCCCCCTCCCCAACCTGACCCCTTCCCCTCCGAGTCGGCCCCCCAGCCTTTCCCCTTGTTTCCTGCCCCTTTGCCCCTTGTAGCCTTTTGCCCATCCACTCCCAGCTTCGGTTTGTTTGCCTGCCCCGCCCGTCCCCCCCCCCCCTTTTGTAGCCTTGTTTGTCCTGCCTCTGCCCTGCAACCGGTCCCTTGGTCCCTCCGCCCCACTCCCAGCCCTGTTGAGCCCCTTCCCTACTGCCCCATCGCCCTGTTTGGCCCCCCCCCCCTCGTGCGCCTGTACCCTTCTCGTGCACTTGTGCCTCCCCATTTGAGTTTTCCCCTCTGGCACTGCACCCCCCCCCCCCATTGCTTTAGTTTCCCTCCCTCCCCTCGTGCAGCTAGAGGAGCCGGTTTTTTTCCCTCCCGTGTCCGGTGACTGATCCCCGCCCCGAGTCCTTGCTTGACCCCTTCTCTGCCCCCCCCCCCATTTTTTGCACCCTCCTCCCCTGCCTACAGCCTAGCAGGGAGGAGTGGTTGCCCTGCTTCCCCTCCCCCCCCCTTTTTCTGGTGTTTCCCCTCCCTCCCTACTCGTCATGGCGGGGGTTGCAGCGGCTGGGACCCCTGGGACGACCCCTGTCCCCCCCGCCCACCCTGCTCCCTCAGCGACCCCCCTAGTCTCCACCGCTGCCACTGCTGCCGGACCGCCTGACACCCTCTCGCTGCAGCACCGGCAGCGGCGGGTGGCAGGGGTGTCTTCTGCTGCCGCCAACGTCCCTTGCCCCCTCTGCTTCTGGGGACCCCCTCCGCTGGCGGGAAGGGCCAGGGCAAGAAGAAAGGGAAAGGGCCCCGCTAGGAAGCCTAAGCCCTCCATGGCGGAGCCTGGTCACCTCTGCCGCGGCCCCACCGACCGGCCGCGGCGCCCCTCCCTGCTGTTCCCTCCACCAGCTTCTGCGGGTGTCCCTCCCCCGGCCCCCGGGGCGTACGCCCAGGTGGCGACGGCCCCCCCGCCTGCCGCTTCGTCATCTCCCCAGGCCGCCGCCTCCGCTACCATCTATAGCGGCCGAGGCCCCTTCCCCACCTTGACCAGGAAAGCACGGCGTCCGTTGCCTCCTGGTGCCCGCCTCGCCCCACGTGGAGACCTACGTGCGGGCGTTGGCGAGGGTGGTGGGGCCCACGGCCATCGTGGCGGCCTCCAGGATGTATGGCAAGGTTGTCTTCTTCCTTGCCTCGGAGGCTGCCGCCCAGGAGGCGGTGGAGAAGGGCCTGGCGGTGGGGGGTGTGTTCGTCCCCCTGGAGCCGCTGAGGACCTGGGGGTCCCGTCTTACCCTGACCTCTGTCCCCCCCTTCCTCCCCAATGCCCGCCCTATTGCCTGTCCTCTCGACTCTCGGGAAGCCATTTCCGTGGTGAGCCCTCTCCCCTTGGGCTGCAAGGACCCCGCCCTCCGTCACGTCCTCTCGTTCCGCCGGCAGGTGCAGCTTCAACTGCCCGCCGGCGGCACGTGGCGGAGAGGCACTCGAGGGGTCCTTCCTGGTCCCCTATCAGGGGGCCCATTACCGGGTGCACTACTCCACGGGGGAGGCCAGGTGCTACCTCTGCCGGGCGACGGGGCACGTCCCGGAGGGACTGCCCCTTGGCTCGCTCGGAGGAGCGCCCGGGCCCCCCGGGCCCCGGCAGGGCGCCGGCCCCGTCATCGCCGGCACCCCTGACCGCCCGGTGCCCAGGGCCGCCCCTCCTCCTCCTCCATCCATCGCTGCTCCCCTCGGGCTGCAGGGGTAATCCCCTCGCATGCCCAGATGAGCGGGTGGGCCCTGCCTCCCGCTGCCTGCACTCTGGCGGGGCCTGTGGAGGAGGTGTGGCAGGGGTATTGCCGGGCGTGGGAGAGGGCCCTCCCCGAGGGGTATCCTCCCTTCCTCCTGCTGTCCCACCGTGCCCCTCCAGGTCCGCGACCCACCAACCCTGCCCTCCGACCCGACCCCTGACAACCAGCCCGTCAGCGACGCCCATGGAGGGCTGGACCCTGGTCCAGAGTAGGCGGGGCAAGCGGAAGGCTCGAGCTCCGCTCTTACCACCTGATGCGGGAGCCCCCTGTAAGACCAGAAAGGGGGCCACGGATGCCGAGCCTTCCGCCGTGCCCTCGGGGTCGGCCCGTCCGCCAGTTCCAGCCAGGGAGACCGTGGCGGCACCAGAGGGTTCCACCGTCCCTCCCTTGCAGGCCCCCTCTGTGGCGGCCTCGGCTTTGGTCCCTCCTGCTCCGTTGCCGCCTGCGCCCCCTGCACCGGTCGGGGCGCTTATTGCCTCCGGCTCCCGGCGGGAGGACCCCGGGGTGGTGGGAGGTGAGCACCCCTCCATTTTTGAGGATATCGAGGCCCTGGGTCTGACCCCGGTTACCCAGGGGGAGGATGACCCTCCGCCAGCGGGCCTCGACCTCGCCGTCCTCACCCCAGCTCCCCTCTCCCCGTGTTCCCTCCTCCTGGCCGCTGCATCCGCTCCCGCCTCCGGGGGTCCCCTAGACTCCCTGCCTGCCTGGCCGTGGTTGGCGCCTCGCTGACGGCCGCCGGGCCTGCTGAGGCGACCGCCGGTGCCCCGGCCAGGAGACGGGCTCACGGGGGTTTCCCCCGGTGGTGCGGGGGCACCCGACTTCCTTCCCGGGTGGGGCCCCACCGACAGTGTTACATCTCTCCGATGCCGTGGCTAGCGCGCCTACCACCGAGCCTGAGCCCGGCATCGTGGGGTACCCCCTCCCTGCCCTCTGACCTCCGCGCCTGGCCGTGAGAGCACCTCCTGACGGTTCAGCTCCCGCGGTCCCGGCTCCCTTCTCTGTCCCTTTCCCTGACCTCGGCCCCGCCCCTGCCCGTGACCCCGTCCCTGTCCCCTCCCCTGCCCCTGCTGTTCTTGCCGCCCTGGGGCTGTCCCCTTCCCTTTTCCGGAGGGTGACCCCCAGAGGCGGCCTTTACTTTTCACTGTCCCGACCCCTTCGGGGCTGCACTCTTCCCTCCACCGCCCCCCGTCGAGCCGGGCTCTGTGGCGGACCGTGTGGCGCCGGCCCATCAGGCGCCACGTCGGGGGTCCGCCCCTTGCCTTCCCGTCCCCGTGGGCCACGGGGTTGTCCCAGAGGCCCCACCGGTGGGTCACCAGGGGCCGGGGGCCCCACCCCCCCACGCGCTGCGAGAGGAGCTGCGGGAGTTCCTTGAAGACGTCAGGGGCTCCCGCAACAAGGTGGCGCTTGCTCTCCAGCGCTGGGGGGATTTCCATCAGACCCTCCGAGCCGCAAGGGCCCTCATGGGGGAGGGCAAGAGGACCGGGAAGCAGGGTGCCGCCGCCGCGACTTACCAGCGGGTCCGCGGCTTTCCGTGACTCCTTGCTCGCCTACGGGGTGGGTCACGGTTTGCTGCGCGGGCCCGCTGGGGGCCGTGGCGTCCCTGCCGGCGAGGATCCCCCCCAGCCCTCCTCATGGCGCCCATCATTTTTGCCACGTTGAACCCCGGAGCTGTAGGGTGGGTTTCCGCAGGCCAGGTGCTCTCTTCCTTCGGGAGGGGCGGTACTCTGTGATTTTCCTGCAGGAGACCCACACGGATCCAGCCGCCGAAGCCAGCTGGCTGCTGGAGTGGGGGGACGGGGTCTACTTCAGCACCTTAACCACCCGTAGTGCTGGAGTGGCTACCCTGTTCTCCCCCGACCTACGGCCGGAGGTGCTGGGGGTTTGCCGAGGCTGTGCCGGGCCGCCTGCTGCACCTCCGGGTCCGCTTGGAGGGGCTCGTGGTGACCTCGTGAACGTCTACGCCCCGACATCGGCCCCGAAGCGGTTGCCGTTCTATCAGCAGGCGTCCGCCTTCCTCGGCTCCCTGGATCCTCGTGAGTGCCTGGTCCTGGGCGGGGACTTCAACCTCATCCTGGAGGAGCGGGACCGCTCGGGGACCGAGCAGAGCCAGGCCGCCCGCGGACGTCCTCCGGGAGATCGTCAACCATCACTCCCCTGGTGGACGTCTGGCGCGACCACCACCCGGACGATGTCCTCCACGTTCACCTATGTCCGGGTGGGAGCCCATCGGTCGTGCCACTCCCGGTTGGACCATCATTTACATGTCGCGATTTCACCTTTCACGGGCCCTGTCCTCCACGTCCGCCGGCCCCTTTTTCCGACCACACCATCGTCACCGTGGCGGCCTCTCCAGTGCGGAGAGGCCGGGGCCGGCCTATTGGCACTTCAACAACAGCTTGCTGAGGATGCGGGCTTCGTGGCGTCCTTCCGGGAGTTCTGGCTGGCCTGGCGAGGGCAGCGGCGCGCCTTTCCCTCGGCACGGCGCTGGTGGGATGTGGGGAAGGTGCGCAGCCCGGCTCTTCTGCCGCGACTACACCCGGGCCGTCAGCCGACGGAGGGATGCGGCGATAGGGCAGTTGGAACGGGAGGTCTTAGAGCTGGAGAGGCGTCTGGCCGCCAGCCCCGAGGATCCATCCCTTTGCGGAGCGTGCCAGGAGAAGCGGGAGGAGCTTCTCCGGTCTCGAGGACCATCGGGCTCGGGGCGCCTTTGTTCGGCTCCCGCTCCGCCCTCCTGCGGAGATGGATCGCGGCTCCCCCCGCTTCTTCTACGCCCTGGAGAAACGGAGGGGGGCCCCGGAAGCACGTCACCTTGCCTTCTGGCGGAGGACGGCACCCCCCTCCCGGATCGGCGGAGATGGTGCGAGGGCCGGACCTTCTACGCGCGCCTTTCTCTCGTCCCGGATCCGACCGATCCTGCCGCTCGCGAGTGCTTTGGGACGGGCTCCCGACGCTCAGCGCGGGCGCCCGGGACCGGCTAGAGCTGCCTCTCTCTCTAGCCGAGTTCTCGACGCCCTCCGTCGCATGCCCACCACAAGTCTACCGGCATGATCGGCGACCGTGGATTCTACTAGAAAAACCGCGTGGTTCCTGGGACGTCCTCAGTCCCTGACCTGGCCGGCTTCTCTGGGCCGAGTCCTTGCGGTGGCGGGGTCTCCCTACTCTCGGCAGCCGTGCTGTGCTCGCCTTATTCCGAGAATGGGGACCTCCGCGATTTACCGGAATTGGCGTCCGTCTGCGCTCCTCATCACGGACATACAAAATCATGTGCCAGCCATCTCGCTGCGGCTGGGGTCCCGTGGCTGGAGGCCGTTATCCACCAGACCAGACCTACAAACCCGTCCCTGGCCGTAGCATCTTCGATAACCTCTATCTGTCCGTGATCTCTTGGAGCTTGGGTGCAGGATGGTCTGTCCGTTCGCCCCTCCTGTCCCTGATCAGGAAGGCGTTCGACAGGGTGTACCACGGTACCTCCTGGGCACCTCTAGCGAGAGTTGGGTCTTCGTTTCCCAGTTTGTGGGTTTTTCTCCGGGTGCTGTACGCTTCCGCGGAGTGTCTGGTCAGGCTCAACTGACCCTGACCGAGCCGGTCGCTCGGGCGGGAGTGCGGCAGTGGGTGCCCCCTCTCGGCCGCTGTACGCTCCTGCCATCGAGCCCCTGTCCTCTGTCTCCTCCTCAAGAGGGTTGACTTGGGTTGGTTGCTTATCCGGAGCCGGAGCTGGCTGCTGTTCCTGTCCGGCGTACCGCCGACGATGTGCTTCTCGTGGTCCAGGACCCCAGGCGACTTTTGGGCGTCGGGTGAGGCTTGCCGGCGGTTTACGACTCGGCGGCCTCCTCCGCCCGGGTCAACGGGTCTAGCTCTGGCCTGGTGGTTCGGGGACGGTGGCTAGTCAGCTCCCCTCCCACCGCTCTTCAGCCATCAGGTGGAGCGGCGGGTCCGCTGCTCTATCTCGGCGTTTTACCTTTCCTGCCACGCATGACCGTCTCGCCGTAGAACTGCAGGATTTGCAGGGCAGGGTGACGGACGGCTCCCGGAAATGCGACAGACTACTCCTGTGCTCTCGCCTTCCGGGGGAGGCACTGGGTGCTCAACAACTGGTCCTGGCCATGCGCTGGTACCGACTCAACCCCTGGTCCCGGCACCGGTTTTCCTGGCCAACCTCAGGACGCGATTCTGGAGTTCTTGGCCTGGGACGCACTGGTCCATCTGCAGGGGTCCTCCGACGCTGCCCCTGGAGGAGGGGGGCAGGGCCTACTGCTTACGCACTCAGGTCCATGTCTTCCCCCTCCATGCCCTGCAGAGGCTCCTGTTTG